>NC_137689.1:36005133-36095133 GCF_963989245.1 Nansenia antarctica | reverse complement strand
ACAGGACTATTGTGTATGGCACACAATGAGGCAAGTATTGAACATTATTTTTAGGGAAGGAGTGAGAGACAGACTAGAGGGAAGGAGTGAGAGACAGACTAGAGGGAAGGAGTGAGAGACAGACTAAAGGGAAGGAGTGAGAGACAGACTAGAGCAGTGGTTCTCAACCTTTTTTGGGCCAGCGCCCCCCTGTCCATTATCCAGGTCTCTTACCGCCCCCCATCAAAAAAAAGTAGGCTTATTTTCTTCCCTGAATATTAATGTTGACTAATATTCTGTGTTATATCACAGAAAAACAATAACACAGCAGCGATTTCACACATGTCCGGTGCAGAACAAACAGTAGGCTACAAAACTGTACATTACAACTAACATTGTTTGTTTTTTAAGTGTGCTGGTGTTGCATTTCGCCAAATTGCTGTTTTATGATGCTAATATTTATTCATTTTTGATTGGACTTTGGGGGGGGGGGTGTCACAATATGGCGGCAAACGCTAGGGGGCTATTATTTAAATATTTTATTTAGTATTATTTTCATAAACTGACCACTTAGTTCGAATTTCTCATATCAAAACATAACAAAGTTCCAAAGTTCAGAGCTCTGCGCTCTGGGAGCGCTCAGAGATGGGTGCTCTGACTGAAAACACGGTTTTGCCCGAGCAAACTGACCGTTCGTGCATTTACGAACGTACCCGTAATAACACTGCTGACAGCTGATCAATCGCAAGCAGAGTAGTGGTTTCCTATAGCAACAAAAGACGCTGACAGCTGTTCGGAGTGCTTATGTGTTCGTTTCCAGGACATCACAAGAGGAGCAACATATCACAAAAATGCGATCGTATATTTTAGTTTGTAAACGTTAAGACGAACACATCGCAATGCTAACCTCAGAATGGCACTAGGGATAACATCCACAACAACACTTAACAGTAATACATTTATGTAATATACTGTAATGAACCTGCGAGGGGAGGTTCGATTGTTGGTAAGCGACAGAGAGCTTTCCGGACTGGTTACAATACGATCGCTTTTTTGAGAGGTTGTTCCTGCTGTGATGTTCTGGTATGGTGGTATGGTATTAGGCATTAGCACTCGTTTTAACTGAATAATAAGCTGTATTGAATAATTGAATAATAAGCTGTATTGAAAGGAAGCGAACGCATAAGCGCAGAGGGTAGTGTGTATACGCGGGGAGTGAGTATTTGGCACGTCACTGGCGGGGACATGGACTGAGTATCACAACTAAAATAAGAAATGTTTTGCTTATAGCCAACAATTACAATGAGCCCACAAACTGAAACATATGTCACTCAAGCATAGCCTATTAGGAAAACACTCATAGAAGTTGGGCATTGAAAGTTGGCTTGTGCTAGCATTAGCTATATAGCTAAAGCCATAGTCAACATGACGTTACAGATGGGATGAACTGGGGTTCTTTCTATCGTAGCCTAGCATAGTATTGCAATTTCTGCACTGTACATGAACTGTCAAGATTCTTCTACAATGCAGCTTACCCAGACACATTGGAAACTATCAAAAGCTCTGCCATTTTCTAGCTGAGTTTTTAGCTTCTCCATCTTCTTGATGACACTCACTTTTATTTTTTTGGGGCGCTGCGCTACATGTGTCTGCGTCACAGAGCCCGGCCAAGTTCAGAGCGCTCAGAGATGGGTGCTCTGACTGAAAAGACTGTTTGTCCGAGTGAACTGACCGTTCGTGCATTTATGAACGTACCCGTAATAACACTGCTGACAGCTGTTTTTCATGAGAAAAATACTTTATGCGTGAACGCCCCCCAAGAACACCTCAACGCCCCCCTTTTAAAAATATTTGTTCCAGCGCCCCCCGATGTTGTCTGAACGCCCCCGTTGAGAAACGATGGACTAGAGCAGGGGTCGGCAATTAGGTTTGGCCTCGGGCCAAAAACATTTTGAGCCACTAGATGGCGGGCCCGAACATAATCAAAGGCTAATTTAAGTAATTGATTGTTAAAAAATGTGACATGTTCTAATGCTTTGACTTTTCTTTCGAAAAATGTACACATCGCTAGTCAACTAACACAGCTTGTTTTGTGAGCCTGCTAACAATGTAAAGTAGTGTTGTAGTTAACTAGGTAACAATGTAAAGTAGTGTTCTAGTTAACTAGGTAACAATGTAAAGTAGTGTTCTAGTTAACTAGGTAACAATGTAAAGTAGTGTTCTAGTTAACTAGGTAACAATGTAAAGTAGTGTTCTAGTTAACTAGGTAACAATGTAAAGTAGTGTTCTAGTTAACTAGGTAGCAGTCCAATCCATTTCGTTGCAGTATTTTGGCTTTTGTTGTGTTGTGTTGTGAGTTTGTGTTGTGATTCTCAACAACGTTGAAACGTAGTTTCACCCTTTTCCATAGTTTTGAATAATAAATGTGTGGACTGAAGATGTAGCGCAGCCTAACTTATTCTAATAATTATTTAACATACTTTTATTCTGATAATTATTGTATATATTTGTATATTTTGTGTATTTGTATATTTTGAATGGCTTATGGCTCATTGTACTTATTATCCCTAATAGCGTGTTTGCTCTGTCGTTTCAGGAGCATCGGCCTACCACCACTTTGCGCCAATTTTGTTGTCAATGTTTTTCAGAAAATTAAACAGAATTTGCTTTGTTACTGTTCATATGTGTGTTGCAGTCACATACGTAAACATTACGTTTGAATGATTTAATGAGCTGATGTTATTTTTTTCAAACCACACACAGCATGTCGGCTATTTCTGCACCACGCCTTGTCCACCTGTTTATGATTCACTCTGAGGGGTTCAGGGTCAGTGCACCCCGCTGCCTGATTGTCTGTCCCTGTGTCATTCACTCTCAACATGAATAAAAGTACAATAAGCATTATTCAGGTGGAGGTAGATTCTCTATTCGGACATTATAGGCGCGGTGTGGGACTGTCGGTCCGATATTGTACAAAAAAAGAAGAAGAAAAAAAAAGGGAAAAAAAGTGGATTCTCAAAATAATCTGCTGGGCCAAATATTATTGGTGACGGGCCAGCAACGGCCCACGGGCCGCCTATTGCCGACCCCTGGACTAGAGGGAAGGAGTGAGAGACAGTTGTACATTTCTTTTATTAGGATAAAACCCCTTGAGATGAACCATCTCGTTTTCGAGGGGGTCCTAAGACAGACTAGAGGGAAGGAGTGAGAGACAGACTAAAGGGAAGGAGTGAGAGACAGACTAAAAGGAAAGCAGAAAGTCATCCAGAGTGTATTATTGCTGCCTAATGAAACCATAGCGTATGGTACTGTACTGTCCATAGCCAGAGTCCTGCTCTTGGCTTATGTAACTGCGTAACAGTGGCTAGAGGTTGTTACAGGTTAGAGCTCCTGGTCGCTCTGACACCACTTCAGACGCTCGACAAGACAATCAAGCACAAAGTCACCATACTACATACTACACCACACTGGGACCCGCTCCCCCCTCGACCCGCCAGCAAGGTTGTTTACTGTGAATGGTGTTGTGTCAGAAAGTGCCCCCCCCAGTAAATTGTGTATCCCGCCAGACCCACTATAAGGCCCTTTCAGTGTAGCGTGTCAAGTCAGTGCCCACTACAGCTATCACACGAATGCCCTACAACTGGCCCTACAACTGGCTCATCTTATTTGACACAGAAGGGGGACTGCCTGACGGTTTCCTACAGTGACGGCCTCCGTCCTAGAAGAGTTACTGCGATGGCTGGCGCCGAGCCAGGGGGCCAGGGGGCCAGGGGGCTTGCGTTGGTGCCCCCGCCCTTCTGAACACCGCAGGGCGTCTCATAAACTCAGTTATCCCGCTGAGCCATGATAATCAAACATATATACATCAGCGTGTCACCTCGGATTCTCCTAGCAGGTTTGCCACCATTATATGAGCTAAACTACAATTGTGATTATTACGGGCTCTGTTTTCTTAATGGCAGTCGTGCACTTGAAGGCCCTACCTAGACCTGCGGGAGAGACACAGATATCTGTAACCAAATAAGTCACTTTCACTTACAGCGTTTGTTGCAAACGTTACCGTTACCAACACCACAGTTATTGCATGTGGGCCTACGGATCTAAATATAGCCGACAGTCCCGACGACACGGATAAGAGCCATGAATCTCACTAGAACATCCTGGTTATTGATCTGAGCGCAGCTGGCGCTCCCAGCAGAAGTCATACCTCACTTCCTCTTACCCAGGAATGATATCGTTAGCATTGAATATAGTGTCAAACCTCCTGCTCCTGAGAGTTACAAGACTGCAGTCTGTGACTTATAAGGGGAGGGGGGAGGGGGTGGTGAACAGACCTCCAGACTATTGAGGGAGGAAAACAGATCTGCCAAAACAAACGATGCGAGTCGCGCTGAGCCGCCGCAGACCAGACCAGACCAGACCAGACCAGACCAGACCAGACCCAGACCAGACCAGACCAGACCAGACCAGACCAGACCAGACCAGACCCAGACCAGACCAGGGGGGGAGCAGAGGGGGTGGAGGGGGGGGTGGATTTTATCGAAGAGAAAGAAGACGGATGAATGCAATCTGAACCTCTCTGTCTCTGAGGCGAGTGTTGTTATATATATATACAGTATATATATATTCTACTGTCTGATACCTTGGGGGAATCTGCTAAGAGGAGGGGGGCAGTTCCTCACGTTCACTAGACAACCTGCGGTGGGGGGGGGCGGGCGGTGGGGGGGGCGGGCAGAACAGACAGGTCTACTGTAAGATCCTACGGGAACCGTGGGTTATGAAGACAGACCACTCACAATGAAACCCTCCCCGGCTGAGACCTGAACAGACATTTCTGTTGAGGTTGAACAAAACTACTGAGGCATCTGTGAATGTCGGCCATATTGTGCCACTTCGGATTCCGTCAAGCCTAAGATTATGCTAATCCAAAGTGGAAGCTTCCGGATTGACTTACTGTCCACACAATAGCAATTTACAATTTAGGATCTCGCCGAGCCTCGGTGAGAGTTTACCGCCACGGAGATGAGAAGTGGGATCCTCTGACATTTTGTTTGCACCATATTTAGCATCATAAGATGAAAAATGAAATGCCCTTTTGTATTAACCTAAAGATCACCAAAGGTACGGAACGGCCATAATCCTCCCGCCTCTGAAGAAACAGCTTAAAATAATCCCATAGATAGAATGCATGAACTTACAAAGCAGGGGGACATAACAGGGGGGCTATAGAGCCAGACAGGGGTAAACAGCAGAGTACAGTACAGTTCTGCTGTCTGGATGGGATTCTCCTTGGCTCAATGGGACCCTAATGATCCAAACAACCAATCTGCTCTCATCTTCTTCCTGGAGAACAACAGGCTGAAGAAGACATCTGAGACATCAACAGGCTGAAGAAGACATCTGTGCTCACATCTGCTCGGGAGTTTTTGCAACAAGGTTGTTTGCATGCGGCACGAGGCAAAGTCAACGTGCAGGTGTTCCTTGAGAACATGCAATTACAGCAACCCGGCAATTGATATAATCACTTCATTTGCCTCTACTGTTCCTCTACTGGGGGGGGGGGGGGCGGGACACGAGCAGCATGCACACACAGGCCTCTATATTGATGCCTCTGTAGTGCCTCTCTTTTGGGTAGTGCTGAACCATGGGTCTATGATGTTGATTACGGTAGGTGATATACAGTATATGTATAACATGCTGTTTGTAGCTGCTCGTAATTGTTGAGAGGTTGCAACGTGTAGCGCTTAAGAAAAGAGCAAAGCTGAAAGGAGAGGTATACGTCCCTGGAGTTGGTGGTATACGTCCCTAGAGTTGGTGCTAGAGTCTGAAAGGGTCTTTCATTCAGGTACTAAAGCAGTGTAACTATTGAAGGAGAGACAGGGCATCAGCTCACCTCAGGCATTCAACCTGGCATTGATGACTGTTACCCCTGGGTGAAATATATCCTGGGTATTTCATCAGTTTCACTACAGTATTATATACCCTTTTGGGGGTAAGTTGCCACTATTTGATTTGGCAGTATATTATTACAGTATATATGTATTTTTTCATTCATGTCTCACCCGCTAAATTATGCACAGGCCACATTAGCCATGAGGAATATAATTCAATAAACCAATGAGCAAAACTCATGCCGAAACAGCCATTAAGATGATATAAGAGCTATGCCCTTTCGGTTTCAATTAGTTTCTGAGCCAATTTCTTGAAATTACTGGAAATTTGTGTTATTGATTTTCAACAACATTGACATGTATTTAAACTTTTCAGAATAAAAGTCCCTATTGTTCCCTATTATCAGCTGCTGTCACACTCCTCCCAGAAATAATCTGCAATAGTTAAGATCAGGTGACCTCAGGAGAAACTGGGAAAGGGTAAAACCATACACAGATAGATATGGAGAGTGATGCGTACAATACACACAAAGATCAAATATTAATGATATGAAGCGTAGTGGTGGCCTAGTTGGACTGGTGATCTGAAGGTCATGAGTTCAAATCCCACCTGGGAACACCACCACTAGTGTGCCCTTGAGTAAGGCACTCAGCCCTAAGTTACTCCAGGGAGGCTGTCCCTGTAAGTCGCTTTGGATAAAAGCCTCTGCTAAATCGTTAAAATGTAAATGTAATGTGCTATGCACTTGTGTCTATTACATATAGGTCTGGAGTGGAGTACGTTTAATTTTTGCACCCATTGGCACCCAGTCAAATAAATGTGTCGTGTCTTCCTCGTGCACCCGCAGTGTCTCCAGGGGGACTAGTGTGTCTTTACGTGAGACAGGATGTCCTCTGAGATGATGAAAATAGTTCTGCCTTGTAGATGACAGGCTTCCAGCTAGAGGTAGAGGTGTTTCTGTGTGACTCTCTGTGAAAGAGGGCTACATTTGGAGACACAACAGAGCCCTGCTGACGTGGCTCTTCATCTGCCTCTTTTCTATAAGAACTAGGCCTTTGTCCTGATGCACTGTGGGCAGAAGACTCCATCAGGGCTTGTTCGTGTTCCAGAATGTTCTGTTCTTCTCAGAGCACACAGTGTTAATAAGTCATCCTATCATCCTATCAGCTCGGGCACTGTATACCCTGAACCTGGTATGTGAGTTGAACTCATACTCTGGTTTTCTCAGCAGCAGGTGTGATAGTGGTAGTTTGGTGGTGGTTTGATAGACTGTAGTAGTAGTGACAAGATTAGATTTTGCCACATTTTTACCCAACATTTTGGAAGTCTAATGCCTTTGCTTTTTTTATATCTAGGAATACACACTGCTGCTACAAACATATGGGGATTTATGTATCAATATTTCTTCAATAATATTCTTAAATAATCATAGTGAATTAAACACATAACATCACATAACCTTCAGTTTAGTTTAGTATCTGCAGGAGGCAATCTCTGCTTCCGTATAATTGCCCCAGATCCCTCATGTCACAGCTGTGCCGCTCTCGCCCGGGGCCTTTCAACATGGTGACTGCAGCCCAGTCTGCAGCAGTGGAATCTGTGTGAAAATTGTCTGTCCCAAAACCAGATACAGGAGACACTTGACTCTATTGAGTACCAAAAAAGGTTCTTCATTGTCCCTGTAGGGGAACCCTTTTTGGTGCTTTGTAGAACCCTTTTATAATGGTTCTGTGTTGAACGGTTCTACCTAGAACCCTTTGTAGAGCGTTCTTCATGAGAAGTTTCTTTGTAGCACCAAATCTGATGACCCTCAGAGAGAGAGAGAAAGAGAGAGAGAAGAGAGAGACAGAGAGAGAGAGAGGAGAGAGAGAGAGAGAGAGAGAGAGAGATTGACATCATTCATATTCCTCCCCACGTTAGCCTGTCTTGCATACATTGTCAACCTCTCACAGAAGGAGCTAGTCAATCTCTCACAGAAGGAGCGAGTCAACCTCTCACAGAAGGAGCTAGTCAACCTCTCACAGAAGGAGCTAGTCAACCTCTCACAGAAGGAGCTAGTCAACCTCTCACAGAAGGAGCTAGTCAACCTCTCACAGAAGGAGTTAGTCAGCCTCTCACAGAAGGAGCTAGTCAGCCTCTCACAGAAGGAGCTAGTCAACCTCTCACAGAAGGAGCTAGTCAACCTCTCACAGAAGGAGCTAGTCAACCTCTCACAGAAGGAGCTAGTCAACCTCTCACAGAAGGAGCTAGTCGACAAACAGTGGATATTTTCATTCAGGGACAATTCTTCACAAAGCACCAGACCATGGGAGAAACACAGCCCTGGTTAACACCCACCACATACATGTCACAATAATTACCACACTGGAGAAACTGTACAGGGGGGTACAGGGTAAGTAGATGTCTCAGGACACACAGTTAAGGTGTAGCCTGAAGAGATGGGTCGCTATAGGCCTCCTCATCCACCCCAGCGTCAAACTCCGGACCTTCGGGTACAGAGCCTTCAGTATGGCAGCCCCCCCCCACCCTCTGGAACTCTCTACCCAACGATATCCGCGACTCTCCAACCCTGGACATATTCAAAGCTGCCCTTAAAACCCACCTATTCACCATCGCATTCATAACCTCTAGTAGCCGTTTCACTGTTTCTGGTTTTGTGTGTTTGTCTCTCTGGCTCTGTTCTGTTTGTCCCATTCCCTTGTAAAGCGACCTTGGCATGGGCGTCGGCAGCTTTTTGAATGTGGGGGGGACACTTATTTTTCGGGGGGTCTGGGGGTCCCCCCCCAGAAATTTTTTAAATAGTAGATTCAATTTCCTGCATTCTGGTGCGTTTTACACCCAAAATAATCTCCCTCTTTCTTTGTTTTTCCTTGGAGCTGGCATGGTCTGCAATTACTGACTACTATTATGTTTTGGTTTAACTCACAGAGGCCTGACACTGACACTTGGCACTTTTTAGGTACTTTATTAAATATGAAGATTCAAAAAGAATCAAAGAGTGAATTAGAAAAGAATGAGGTAACTTTGAGTCAACAAATTGAATAAAAAGTTATGAGGAAACATAAAATATGTACCTAGGCTACTCAGAGCCTATTACAATCAAACTTAGCCCTCTTCAGTGCATTGCAGAACATACAACTATAACAAACAAAAAATCAAAGAGTGAATTAGAAAAGAATGAGGTAACTTTGAGTCAACAAATTGAAAAAAAAGTTATGAGGAAACATAAAATATGTACCTAGGCTACTCAGAGCCTATTACAATCAAACGTAGCCCTCTTCAGTGCATTGCAGAACATACAACTATAACAAACAAACAAAATCAAAGAGTGAATTGGAAAACAGGTGTTTTCTTCTTCTTTTTTAACCCTAGCTCAAGCAATCAGATGCAAAATTGATTCTTTGGGTGGGTGCAATGGCCAAATTAAATAGTGCAAATGCTCAGGGCAATGAACACGGGCAGGAGATGCAATAATGACAGGACAGGTAAGCACTGTGAGGTGTTTGTCGCCATTCTGTGCTTTTGATGACATTTCGCCTGTGTCTGTTCTGCATTTAAACATGTCTAACCGCACTAGTAATGCCTAACAAAACTGCTAGTGCCATATAGCTGATCTAGCTCGTATTTGGTTGCTAGTAGGCTATGCTAATTCTATTGCTAATACAGAGAATGTCTCATAAGGTGCTAACATTCTTATCAGAAAAGCTGGCTGTGTTTGACAGTTTGTGTTTGTGTTCATTGTGCGAACGCAATGTTGCTGTTTGGCCACTCACGGGAAAACTTGGATGACTTTGACTTACTTTTCTCTTCTTAGAATTTTTTTTCCTTATATCCATCTTGGTGGATGATCAAAATATCGTCTTGCCTCAGTCTGAATGTTTTGAATCTGCGTGCAGCGTGCGTGTCTGATGCTGCTTCTGCCGTGTTAAAAACAGAAGTAAAACGCGGAGTGGATTTCTGGATATGGGCAATCCCCTACTCATAAAGTGGAACGGATTTGATTGTGAAGCAATGAAAATAACGCTGACCAGTCATGCAACATATTTTTGATGGCAAATGTGGGGGGGTCCAAACGACCTTGTTTCAAAGGTGGGGGGGACACGTCCCCCCCCAAATATATGGTGGTGACGCCCATGGACCTTGGGTTTGTGAA
Organism: Nansenia antarctica; assembly: GCF_963989245.1. NCBI lineage: Eukaryota > Metazoa > Chordata > Actinopteri > Argentiniformes > Microstomatidae > Nansenia > Nansenia antarctica. Next base: position 36,085,109 of record NC_137689.1, on the reverse strand, counting down.
AGGCGCTATATAAATGTAAGTTAGGGTTAGGGTTAACCCTAACCCTTCAGGCTACACCATAACTGTCCCCCATGAGACATCTACTTACCCTCTACCCCCCTGTACAGTTTCTCCAGTGTCATAATAAAAAAAAAATCATAATAAATTAATCAATGAATTATTCCTTATGACTGCCAAAGGTCTCAGGCCTGAGCATAGATGACTTTGTCCTGCTATGACTGGTGGATCGATGATTCACTTACTTCAGTCAAATGTATTTGTTGCAAGTCGCTTTGGATACAGGTGTCTGCTAAATGCTACAAATGTAAATATATAATGTCAGGCGGTCCCTTGCTGAATCCTACTTCCTTTCGCTTAAAGGAAGTGAGCGTGTGTTTTAAGCAGGGCCCTCTCCACAGCTCTCCTTTCCTTCACCGCCTCCCTAAAAGGCCACCCATTGCGTTAGCAGGACAAAGTACCATGCCGCCTGTCACACTGATGCGCCGTGCCACAGAGAGAGAAGAAAATGAAAAACTGATGTTTCTGGGCTTGCGGAGGATCATTACTTAAACATCTGCAAGGAACAACTCTCCTCTCTATCTGGGCCCAGATAAGAGGGCTTGTGAGTTTATTGTGCGTCAAGAGAGTTGGAAGAGAGGAAATCGTCCCTCCTCTGTGGGTTAGATTCAGAAGGCAGACAGTCGTATGTCATCTGCATAATGTAGAAACCTGGTGATTCATCAACAGCTACGGTGGAACATTCTGCCGTGTTCCGCCCAGGGAGCCGCCAGCGTTCTGGATGATCAAACCAACCGGAGAAGAGAGAGGGAGAGCATGAGTCTGCGCATTCCCCTGACCTTGACCTCTGACCTATTGTGAGAGAAAACCAATTCAATATAAAGCTTTGGTCAAGAAACAGTTTGTTAACCGTTTGTTTGCCAAATTGCCTTTGATGAGTGGGTAAATATGGCTTCTTCAGACATTCTGAAGAACACTCACGATCATCTAGTCTAGTCTGGCGCCTGCGCCGTCTGTTGTTCTTCCTGTACACAGGTAAAAATATCTGGGATCTAGCAGCGTCGTCGGTCTCGCGCAAACAAACCCGCGAATGTTAGTCTCCTGCCCTGAGGGCTGTTAGTCTCCTGCCCTGAGGGATGTTAGTCTCCTGCCCTGTGGGCTATTAGTAATATATCCCTACTTTCTTTAACACCAAAACACATTACAGTTCATTCAAGTGGCAAGTGCTCTGAGATAGTGTTGTAGCCTCAGTAGTCGTATTATAATGCTGTAAGTGTTAATGTACTTTTGAATGCTTCTCTCTATAACAACAATCACCTCACAGATGTACGTCAAGAAAAGTACATACCAGATAGATCATTTCGACACAATCATACATAATAACGAGAAATGGACCATTTCTCAAGATTACTTGAGAGCATTTATACAAAGTTGCCTACTGCAATAATGTATAACTGAGATAGATCATCACACACCTTCACACAAGATAGGAGCCAATGTCTCTCTGCTTGGCATCAACATGCAGGAGATTTCGGGGTAAGTCCCTGCGACACACTAGCGTGCTGTCCAGGGGTGGACTTGTAGCGCGACTCGCGCTACAGAAACAGGATCGTCTCCTGCTGCCCTGTGGGCTGTTAGTCTGCTGCCCTGTGGGCTGTGAGTCTCCTGCCCTGTGGGCTGTTAGTCTCCTGCCCTGAGGGCTGTTAGTCTCCTGCCCAGTGGACTGTTAGTCTGCTGCCCTGAGGGCTGTTAGTCTGCTGCCCTGAGGGCTGTTAGTCTCCTGCCCTGTGGACTGTTAGTCTGCTGCCCTGAGGGCTGTTAGTCTCCTGCCCTGTGGGCTGTTAGTCTGCTGCCCTGTGGGCTGTTAGTCTCCTGCTGCCCTGTGGGCTGTTAGTCTGCTGCCCTGAGGGCTATTAGTCTCCTGCCCTGTGGGCTGTTAGTCTCCTGTCCTGTGGGCTGTTAGTCTCCTGCCCTGTGGGCTGTTAGTCTCCTGCTGCCCTGTGGGCTATTAGTCTCCTGCCCTGTGGGCTGTTAGTCTGATGCCCTGAGGGCTGTTAGTCTCCTGCCCTGCGGGATGTTAGTCTCCTGCCCTGAGGGCTGTTAGTCTCCTGCCCTGAGTGCTGTTAGTCTCCTGCCCTGTGGGCTGTTAGTCTTCTGCCCTGAGGGCTGTTAGTCTCCTGCTGCCCTGAGGGATGTTAGTCTCCTGCCCTGTGGGCTGTTAGTCTCCTGCCCTGAGGGCTATTAGTCTCCTGCCCTGTGGGCTGTTAGTCTCCTGCCCTGAGTGCTGTTAGTCTCCTGCCCTGAGGGCTGTTAGTCTCCTTCCCTGCGGGATGTTAGTCTCCTGCCCTGAGGGCTGTTAGTCTCCTGCCCTGAGTGCTGTTAGTCTCCTGCCCTGTGGGCTGTTAGTCTGCTGACCTGAGGGCTGTTAGTCTCCTGCCCTGCGGGATGTTAGTCTTCTGCCCTGAGGGCTGTTAGTCTTCTGCCCTGAGGGCTGTTAGTCTCCTGCTGCCCTGAGGGATGTTAGTCTCCTGCCCTGTGGGCTGTAAGTCTCCTGCCCTGAGGGCTATTAGTCTCCTGCCCTGTGGGCTGTTAGTCTCCTGCCCTGAGGGCTGTTAGTCTCCTGCCCTGTGGGCTGTTAGTCAGCTGACCTGAGGGCTGTTAGTCTCCTGCCCTGTGGGCTGTTAGTCTCCTGCCCTGAGGGCTGTTAGTCTCCTGCCCTGAGGGCTGTTAGTCTCCTGCCCTGAGGGTTGTTAGTCTCCTGCTGCCCTGAGGGCTGTTAGTCTCCTGCCCTGTGGGCTGTTAGTCTGCTGCCCTGAGGGCTGTTAGTCTCCTGCCCTGAGTGCTGTTAGTCTCCTGCCCTGAGGGTTCTTAGTCTCCTGCTGCCATGAGGGCTGTTAGTCTCTTGCCCTGTGGGCTGTTTGTCTGCTGCCCTGAGGGCTGTTAGTCTCCTGCCCTGTGGGCTGTTTGTCTCCTGCCCTGAGGAGTGTTAGTCTGCTGCCCTGTGGGCTGTAAGTCTCCTGCCCTGTTGGCTGTTAGTCTCCTGCCTTGAGGGCTGTTAGTCTCCTGCCCTGTGGGCTGTTAGTCTCCTGCCTTGAGGGCTGTTAGTCTCCTGCCCTGTGGGCTGTTAGTCTCCTGCCCTGTGGGCTGTTAGCCTAATGCCCTGTGGGCTGTTAGTCTCCTGCCTTGAGGGCTGTTAGTCTCCTTCCCTGTGGGCTGTTAGTCTCCTGCCCTGTGGGATGTTAGTCTCCTGCTGCCCTGTGGGCTGTTAGTCTGCTGCTGCCCTGAGGGATGTTAGTCTCCTGCCCTGAGGGCTGTTAGTCTCCTGCTGCCCTGAGGGATGTTAGTCTCCTGCCCTGTGGGCTGTTAGTCTCCTGCTGCCCTGTGGGCTGTTAGTCTCCTGCTGCCCTGAGGGATGTTAGTCTCCTTTCCTGTGGGCTGTTAGTCTGCTGACCAGAGGACTGTTAGTCTCCTGCCCTTTGGGCTGTTAGTCTCCTGCCCTGAGGGCTGTTAGTCTCCTGCCCTGGAGGGTTGTTAGTCTCCTGCTGCCCTGTGGGCTGTTAGTCTGCTGCTGCCCTGAGGGATGTTAGTCTCCTGCCCTGTGGGCTGTTAGTCTGCTGCCCTGAGGGCTGTTAGTCTCCTGCGCTGTGGGCTGTTAGTCTGCTGACCAGAGGGCTGTTAGTCTCCTGCCCTTAGGGCTGTTAGACTCCTGCCCTGTGGGCTGTTAGACTCCTGCCCTGTGGGCTGTTAGTCTGCTGACCAGGTGGCTGTTAGTCTCCTGCCCTGAGGGCTGTTAGACTCCTGCCCTGTGGGCTGTTAGTCTGCTGACCAGAGGGCTGTTAGTCTCCTGCCCTGAGGGCTGTTAGACTCCTGCCCTGTGGGCTGTTAGTCTGCTGACCAGAGGGCTGTTAGTCTCCTGCCCTGAGGGCTGTTAGACTCCTGCCCTGTGGGCTGTTAGTCTGCTGACCTGAGGGCTGTTAGTCTCCTGCCCTGAGGGCTGTTAGACTCCTGCCCTGAGGGCTGTTAGTCTGCTGCCCTGAGGGCTGTTAGTCTGCTGCCCTGTGGGATGTTAGTCTCCTGCCCTGAGGGCTGTTAGGCTCCTGCCTTGAGGGCTATTAGGCTCCTGCTGCCCTGTGGGCTGTTAGTCTCCTGCCCTGTGGGCTGATAGTCTCCTGCCCTGTGGGCTGTAAGTCTCCTGCCTTGAGGGCTGTTAGGCTCCTGCTGCCCTGTGGGCTGTTAGTCTCCTGCCCTGTGGGCTGATACTCTGCTGCCCTGAGGGCTGTTAGTCTCCTGCCCTGAGGGCTGTTAGTCTCCTGCCCTGAGGGCTGTTAGTCTGTTGCCCTGTGGGCTGTTAGTTTCCTGCCCTGTGGGCTGTTTGTCTGCTGCCCTGTGGGCTGTTAGTCTCCTGCCCTGAGGGCTGTTAGTCTGTTGCCCTGTGGGCTGTTAGTGTCCTGCCCTGTGGGCTGTTTGTCTGCTGCCCTGTGGGCTGTTAGTCTCCTGCTGCCCTGTGGGCTGTTAGTCTCCTGCTGCCCTGTGGGCTGTTAGTCTGCTGCCCTGAGGGCTGTTAGTCTGCTGCCCTGAGGGCTGTTTGTCTGCTGCCCTGTGGGCTGTTAGTCTGCTGCCCTGAGGGCTGTTAGTCTCCTGCCCTGAGGGCTGTTAGTCTCCTGCACTGAGGGCTGTTAGTCTGTTGCCCTGTGGGCTGTTAGTGTCCTGTCCTGTGGGCTGTTTGTCTGCTGCCCTGTGGGCTGTTAGTCTCCTGCTGCCCTGTGGGCTGTTAGTCTCCTCCCCTGTGGGCTGTTAGTCTCCTGCCCTGAGGGTTGTTAGTCTCCTGCCCTGAGGGCTGTTAGTCTGTTTCCCTGTGGGCTGTTAGTGTCCTGCCCTGTGGGCTGTTTGTCTGCTGCCCTGTGGGCTGTTAGTCTCCTGCTGCCCTGTGGGCTGTTAGTCTCCTGCTGCCCTGTGGGCTGTTAGTCTGCTGCCCTGAGGGCTGTTAGTCTGCTGCCCTGAGGGCTGTTAGTCTCCTGCCCTGTGGGCTGTTAGTCTGCTGCCCTGAGGGCTGTTAGTCTCCTGCCCTGTGGGCTGTTAGTCTGCTGCCCTGAGGGCTGTTAGTCTGCTGCCCTGTGGGCTGTTAGTCTGCTGCCCTATGGGCTGTTAGTCTGCTGCCCTGAGGGCTGTTAGTCTCCTGCCCTGTGGGCTGTAGTCTCCTGTCCTGTGGGCTGTAGTCTCCTGCCCTGTGGGCTGTTAGTCTGCTGCCCTGAGGGCTGTTAGTCTCCTGCCCTGTGGGCTGTTAGTCTGCTGCCCTGTGGGCTGTTAGTCTGCTGCCCTGTGGGCTGTTAGTCTGCTGCCCTGAGGGCTGTTAGTCTCCTGCCCTGTGGGCTGTAGTCTCCTGTCCTGTGGGCTGTTAGTCTGCTGCCCTGTGGGCTGTAGTCTCCTGCCCTGTGGGCTGTTAGTCTCCTGTCCTGTGGGCTGTTAGTCTGCTGCCCTGTGGGCTGTAGTCTCCTGCCCTGTGGGCTGTTAGTCTCCTGCCTTGAGGGCTGTTAGTCTCCTGCTGCCCTGTGGGCTGTTAGTCTCCGGCCCTGTGGGCTGTTAGTCTCCTGCCCTGTGTGCTGTTCTGGCTTGTGTGTTCCGGCAACCAACGCTACTTACTTACTTACTCATAAGATAGACCCATTTCAACACAATGACATGCCAGATAGACCCATTTCAACACAAATATATTGATAGTAGATCTAATGTCAATAAACTAGGCTAACTCAAGTGTTCTCAGTCTGCTTTAACACTAGCACACACAGCCATGCCTTTTTTACCTACTCTAAGAGCCTGCATCCTACACAGAAAAACTTCAAAATAGCTTCATACTAGCTTATCTTATATATTGAAAATGTAAGGATACTGGGTGATAGAACGCACATATCTAGGAAAAGTCATGAAAGGAGGGACCTGAAATTTGATCGAGTGCAAAGATATAACAATATGATTTTCTCACAGGGGTCAAATGACCCCTCATGTTAAAGGAAACCCAAATGGCATTCATGTTCTGAGTCGCAGGGGAATGGCGTTTCACGTTGCGTGATCCACCCCAGCTTTTTGTGTCACATTAAACAGAAGCTGAGGAGAATCTGAACTGTCCTCCATACTGATGACATCACACAGGCCTCCAGATGACATGTGACATGATGTGTGACAATCCAGAGGATTTTTGATTCTGGGGGCAATAGTGTTATCCCCCAGACAGGCAGCTTTGTCGCTCTTGATTTATAGAGCTTCATCTTGGCGACCCTATGAACCCCAATCCCTCTTCTGTTTCTCTCTCTCTCTCTCTCTCTCTCTCTCTCTCTCTCTCTCTCTCTCTCTCTCTCTTCCATTTCTCTGTCTCTCTTCCTCATCTCAGCCTTGTCCCATTTCTCTCATTCTCTTTCCCTCTCTCTCTCATTCTCTCTCTCTCTCCCCCTCTTTGTCATCTCAGCCACATAACCCCCCTCTCCTTTTCTCTCTCGCTCTCTCGTGGACCCGTCTCACCCCCCCCTTCCCCTCTCTCCTCTGCCTCCCTTTCTCCCTGGCCAGCTTTTTCAAAGAGCTTTAAAGATGCCAAGGGGCTTAACCACTTTGACATTATTACACAAGCCTCAGTCAGACCAATCCCAAGCCAGAGAGCAGCTTACGTCATGGTCACAGAGGCTTCTGCTCCGTCGCTTCACACCAGGAACATTACCAAACCCCTCAGGCTTCAGATGCCGTGTCTATGAATCATGTCAGGTCAATATAAATGTGGCTATAATTGTTTGTATATGTGGGGAGCATGGCGCGTTCTGGCCTGCAGAGGGAGCCAGACTGTCGTTTGGAGGGGGATAATGAGCTGATTACGGACAGGTGTCAGTGATCAGACTCGTTATCCCACTGGTCTATTTAACCTGTGTGTGTTTGTTCCCTCAGGAGAAGGAAGGAGGCAGGAAGTACCTGCTGCACGGAGACACACAGTGAGTGAGTGAGTGAGTGAGTGAGTGAGTGAGTGAGTGAGTGAGTGAGTGAGTGAGTGAGCTGTGGTGAGGACCAGCGAGATCCCGGAAGGGGAAGCAGCGGAGAGAGCGAGAGGGTCCCGAGAAGGGGGCGTGTCGCCGAGAGTCGGGCAGCGGACGAAGTCCCGAAAGGGGACGCAGCGGGCGTGACGGCAGTGACGGCCGCACGCTGGACTTATTCTTTATTATTTTGAACAACGGGCTCAGAACGTCAGTGACGTTGCTGAGCCGTGCTGTAGCCAATAAATACCTATTCTACACCTGTTCCTCTGTGTCGACCTCCCTCTGTGACTAGAGACTCTTACAGTATAATACAACCTTTTATATTGATCTGACGTGATTCATTGGGAACCTAAAAACCCAACTGTTTGATGCACTTGTGTGGGCAAACCCAAACAGCCTAACTGATCCATCAGAACCTTTTGAAGCAGCTTTAAAATATCAACGCCCTTGGACTCCAGGTGAGCGGTGGGATACCGAGGGCTCGGTCCATAGCAGGTCACACAAGGTCAGTGCTTTGGATGTGATGCTTATTTGTATCTACATTTGACTGATGTTGCCATACGGCTGGGAAAGCCTTGTTATATAGACATATATACAGTATATATACTGTATATATATTATATAGACAGTGTTATATAGACATATATATACAGTATATATATATATATATATATATATATGTTATATAGACAGTGTTATATAGACATAAATATATGTTATATAGACAGTGTTATATAGACATATATATATATGTTATCTAGACAGTGTTTCACTAGGAGAAGGGTAGGTAAGGGGGGCTGTGATGTCGTGCACACAGGGTAGTCTCCTTGTTGAGATCTTTCACATGGTTTGATCTGGCCACACTGATACACTCTAAAGTTGATCTTTTGTTGTTGTGTGTGTGTGTGTGTGTGTGTGTGTGTTCTTCTTCTAGGCTGGTGAAGCTCCTGTCTGCAGAGGAGGACAGTATGTGAGTATTGGCTCACGATTAATACTGTCTGTGATTAATACTGTGTGTGATTAATACTGTCTGTGTCTCTCTTCTGATTAATACTGTCTGTGTCTCTCTAATGATTAATACTGTCTGTGTCTCTCTCATGATTAATACTGTCTGCGTCTCTCTTCTGATTAACACTGTCTGTGTCTCTCTTCTGATTAATACTGTCTGTGTCTCTCTTCTGAAACCTGGGAAGGGAACTAAACTTTACACTACAAGGTAACGGTCAGAGGGAGGTGTGTGTGTGTGTATACGTACAGTATGTTTTGTGTATCCGACTACACAACATCTCAGGGGGTGCTTCTACTACACACACCAGATCACAGGCTGTTATGTGATGTTGCCTCTGAGTGAGTGTTAGGGTTAGGGTTAGTGTGTAGAAGTGTTCTGGGACACGTCAGCGTTAGGACATTAGGAGCTGTTCTGTCCGGAGGACTGATGAGTCTGTCTGGGAACGTACTCACATACACATACACATACACATACACATACACACACACACACACACACACACACACACATGTTAAATTAATCAAATTCACTGATCAAGTCAAGTATTGATGTTATGGCGTCTGCAATAACTTTGTTACTCCAAGCACTCAGCACACGAGTGCATGAGAACACCATCAGAGTTAAGACATATGAATATATGATCATATATAAACCATGACCGTAATAATATTGCACATACAGTATAACGAAACATATCATAGCGTTTCTGGTGATGTGATTAAACAATGGTAACAGGTGCTATGACAAGCCCCCTGATCTGCACATCAGACTAGGGATCCACAAAGAATACTACACATACTGGTCAAGCTATGGTAAATGGACTGAAATGGACTGACTTATACAGCGCCCGCTCACTGGAAGCAATTTGGGGTTCAGTGTCTTGCCCAAGGACACTTCAACAGGCGGGGCTCAAACCGCTGATCTGCCAACCTTGCGATCATTAGACGGCAGCTCTACCTCCTGCGCCACAGCTATGAGATACAGTACTACTGTAACACATCAATACCAATGGATGGGATGCCAACTTTTAGGTTGCCAACCATGCTACTGCCAACCATGCTAATTACTTAATAACCCTTAATACTACAGGGGATTAAAAACCTAAAGATAGAAACAAACGCAAAAGAAAATCCCAAATCATCCAAAGGTGAAATGGTAAATATCTCAACAACTGTGAACCGATCTGATTGTTGTCCGTGTCTAGCAGGTCTCCAAAGCAATCTCAGACAGAGAGAGAGAGATCACAAAGTACATAACATGTCTTTTGACTCCCCTCTCCAACCCTCTCTCCACATCTCCTCTGAGCTCCTACACTGTTAGCCCTGTTTCCTGTTTCATTGGATTTTTGAATTAAGTGAATCAGGTTAGCTGTCACTCACAACCTGCAGTGGCGCTCACTGGAAAAGTGTGTGGGAGACTTTCTCCTCTACTTTCTCCTGGAGGAGGCGTCCATATTTTTGAACACAGGGTTGAGTTGACCCGTCAACTTGATTTCACTCTGCCCTCGAAAGACACAAATATGAGACATTTAGGCCGAGGGTTTCTCCTGTAATGGGACAAAAGGATCTTCAAAGACAAAGGGAAAGAAAGTGAGTGGCAGGAGGAAGAGAAGAGAGTAAAGAAAAAGAGAGAAAAGATGCAGAGATGCTGTTGACAAGTCATGCAGAGAGCTCTTGACATCTCAAAACAGAAACATCAACAGGAACGACCAGAAGATGACATGTGTGGGTTTTCAGCTCCAGCTAAGTGCAACCTCCAGAGCACAACTAGGCTAGCACTAGAGGATGTAGCTGTTGTTGTTGTTGTTGTTGTTGTTGTCTCCAAACTGGTACCAAAATATAGCACAACTTTAAGTAGCAGCAGTAACCTAGCTAATGTCCTCATCCTCATCCTCATGAAGAGTGAGGCCAGAAAAAAATGGAAACAAGCTGAAACTCACCCTTAGAGATCATCACACTATAACTTCCCTCGTTCTTTCTCTCCTCTCAGTTTCAGGGCCACATTGCTGCTGTGACACAGGACATGATCGCTAGCGCCACTTCCTATGCCAAGTACAGAGTGTTTGGGGGGAAAGGAGAACTGGAATACAGGAAACAGTCTCATCCTGGCAACCGCTTGGATGTCGATGCTCTTTGTTACACTATTTAATTGCAATACACGCAATCAAATGCATCACTCTTCAACGTTCCTTCTGTTGTTTGGGTTTCCATGGAGATGTTTGGCCTTTGCTATCTTACCTATGAAGGAGAGAATTTGACACTTCAAACTAAGGAACTACAGCACAATAACTCAACACTACGCAGGCTGAATATTACAAAGCGCTTTAACATCAGCAGTGTTCCACACTAAGGTTTCCCAGGGGAGGGAGAGAGCGAGCGATAGACTGAGAGATAGAGAAAGAAAGAGCAAGAGAGAGAGGGAGAGTGAGCGAGAGAGAGAGAGAGAGAGAGAGAGAGAGAGAGAGAGAGAGAGAGAGAGAGAGAGAGAGAGAGAGAGAGAGAGAGAGGGATTTGAGAGAGATTTCACCATCCACAAGGACTTGTGTACCTGTCAATCATTGGGAACAGAGACTGAGCCTGCAGAGGGAGAGTGAAGGAGGGTGAAGGAGAGAGAGCCTAGTCAGTCCTGACACTGGAGACCCTAACCCTAACCCTGTAGGTCAGATAAAGAGAGACCAGACACTGGAGGCCTCCTGTAGGTCAGATACAGAGAGGAGTGAGACCTCCTGTAGGTCAGATACAGACCAGTGAGACCTCCTGTAGGTCAGATACAGAGAGACCTCCTGTAGGTCAGATCAGAGAGACCTCCTGTAGGTCAGATACAGAGAGACATCCTGTAGGTCAGATACAGAGAGAGCAACCAGCATACAGAGAGAGCAACCAGTAGGCAAAGTAATTTTTCTTTTTTTCTTTTTTTTTCAAATGATGCATCATACATTGGAATCGGAAACAAATTGAAGACGACATGAGTATTTGAAAGTTGCTACACCTGAAATCACTAAGCAGAGCAACGGTCCCTCAAAGATCTGGAGATTTTCACACTTCTGCACATCATTATTATTATTATTTACAACCCAGATGGCGTATGAAAAGCTATGAATGCAAACGTATGTGGTGGGTAGGCACTATTAGACATTCAATTTGAGTGGTTAAGGTTACGGTAAAGTTGTCAGGGAGCGGCATTAGCAAACATAAGCATCAGCAGCAAGAATTAGCAAACATAGAAAAACAAGTGTACCAACAAGAATTAAGAAAAAAAAGAGAGTGAGATTGGAAGTTGGGTGCAGACGTGTAGTGGAGATCTGTTGGTAAAGGATGTTGAGACTGGCAACCTACCAAGGCAGAAGTCCTGATCCAATGGTCATGTGGCATCATAGTCCAGTGTGGATATATATATATATATTATATATATATATACACCAGGGTTTCCGTTAACCGGTAATTACCGGTCTTTGTCCGGTAAAATTTATTGAAGTCCGACAAAATGAAAACTCGTCGGACATTTATGTCCGGTGAAAATAATTCCCTCTAAGCACAATTTGAATACAATTCGCTAAAGTTCACATTCTGATTCCTTCTATTTTAAAAAAGACGAATATATAGGCTATGTATTTCTTTTATTATGATATGATTTGACACCGGCATGATGATGTCTCCTAATGTGTAGGCTGCCTATGCGAAACAGCGGTTGTTTCCGGTGTGCGCTATAACTCGTGCACAATCGAGTCGAGGCAGAGAGGAGGATAGCGATGTTTCTCTCTGTGATAGTGTGATTATGCAAGCCTTTTCTGAAAGGGATGAGAACCCGATTGTTTCAGCTTCTCCCAGGGAGAAAGTGGTAGAGTTACCATCCTCCCCGAGTCCTACCATACCATCCGCTGACAGCCTATCTCTCCCGGTAACCGGCGAGCGATTGCGTGTCGCTCAAGTAGCTGATCAGTCATTAAACAAATGTTTTTTACATGCAGCTAGTGAGGAATCTGAAATAGGGGGCAACGTAGTTTATTTCCTTAACGATGGGATATTAATGCGTAAATGGTCTCCTCCTAATGCAAATGGTTGTGAGTGGAATACTGTAAAACAAGTGGTTGTGCCTGTGGGTTATAGACAGTGGTCAGGACATTTAGGTATAACTAAAACTTATCAGCTGATATTGAAACATTTCTTTTGGCCCGGACTGAAGGCGGATGTTGCCAAGCACTGCCGCTGTTGCCATACTTGTCAGATGGCGGGTAAGCCTAATCAATCCATTCCACCCGCACCATTGCATCCCATTCCTGCTATAGGGGAGCCATTTGAACGTGTAATAATTGATTGTGTTGGACCTTTGCCTAGGACTAAAAGTGGAAGTCAGTATTTGCTCACTACTATGTGCGCTGCTACTCGTTTTCCCGAAGCTGTTCGGTTGCGTAACATATCAGCTAAACGAAATGCGTTCCCAACCAGCGAGACCTGGTTATAGAAATGACGTTGTTTTATTGTTAAAAAAAAGGGTCAAACTGGAAAGAGAAAATAGAAAACTCACATTAATCCCAAACAATTTAACAAACTTCAGTTAACGTAATGTGGAGTCCGTTCATTGATCGATGCTGTCTGTTCAGTTCCCAGAGGCGCCCGTTCAGCGCTGGACATATAGCGCGCATGCGAATCATGTTATATTATTATATATTATATAGCTCGCATCTAATCGTATCGGATGAGAAATAGACATTAAATGGCATATATAGGCCGCTACACAACAGTAATCACCGCGACAAACAGCTATATTAGATTTGGAAAAAAAATAAAATAATTTAAAAAAAAAATATTTTTATTATATTTTAATATGTCCGGAATATATCACGTTTGTCCGGTAAATCGAAATCTTCCCGGACACGATGTCCGGCGGCAATTTTTTCTAACGGAAACCCTGATATACACATATATACAGTATATATACTCCATTCATTACATTATTGACAGTATTACTAAATTGGAGTCGATACTTATTCTAGATTCAAGTCTTCTGTGGCAATTTTTTTTTTTTTTTAAGTTATATTGGGAGGTGGGGGGGGGGGACTACTAATAGAGAAAATAAGACTGTGGGGCAGTCCCACTCATATTTTTATTTGTTATTGTGATAGAGATAGTAGAGATTTGACAGGAAAGATGGGTGAGAGAGAGAGAGAAGGGATGACATGCAGGATATGTCCGCGGCCAGAATCGAGCCGGGAACCCTGCGGTTACATGGTCAATGCTTAGTCCTCTAGTCTACGCCACCTAAGCGCCCCTGTGGCAACTTCTATCAGTGTCATTAAGTACAGGCTAGTGGGCTGGAGTGGTCCAGGGGCCTAGCACCGCGGTCTACAGTGCACACAGTCGGCATGGGTTCGAATCCGCCCCATTCCCTGCTGACATGCTCTCTCCTCCTTACCTTCCTGTCTGATCTTCACTCTCACTATCCAATACAATGAAACATACCAGTGGGATTGCCCCACTCAGAAAAAAAAAACTAATCAAAATGCATAGACATGAACAGAACAGTCCCACACACTTGTGACTAGGCAACACACACACACACACACACACACACACACACACACACACACACACACAGTCATGTCAGGGCACAGTGAAATATAAACAAACAAATGTTATTCACAAATAGAAGTCACATTGGCTCTGTAATCTGCCCGGGTCGCTAATGATAATGATGGAGGCTTATTCCCCTGCAGCTGTGTGGTCCCGTGGTCTGAACTGACTTATGATCCAGACATCTACAGCCCTCGTCAACATGATTGTGTTTGCGGTGCACATGGACGCACAAGGTGCTCGCGGTCAATGACCACTTATTACACTAACCCTAACCCTAACAAAAACTTGATGCCTCAGGGCTTATCAAGAGAAGAGCGGCCAATCTATTCTCAGTGGTACAAGGTTATGGAAACGCCATCGTCATGGTTACGGGTCAGTTCCTCCTCCCCTGCGTTCTGTAACTCTGAGACCAGCTGACCAGAGGAGATGATGTGGCAGAACCAGGGTTCCACACCTTCTGAAACACCTTCTGAAACATCTTCTGAAACATCACATTCAAGCTTCTTACAAGGACTTTCAAGACTCAATTCCTTCAAATTCAAGGGCCCAACACGGTGTAGTTTGAGACAAATCTAGATGAGAATTTATATAATAGGAATGACCACGAACGGTTTTCAAATCTAACGGCGTTATGTCGGTTTAAAATCTAGCTAACTAATTAACCTTAGTATGGTTGTTTTATTCCCTTCTACATGTTACCTATATTTCTTTTTTTGGAGAGAGAGAGAGAGAGAGAGAGAGAGAGAGAGAGAGAGAGAGAGAGAGAGAGAGAGGGGAATTCAAGCACTTTCAATGACCCATGTCGATTTTCAAAAACTTTTAAGGCCTTGATTTTTTTTCTCTCAAATTCACAAACTTTCAAGGATTTCAAGGACCCGTGGGACCCTGTTGAATTGCCCCAAGGTGCTCTGCGGCTAGTGTATGCCTGTGTCGGTAATGTATGAAAATAATGTATGTGATGTATCCGTACGTATGTGTGTGTGCGCGTGTGTGTATGGGTGTGTGTCTATGCGTGTGTGTCTATGGGTGTGTGTGTATGGGTGTGTGTGTATGGGTGTGTGTCTATGGGTGTGTGTCTATGGGTGTGTGTCTATGGGTGTGTCTATGGGTGTGTGTCTATGCGTGTGTGTCTATGGGTGTGTGTGTATGCGTGTGTGTCTATGAGTGTGTGTGTATGGGTGTGAGTCTATGGGTGTGTGTCTATGCGTGTGTGTCTATGAGTGTGTGTCTATGGGTGTGTGTCTATGGGTGTGTGTCTATGGGTGTGTGTGTATGAATGAATGAATGGTCTTTATTGTCATTGCTATAGTACAGGTACCAAACAACGAAATTTTAGGAGGGGTGGCTCCCCTGGTGCTAGGAAAGAAAAAAAACAACAAAAAAACAACAACAAAAACACAAGAAGGGAAGGAGCTGGTTTACATAAATAAAGGCTATGTACACTATCCACTATACTATACTGTACAGATAGACGACTAGGGTTGTCATATTGCACATAGTGTTATTGCACATTCATTTAAAGTGTCGCAGTTTGCAGGCTAGAAATGTACATATTTGTGCCTCAGCACTACACCTGATTTTTTCAGTCCAGCAGCTGCCATCAATCCGTCCAGACTGTCCAGGGCCCAGAACCTAGGAGGTGTATGCGTGTGTGTCTATGAGTGTGTGTCTATGCGTGTGTGTGTGCGTGTGTGTCTATGCGTGTGTGTGTGCGTGTGTCTATGCGTGTGTGTCTATGCGTGTGTGTCTATGCATGTGTGTGTGTGTGTGTGCGTGTGTGTCTATGTGTGTGTGTGTGTGCGTGTGTGTCTATGCGTGTGTGTCTATGCGTGTGTGTCTATGCGTGTGTGTGTGTGCGTGTGTGTCTATGCGTGTGTGTCTATGCGTGTGTGCGTGTGTGTGTGTGTGTGTGCGTGTGTGTGTGAGAGCAGCAGCATGTATCCATGTATGCGTTCCTCCACTAAGCCTCCAGTCCAACGCCGGGGCAGATGGGAGCTGAACACACCAGATGTGATCCTCCCAGAGAAGACCAGAGGGGTCAGGCTAGTGTATGCCTGTGTCGGTAATGTATGAAAATAATGTATGTGATGTATCCGTACGTATGTGTGTGTGCGCGTGTGTGTATGGGTGTGTGTCTATGGGTGTGTGTAAGGGTGTGTGTCTATGCGTGTGTGTCTATGGGTGTGTGTCTATGGGTGTGTGTCTATGGGTGTGTGTCTATGGGTGTGTGTCTATGGGTGTGTGTCTATGCGTGTGTGTCTATGGGTGTGTGTCTATGGGTGTGTGTGTGCGTGTGTGTCTATGCGTGTGTGTCTATGCGTGTGTGTCTATGCATGTGTGTGTGCATGTATGTGTGTGTGCGTGTGTGTCTATGCGTGTGTGTCTATGCGTGTGTGTCTATGCGTGTGTGTGTGTGCGTGTGTGTCTATGCGTGTGTGTCTATGCGTGTGTGTGTGTGTGTGTGTGCGCGTGTGTGTGTGAGAGCAGCAGCATGTATCCATGTATGCGTTCCTCCACTAAGCCTCCAGTCCAACGCCGGGGCAGATGGGAGCTGAACACACCAGATGTGATCCTCCCAGAGAAGACCAGAGGGGTCAGGATCAGCTGTAGATGCAAGAAACACACACACCCAAAAACAACAACTTTGCCCATCCGTTCCATCCCTCCACCAAAACCATCTCTCCATCCCTCCCAGATTGGGAGCAGCGGACAGCAGGTCAGTCCTCAGCCTCTCCTGTCACAGGTCCATGACCTCTCCTGTCACAGGTCTGAACCCAGAAAGGCACGACCGTCGCATCCTAACAGGCATAGCAGCTTCAGGAGCACTGGGGGCGGATGGTCGATTGCCATTTCAATAGAGAACAGGAGGTGTATGTATGTGATTGCATTAGATGTAGATCTAGAATGAAGGAAAGACCTCCGATGCTTGGTTATTTGGCTGTCGTGTGTGTGTGTGTGTGTGTGTGTGTGTGTGTGTGCCAGGATGAGGGAGATCTTTAATAAGGCTTTGTGTGTCGACCGCTTTATGTGTTGACATCCTATGTTGCGTTGACAATGCTAATGGTAGCACCAACCATGGTCTTAATCTTCTCCCAGTCTTCATGGGTTTACTGGAACACAGCATGTGGCCAGCAGACAGAGTGGGAGTTAGCAGGCCGTTGCTAGTCACCGCTTCTGAAGCTATACGACTCTCCAATATCCTGTAAGCATAAATATCCAGTAGCATTTCGCCTTCTGCTACTAACTGTGTAGCTACTGACAATCCACTATTGTCCCATCTCCCAGTTTCACAAGGGCTTATAAAGGAAAGTTAGCATGTGACACAGGGTTACCAGCCAACTGCTAATTGCAGGTTTTACATATTACTAAAGCGTTCATTACCCTTAAGGCTAAGGATAGTTAGCAAGTGGCTTAAGGACACACTGAGGTTAGCCTACTGCTGCAAACTGACTGGAACCACCATCATCTCCATTCCCCTTGGGCATGCTAATGAGGTACACCTAGTAACATCTGGAGCCTGCCACTTTCCAATGCTAATCACAGATTTCTACAAACTCATTAAAACAGGAGAGAAGCCTTAATATACAATATCCCCTTCCTCTCCATAAGAACAGTGGACAAAGACAATTACCTCCCAACCGCTAGCTACACGTTACTATAGAGCAGTGGCGGCTGGCCGATAGAGGGAGCTGGGGCGCCGCCCCCACCTTCACTTCCTAGTTGCGATTTGTAAAAGTTTTTAAAAAAAATAAACATTGTTTATTCACAAAATGCGGCTGATATTCTGTCAGCGCCTATCAGCATTCATTAAAAATCCTCCAATACAATAAAAATGTTATCTGTGTGTGTGTAAAATTCACTGTTAAAATACATAGGGGGAGGAGTCGGGTCGCCGATCGAATGCAAGTCTATCGCAGGCCAAATACTTTTCGCTTACACGTGAGCTGTAGCAGCGCTCCAATTGGCTGTCTCTATTTCTCGGCCGGGGCGCAAAAAGTTGCGTCCTGAATATCCGGTTGTAATAGCAGACAATGCATTATGCTGAGGACTTCCGACTTCCGGGCTTCCGGACTTCCGGGCTTCCGGAGTATTTTAAATGAACATTCGTAATGTCTGTCTCTGATGTTCATGGTCAATTAAATCAGCCTATTTTGTGCAACTAATAATGTTCCCGCTAATGGGTTAACCGAGCAGCCTCGCACCTAACGTGCAAGCACCTAGCTTCGAACTATTCATAGCAATATGCGCGGGGCAAAAATAATCTATTGCCTCTAAAATCACCACGAACAGAACGGCGGAGGTACGGGTAAGCAGGGCTCATGTTGGTGTCCTCAAAGGTAAGAGCTGTTTTTCTTTAACTCAACTGATAGCATTACCTTGCTGTTGTTGTTTACCGAATGCTCCATCGGACTGTCACACTGTGATTGTACTTGTGTAAACAGTTAATGAGTAACGTTAGCCGGTTTTGTGCGTGTACTCTCATAGGCCTACTTCAGTGGTGTAGTCTAGTTTTTTCTAGCGGGTATGCTGTGATTTTTCCCTCCCAGCCTCATATCGTTCATAAACATACATCTGCGCTCCCTGTCTAACATTATATATATATATATATATATATATATATATATATATATATATATAACATGACATGTTATAAGGCTGATCTGTGCATGATATTGCTGCATTCTGACATATTTCATGTCGCATCTCCCCCCTTTGATGGTATATGAGCTATAGTCAGTCGCAATGGTCCAAAATTCAAGTGCTTCGTAACACAGACGGGGTGAATTTCATGAATGAAAGTGAAAGTTCTGTCACAAAACGCTGTTACGTATCCTCACACATGTTTAAGTGGGTATTGCGTGGGTAAAGTGAAATTACGTCTTTGTTTTGAGCGCCAGTGCGCGTTTTATGCGCGTGCACGCGGAAAAATTCGTGCGAAAAGAGGACCCCCCGCCACTAATGTGAAAAATCCTGGAGGAAACACTGCTGTGCCCCACCCAAAATGTTTAGCACCAGCCGCCACTGCTATAGAGGCATCTAGCTATATTATGCTATAGAGCAGGGGTCTTCAACCTTTTTCAACCCAAGGACCCCTTGGATGAGAGACAAACAGAACAGGGACCCCCACATGTAATATATATTTTTAAATGTCTCACATTTTAAAGCCTATAATAACTTTTATATTTACTTCATTCACCTTTTATTTCACCATATTAACCTATTTATATACTGGGTTATTAGCCTATATGTGTTTATGATTGATAAAACGTTCATGCATAATTATGATTGGTTATTATTATTATTATTGTTTTTGTTGTTGTTGTTGTACTTGATGAGGCTTGTATTTTCTATTATTATTATTTTTCAACAATGAAACTTTTAGCTTCAGGAAGCAAGGTATGCCTACCTCCTGGGTGGAGGTTGTCAGGCAGAGCATCATGTCATCCTCAGGCTGCAGTCTGGAACTGTATTTGCTCTTCAGGTAGGTGAGGGAGGAGAATCCTCTTTCACAAAGATACGTTGTTGCAAAAGGCAAGAGGCTCACCATGGCCTTTGCTGTCAGTTGGGGGAAGTATTTCTGGCAATGGATCCAGAACTGGGTGAGAGGCTGTGACTCGTACACATTCTTGTGTGTACTGTCTGTGGTTAGGTCGATCAGCTGATCTTCCTCAGCGGCTGTCAGGTTTGAGCCGTCGGATGCATTGTCTTTGAATGATAACCGTATCCATGTCTTGTGCTTTCTCCAAGACTCGGTCTCAGAAAAGTACTTCTCAAATTGACTTTCGAGTGCCTCCAAGTGATCAACAATTGCGCATTTCACATCAGGCGAGGGTGCATTGAAATGCGCAGCCAGCTCCGCGCGGTTTTGGCCAACCAGAATCTCGAGGATAGCTGTGCGTAATTCAAAGACGCGCGCCAATACTGATCCACGTGAAAGCCATATGACCTCGGAATGGTAAAGGAGCACATTGTGTTCCTCTCCTATAGCGGCGCATAGAGAAGCAAAGAGGCGGGTTTGTTATTATCAAACTAGTAACTAAATTAGAAACGTTATGCTAGTTATTAATTAACGTTAATTTCGCAATGAAGACCGAACTGCAGCGTTTTAGCCAACACCTAGCTTGCTAGACAGGTGTGTTTTTTTTTCTCCAGCTGACGTTATGTTAGACTCTAGAATCATGGGCATCATTTATTTTGTAAATTGTTTTTGTCAAAAGTAGCTTATTATTGCCTATTAATGCTTGTACCTTACTCAATATCATTTTTGTTATATTTTTTAATTCTCACTGATTATTTTGGTGAAAGTTGTCAATTATTATGACAGAAATTGGCGGACCCCCTGCAGTACCTCTGCGGACCCCCTAGGGGTCGCAGACCCCCGGTTGAAGACCACTGCTATAGAGGCATCTAGCTATGATGCTATAGACTCGCAGGGGTCACCAACACGGTGCCCGCGGGCACCAGGTCGCCCCCAAAGACCACTTGAGTCGCCCGCAGGCCTGTTCTAAAAATAGCGTCTAGTGAGCTGCGTCTAAAATAAAATAATATATATATGTATTCTATAATTTATATATATTTGATTCTGTTGCTATTCTTTTTTAATCACACTTGCATTCATATAGATTTAAAAATGACAATATCTTAAAAATATGTTTATTATACATAAGTTTAGATAGGTGAACTCTGACCTACTCTAGTTCTAACGTCAGTATTGTGCGCGACAAGTGGAGAGTAAGTTGGCGGGCGCAGCGAAGGTGGGCGCTTAATGCAGTTTAGTACCCCAAAAACATGGCAGAAAAAGAAAGAAAACGTATCACTTTCACAACGATTGGGAGGAGGAGTTCCTTTTTACGACTGTGAAAGAAACCTGCGTGTGTCTCATTTGTGGGGCGACTGTGGCCACGGCAAAGCGGCACAATGTGGAGAGACACTTCACTACCTGTCACAAAAGCTACCATGCTAACTACCCACCAGGGACCGCACTACGGGCAGAAAAAGCCCGCGAGCTAAAGGCAGCTTTGGGTAAGCAACAGTCTTTTTTCACGAGGCCGGCGAAAAAGTCACAAAAAGCAACCGAAGCCTCGTTTAGAGCTACACATTTTCTGATCAAGAAGAAGAAGGCATTTTCAGACGGAGAAGTTGTCAAAGAAGCAATGCTTATAATTGCTAACACTGTACTAAACGATGAGAAAAATGTAACCGATCTAATCTCCGCTCTCTCCGACGTCCAACTGGGGGCATCTACGATGGCTAGACGAGTGTCAGCTATGTCTGGTAACTTGGCCGATCAGCTGGACCAGGATCTGGCTAAGTGCAGCTGGTTTAGCATCCAGTGCGACGAGTCCGTGGACAGCAGCAGTACAGCGCAGCTGTCGGTTTTCATCCGGATGGTGTTTGAAGATTTCTCCACAAGAGAAGAACTCCTGACACTACTGCCCTTAAAGACAACTACGAGGGGAGTTGACATTTATAAGACGGTGAAGGAGTTTTTCGTGCAGAAAAAGATACCGTTGGAAAAGCTGGTAGCGGTGACTACAGACGGGGCTCCTGCTATGATCGGCCGACATACAGGTTTCATCGCTCACTGTAAAGGTGACCCAGACTTCCCAACATTTCTGCATTACCACTGCATTATTCACCAGCAGGCGTTATGTGCAAAAGTGATCGGCTTTGAGCACGTGATGACTCCCGTTGTGAAAATCATAAACAACATCCGTTCCAAAGCAAAGCAGCGCAGGATTTTCAAGGTGCTATTGGAGGAGATGTCAGCTGAATATGGTGACCTGCTGCTACACACAGAAATCCGATGGCTCAGCAGAGGACGAGTTTTACGTCGTTTTTTGTCACTTTTGGGTGAAATCAAAGCGTTCATGCAGTCCAAAGGCGAAGATGTCTCACTGCTAGAGGACACAGAGTGGACACTTGACCTTGCATTTTTGACAGACATTACTGGGAAACTAAACAACTTGAACTGCGAGCTGCAAGGCAAAGGTAAGACTGTTGTTGATATGATAAGTGCTTTAAATGCATTTAAAGCCAAGATGAACGTTTTTTCTGTGGATATACAGAGAAAGAAGGTGCTGCACTTTCCCTCTGTGCAGTCGGTGCTGAAAGACAATGCTTCTGCATCTGAGACATTTGACAAAGTTGCAGAAAAGTACTGTGAAGTCATAAACAGACTTGGGCAAGAGTTTGAGAATAGGTTTTGTGACCTTCATCAGCTTGAGCCATGTGTGTCATTCATTTCCAATCCTTTCATGAATGTGGACACAACATGCTGTGCTGAGCAACTAAGTGCAACGTTCAACTTGGATGCTGGACAGGTGGAGATTGAAATCATAACATTGCAAAATGACCTCCACCTCAAAGCCCACCAGGCTGCACCAAACTTTTGGTGCCTTGTTGATACAGAGAAGTACAGTGGTGTATGCACAGCAGCTATGAAGGTTGCCAGCCTGTTTGGTTCAACCTATCTCTGTGAATCAGCGTTTTCTGACATGAACTTCATCAAGAACAAACACAGAACACGCCTCACTGATGCACATCTGAAAGACTCACTCACAGTTGCAGTGTCAAGTTACACACCAGATTACAATATACTGGTGAACAGCATGCAATGCCAGTCTTCCCACTAACAAAGAAACAGATACCAGATGTTGTCAGTGGCAACATGGCAGTGCCATGGCAAAGTTTAATTAAAATATTGAAGAATTGTGTTCAATTTAAAAGTGTGTTCATGACATGTAACAGTTATAATTTGTTAAAAATGCAGCAGATTTGGTCATTAGTTCAAAATGTGACAAGATGTATTTAAAAATATGTAAGTTGATTTTTCTTTAACATTACATAATTTATAACTTTTTGAAACATGGTGCAACATAGTTCATGATTTCTTAAAAGGGTTTGTCAGTGGCTAGTGAAAATGGGTAATTTTTCCTATGAAATGTAGTGATGTAAGTGATCATCTGAAAATGTAACAATTACTGAGATTAATAGAGATAAAGTGCTGAATATTGATATCTGTTTCCCACCTTGTTGTCATTTTTGAGAATTATTGTGAGAAATCATTAACGTGATCAGTGTCTTCACATAGATGAGTATCATTAATCATTATTAATAATATATAACTAAAGGCAAACTGAGCAAATGTGTTATTTCAGAAGAGCGTATCAAACTGGTAGCCCTTCGTATGACTCAGTACCCATGAAGTAGCTCTCAGTTTCAAAAAGGTTGGTGACCCCTGCATAGAGGCATCTAGCTTTATGATGCTATAGAGGCATCTAGCTATATGATGCTATAGAGCAGGGGTCGGCAATTAAGTTTGGCTTCGGGCCCCAAAAAAATTAGCCACTAGATGGCGGGCCCGAACCTAATCAAAGGCTAATTTAAGTAATTGATTGTTTAAAAATGTGACACATTCTAATGCTTTGACTTTTCTTTCGAGAGATGTACACATCGCTAGTCAACTAACACAGCTTGTTTTGTGAGCCTGCTAACAATGTAAAGTAGTGTTCTAGTTAACTAGGTAGCAGTCCAATCCATTACGTTGCAGTATTTTGGCTTGACTAGCGAGTTTGTGTTGTGATTCTCAACAACGCTGAAACGTAGTTTCACCCTCTTCCATAGTTTTGAATAATAAATGTGTGGACTGACGATGTAGCGCAGCCTAACTTATTCTAATAATTATTTTACATACTTTTATTCTGATAATTATTCCCCCCTCCGCCCAGACAAGGTCACATTATTATTGGATTGGTTGTTTGCGTGTCGGGTGAAGTTAGCTAAACATTTAACCTGCTAGCTAGCAAGAGAAACATAATGTCACTCTCCAAAGGTCTAAAGAGGAAAGTTGACGGTGGAAACAGGGCATTTAAAGAGGAATGGACAGCGAACTATACGTTCATCCTACCTGGTTTCATCAATGCAAAGCCGTTGTGAGACTCACATTTTCTGTGCTCATGTTCCCTTTCTATACATGCGAGTCGTCCTTTTTGTCAATGAATGTGATATAGACGCACGAGAGGAATCGATTGACGCATAAAACCTTGAGAACTGCCGGATTAAAGTGACGTCCATATCACCAGATATCAAGCAAATAGTGACCGATGGGAGATGCCACTTTTCACATTAAGTGAGTACCAAGCCTGTCGTTATTGTATTTAATAACCTAATTGTATTTTGTATATTTTTAATGAATGGCTCATTGTAATGATTATCCCTAATAGCGTGTTTGCTCTGTCGTTTCAGGAGCATAGGCCTATGCACCACCACCGCTTTGTTACTGTTCATATGTGTGTTGCAGTCACATAACATTACGTTTGAATGATTTACTGAGCTGGTGTTATTTTTTTCAAACCACACACCGCATGTCGGCTATTTCAGCACCACGCCTTGTCCACCTACTTATGATTCACCATGAGGGGTTCAGCGTCAGTGCGCTTCGGTGCACCCCGCTGCCTGATTGTCTGTCCCTGTGTCATTCACTCTCAAGATGGATAAAAGTACAATAAGCATTATTCAGGTGGAGGTAGATTCTCTATTCGGACATTATAGGCCCTATATGTGGGACTGCCGGTCCGATATTGTAAAAAAAAAAGAAAGAAGAAGAAAATAAAATAAAATAATGGATTCTCTAAATAATCTGCTGGGCCAAATATTATTGGTGATGGGCCAGCAATGGCCCGCGGGCCCCCTATTGCCGACCCCTGCTATAGAGGCATCTAGCTATATGATGCTATAGAGGCATCTAGCTATATGATGCTATAGAGGCATCTAGCTACAGTATATGATACTATTTTGGTGACTTCTATTGCAGAGCTGTATTTGGTTCACATTGACATTGACGTCGGCGTTGGAAGTGAACAGGGACACACAGCTGTGAGAGAATGTTAATGAAAACATTAACTTTTCATATAGAATCATTATGTTGGTCTTCTATAGGGTAATACATTTTAGGGTGAAGTGTTTCTGATACATTTGGGTAGGAGAAAATAATTGTTGTGGGTAGGTGTCAAATTGGGGGGAGGGGTTTGGGGGGAGGGGTTTGGTCAAAATGCTCATAGAACAACAATAGGTTTTGGGCACAGAGATCCCAAACACAACCCCTGATTGTAGAAATACAACCCCTGACTGTAGGAGGTCTCGTCCCCTGCCTGTAGGAGGTCTCGTCTCAACACATTTGATGGGGATCCATGTCTTAATACATAAGCTTCATGTGACATTGACCTAATGCATGTGCTTATGTTTATGTAGAAAAATAGGCAGAGCAAATGGGCTTAAAAGGGACTTACAGACTAACCCTAACTCTTACAGATCTCCTTTTATGGGCCGTAATCCATCAGTCAGCTGTTATTAGATAGACAGAACAAAAGGAGAGAGGGAGAGAGAAGTGATATGCACTGAACCACTTATGGGACGTTTCAATGACCTTGATGAATATAGATGAACCATAACATTGTATGAATAGTAAAAAAAAAAAAAAAAAAAGGGATAGGTTATTACAAAAACTATTTATTAGACTATAATATAGTCTATTAGACTATCTTCTCTAGTCTCTACTATTCTTCTCCGAACCTTGGTGCTGTCTGGCGAACGAGCCCGTGTTCATACCAGTGTAACCTGAACCATCCGCGTCATCAACGCTGGGTGATGAAGGGGCGGGATAAACAAACATTTCACAACTAGATGGCGGCTACTTCACTGGAAAAGAGGATAATATCTTCCACTACAGTTTCTGAAATAAACACTATTTTCTGTGAAACAAAACAAAAGACACTTTCTATATGCGTTCTTTTACTAATCAGCTGCTCCGTTACTGGAATAGAAATGGCTTACGAAATTCGCGTTCGCGCATGTCCGCGCGCGTGTGTGTGTTTGCTGAGCATGTGAGGAAGATAAAGAGAATAATGACACTTTTGATATTGTTTTTGATCACTAATGATTAGATATGGATTAGATTAGATTTTGTCTACTTCCTCCTTGCTGGTCTCTGCAGCCTAGAATATGACACACCCACTGACGACGTGACTGTTCTACGTTTTGGTTCGCGCTTGAGAACCACTATTTTTTGGTGCCCGCTGCGAACCAACTTTTCAGGTTCCGAACCAATTGAGTTTCGGTCTGAACGCGCCGGCCGGTTCCAGACTTGGTTTGCGAACGCGAACCGGCACGGTTCTTTGCCGGTGTGAAAGCCCTAACAGTGACTCACCCTCACTCTCCACTTTTAAATCCCACCTCAAAACCTACCTGTTCTCACATGCATACAACCTCCCCTACCCTTAACCATCTCCCCTAACCCTGCCACCTCACTCCCCTCCCCCCCTGGACATTGCTGTGTTAATTGTACCCTGTTTGTTAACTCTGTGTCTGTTGCTTGTTGTTTCTGTGTTTTTTGTTTTTCCCATATTGTCAGCGTCTTAGAGCCCCGGAAAAGCGCTATATAAATACAATGAATTATTATTATTATTCTAAAACTCAATGCTGTAACAGTCCTCATTTGTATCTGGTCATTCAAAACATATCCATTGCTGTTGATTTCAATGTTTCCACCTGCCGCGTCTGTTTCTGTGTTTTCTGTTTTTCCCATATTGTCAGCGTCTTAGAGCCCGGGAAAAGCGCTATATAAATACAATGAATTAGTATTATTATTCTAAAACTCAATGCTGTAACAGTCCTCATTTTTATCTGGTCATTCAAAACATATCCATTGCTGTTGATTTCAATGTTTCCACCTGCCGCAATGGCAACAGTTATCACTCAAGGTCTGGGGATCTCATCAAACTCACCATCCCAAAAGCTGCACTGTTTTCGGCCGCAATTCCTTTAGTTTTGCGGCAGCAAGCGATTGGACCACCTGACAGAACCACTCACACTCACACCTTACAGAACCTTACAGAACTCAGACTCACACCTTACAGAACCTTACAGAACTCAGACTCACACCTTACAGAACCTTACAGAACCACTCACACTCACACCTTACAGAACCTTACAGAACAACTCAGACTCACAGCATCACATCACTCATCACTTTCAAAAATAAACTTCAGCAGGTCATAGTTGACTGTTGTTCCTGCTGATTGCCTCCCACCCCCCACATTGATTTTGTTTCTATTTGTTTTCCTTTATTTATCTTCACTGTCTTTGCCGTTGTCATGTATTGTATGTATGTATTGTATGTATGTATGTATGTATGTATGTATGTATGTTTGTATGTATGTGTTCACGAGTATTTCTGTTATGTTTGTTTTTATTCTTGCCGGTCCTCTTGGCCAGATCTTCATTGAAAATGAGAATTTGTTCTCAATTGATTTTATCTGGTTAAATAAAGGTCAAATATAAATGTGTTAGTAACTAGCAAACACTTCTACTTAACAGGCCGCCAGTTTTCTCCAATTAAGTGAGAGTTTTTATGAAGTATTTTTTTTCCGATAGAGTTGTATTAATCCAGACATTATGTTGTTTACAGATGACGGATGTTTCTATGGTTCCATCACAACTTCACACGGACTGAACTGGGCCATATTCCACTAACGGTGGCTTAATATAGCGGCGCTATAATTAAATGCAGCGCTCAGGGACCTCGAGATTGGTATTCAAGCCTCAGGTGATTCCTCGAATGAGGATCAGCCTTGTGTCATCAGTGTTCACAGAAGACAGGCTTACAAATCTTCGATATGGGCGCGTGCACGCAGACATACGCAGCCCAGAAGAGTCGATCTGTCGAAATGAAGATACTCCACTCTGCAGGGGTACTACATTTGCGCAGCATTCCGAATTATTGATTTTTTATGAAGACGGAAAAATAAGATGTAAAATAGTGCAATACTGCCGCAATTAACAAGGCGAGGGAAATGGTTTGGCAAGAAATTGCTGACCGATTAAATGCGTTGGTCATACTAGCCCCAGTTATTGTTATATGTTCATATTTTAATAAATGAATATTTACTACTGTGGTGATATGAGCAGCAGGCTACAAACCGTCATATCGCCACAATGGCCTAGTGGTATCGACCGCTGCCATAGGATTTGTTCGTCATTTTATATCGGTGGTTCAAATCCCTCTTCAGGCGCACTTTTTACTGCATTTCGTTGTCTGAATCTAATCTAAAATCTCATCTAAAAAAGTATTGTAGGCTATAAAATTATGGTGCAGGCTAATTTACAAGAACTGACACGATTACAATGGTGTTTGAAACCTTTGCATGAAATCTTCGGTTAAATGTAAAAAAAAAAAAAATGAATGACTTAGTCAAGTCTCGAACCCGCAACCTTTGGAACTCGAGTCCGCAGCCTTAACCACTACGCCAACCAGACCGCTGTGATGACAGCAATGCAAGTTGAGACAATTACTTCTTTTTTTTTTTACACTCTTTTCTTTATCGATCTATCTATCACACTTTCAAAATATCAAGTTATCTATCACACAATCAAACTATCTATCGATCGATCACACTTTCAAAATATCAAATTATCTATCTATCACACAGTCAAACTATCTAATCAAACTATCTAATCTATCTATCTCGTGTGAAGTGGGAACTAAATATTTCCTAAAAGACACATGAGGAACTTTCGTTCAGGGTTTAGTTTCCGCCTGTGAGCCTTTTTTGACGCACGGATGACTATAGCCTGTGTTTTAGCCTGGTCGGGACCAGGCTAATTATATCTGACTCAGAAGGAGCTCAACCAAGCAGCGAATTATTTGAGCCACATTGATGGCACCGAAAGCAAGCTAACATTTTCGAGGCTTAGAACTTTATCGAGGCTTAGAACTTTATCGAGCTTTGTGGAATATGGCCCTGGTGAGACTTAATCTTGTTTATTATTTTGCTTTTGTGATGGATTGTGTATTTTTTGGAGGATAGATACATTACGCTGGTACGCATTACGCAAATGCTCTGTCATTTGCTGATTTTATCTGCATTTATGCTCTAATGGTGAAATTAATACAATCATCCACTTAGTGGACCACCGCCTAGTGATAATTGGTTGTTATAGTCCAGAAACCCAGAGTCCAAATACATTCATTGAATTTGAAGAGGGCAAAACATAGGTCGGCATCCACTGCAGCAAATTATCTTCACTGAAACACTCAGTGTTCATGTACAGTGAACTCAGATTAGATGAATGTTGGGGGATGAGGCCTAGTCTGAGTACTAACCCAAAGGGGATGCTAACAGGACCAGAAGTCCATTCTGTCTCATCCACGTCACTCTATCTCTCTCTCTCTCTCTCTCTCTCTCTCTCTCTCTCTCTCTCTCTCTCTCTCTCTCTCTCTCTCTCTCTCTCTCTCTCTCTCTCTCTCTCGCTCTCTCTCTCTCTCTCTCTCTCTCTTTGCTGTCTGCTAGGCTGTGTGCTACCAGTCCATCAGGGGGGAACTACATGTCGTATACAATTGTATTTTCATCATAACACCACTGTGCTTTCAACTGCCTGGATGCAACAAGCACAGCTGTCTCTGGAAGAAGCTGTGACCCAGTAGGCAATCGTTTCGTGCCGCATTAATTGACTCTCAAGATCTTTGATTAGCAATATTTGCATGATTACTAATCAAAGTACCACAGCACACAAGAGAGTAACTAAAGATTAACTACATGACAACAGCGACGACGACAACAACAGCGACAAAAACAGCGACAACAACAGCGACGACGACAACAACAACAACAACAACAACACCAACAACAACACCAACAACAACAACAACACCAACAACACTGACAACAACAATTAATTGACTCTCAAGATCTTTGATTAGCAATATTTGCATGATTACTAATCAAAGTACCACAGCACACAAGAGAGTAACTAATGATTAACTACATGACAACAGCGACGACGACAACAACAACAACAACAACAACAACAACAGCGACAACAACAACAACAACAACAACAACAACAGCGACAACAACAAGAACAACAGTGACGACGACAACAACAACAACAACAACAACAACAACAACACCAACAACAACAACAACAACAACAGGAGATGGTTATACCGTAGCATAGTTCCGGGGCACATACAGTACTGCACATACAGTATTGTGTCTGCCTCTGGGGTTAGGGTTCTGTGTTCCGTGTTCCGTCCTGCTTGGTGTGATGTGTCTCAGTCCCAGACTGGCTTTTCCAATCGTAGTGGTGTAATTACTGTTTTAATTGAGGTCAACCCTGTTAATTAGCACACAAATGAAATGAGCTTGCTGGAAAGTCATAATGCAGGGAGAGGATGAGGAGATATTAGGAGATGGAAGGGAGCAAGGGAGGGAGGAATGTGTCTGGCAAGGCATGAGTTAGAAAGGGGGGTGTAAATAGGAAAAGCTGTTTAATGTAGACCGACTGCATGAACCATCACTCTGTTGTTGTGTTTTCTACCTGGTCACTGGGTTAAGCTTTAGGGACTGGGGTCAAAGTTTGCATCTGTTATTGTCCAATTCAACATACAAATTATAGAAATTATAAGAAAATCAAGGACCCCAATTGAAATAAGCCAGTGGCTTTCTTGGGTTTTTATCATTTTAGTTGACCTTGTATGTAATATGTACTTTCATGTACCTACTTCTGCAAATCTTCTAATAAAGTTTTCAATCAATCAATCAAAAAGTTTTCAATCAATCAATCAAAACCTAACAATAGTGAAGTGAAGTGAAACTTTATTTATATAGCGCCTTTCGTACATGAATGCAACTCAAAGCAATTTTTTTTGTCATAATAAAAATCAAAAATACATGTATAAAGCTATAGTAATAGTACAGGAAATACAGTATATATAGCCTATACTGAAGGTCAACTGGGCTTGGGTTGCACCAATTTGGCGTAAGTCATTACTTTAGTACTTACTAAACCCCTAGTTGTTACTAGCTAGTTTCAAACTAGTTGTTTACTCATTTCGGTTGCACCACGCCAATCTTTTGCCAATCTTAGCTAGTAAATACTTAGTTGTTACTAAGAAGACATTAGCCAATCAGCGAGCAAAGCAAAACCCTCAGTTTTTAAATCCTACATTTTGGCCGCCATTTGCTAAAAGCTGTAATTTGGCTCTACAAGTGTTAATATGTAATTTTATGAAGTTTGAATATGTTTTCAGGCGAGAAAGTAACCATATATATTCACAAAATGTGTCCAGTTTATCAAAATAACCCGTTTATATATCTGATCTGACGTTTTTTTCCCCACTTCTGTGGGAAACTTCGCTAGCAACATTACGTTGCTAAGATACCTTCACTGCAGAGTTCCACAGAAACACCGTAACATAATCCTACCATAAGCGTGGAACTACAAGCCAACATTGAGTACATTGTATTAATAAACAATTTAATTTGTCATAACTACGGCTCATGTGTCTTTTTATTGTACAAACAAAATAAATGCAGGAACTGAATCGCTATCTTCCATAGGCTGGTTTCCCCTGCTTCAGGCTACTTTATCTCCGCTGAAGTAATGACGGTAAGCTACGAGTTAGTTATAACTTACACCACCCTAGGGGTATGTATAAATATTTAGTAGTTACTAAGCTCTACGTCATAACTAGTGTGCTTGGTGCAACCCATTCAAGTTTAGTAGTGACTAAATCTTGATTTAGTAAATAATGAATACGCTATAACTAGGGTTAGTTTGTACTTAGTAAGAAGTGGTGCAACCGACCCCTGTACCTTAAACATAACTTGGGTAAACTTTGAAACACACACTGGAACATGGACCACGATAAAGTATCGTACCATGAACTATAGTTACCAATTTGAGTATTTGCTCAGTAACTACTTGATATGTTCACTTTCACTCTACCAGCCCTATCCAAGATGGCCGCTGCACTGAAGCCGGCCTCATCGCCTCTGGACCCCATCCCTACCCCCCTCCTCAAAGAGGTGTTCGACACGGTAGGGCCACACATCCTCTCAATAATCAACAGCTCGCTGGCCACTGGCATTGTTCCGCCCACCCTCAAACAAGCAGTGGTCCAGCCTCTCCTTAAGAAACCCAACCTGGACCCTTCCAACCTCAGTAACTACAGACCCATCTCCAAGCTCCCAGTCGTGGCCAAGCTCCTGGAAAAGGCTGTCCTCAGGCTGTCCTCAGCCCTACCTCCAACAGAACAACATCCTGGAGAAGTTTCAGTCTGGCTTCAGACCTGGCCACAGCACTGAGTCGGCACTTTTAAAGGTTTGGAACGACCTCCTCCTCATCGCAGACTCCAGGAAATGTGCAGCTTGTTGCTTAGGTTCTGTATCCCCGAATAATCTGACATTTCTTATGCCCATTTGTGGCGTGTCATAAATTGAATCTGAATTCAATAGTTGAATTGAAATATGTGACAGGGCATGGTTAAAAAGTCCTCAACTAGGGCAAAATCTTTTTTCATTTTTTTCCGGATTATGAAAGGGTAGATTGTAAGCTTTAAAATGATGTGTCATACATTGAAATCTGAAACAAGTTGAAGAAGTCATGTTTAATGGTGATACCCCCTGAACCACCGTACTGAGATATCTAGCCTCAAACTTCTTCAGAGACGTTTTTCACAGTTTTTGACACTATAGACCACGCCATCCTCTTTAATCGCCTCCAGCAGGAGGTTGGCATCACCGACACCGCCTTGTCCTGGTTCAAGTCTTACCTCAGCAATAGAACCCACGCCGTCCACATAGCAGACAGCTCCTCCAGTCAAGCCAACCTCACCTGTGGGGTCCCTCAGGGCTCCATCCTCGGTCCCATCTGGTTCTCCCTCTACATGCTCCCCCTCTGTCTAATCCCTCAACGCTACCAGATCTCATTCCACTGCTATGCGGACGACACCAAGCTTTACTTATCAATCAACACTGACGACCCCGCCGATCTGAAGCGCCTGATGGACTGCCTCCACGATGTGAAGGAGTGGATGGCCCAGAACTTCCTACAGCTGAATGAGAGCAAGGAGGAAATCCTCCTCATCGGCAACACCACCGCCATCACTCAGCTCAGCACCAACATGGGAAGCCTGTCCACCCTTGTCAGACCACATGTCAAGAACCTCGGTGTCATCTTTGACTCCGAGCTCAACCTTAACCGACAAGTGAGCTCCGTCGTGAAGTCATGTTTCTACCAACTACGCATCATAGATCAAGTCCTTCCTCACCCCCAGTGACCTGAGGAGGGTCGTCCTCATGCTAATTTCATCTAGGCTCGACTACTGCAACTCACTCTATGCTGGACTTCCGGATAAGACCATCTACCGCCTGCAGCTAGTCCAAAATGCCGCTGCCAGGCTGGTGTCAGGCACTAAAATGAGGGACCACATCTCCCCTGTCCTCATCTCCCTTCACTGGCTCCCAGTAAAGAAGAGAGTGAAGTTCAAGATCTGCACCTTTGTCTACAAAGCTCTCAACAGTCTCGCCCCACCCTACATCAAGGACCTCCTGGACCTGTCTTCCACCTCAAGGCCCAGGCTCAGGTCCGACGCCCAACTCAGCCTGAGGGTCCCCCGCACCAACCTCAAGAGGAAGGGTGACCGTGCCTTTGCGGTGATAGCACCGACCCTGTGGAACGCGCTCCCTTCCGCCATCAAGTCTGCCCCCACTCTGGACTCCTTTAGAGCCAAGTTAAAATCCCACCTCTTCGTCAATGATGTTCCCTAAGTCTACTCCCTATTTGTTGTGAATTGTATCCCTTGAGATGTACGTTTAAGTCGTCTGTGTCTGTTTGCTTTCTGTGTTCCTTGTCCTTGTCCTTGTCTTTATCTGTTCCTTTACCCGGGCTGCGCCCAGGGCCGATGTAAAAGTTGGATGGGGGGCGCATTATAAATAAAATTAACATAACATAACATAACATAACATATGATGACCAGAAAACTACCAACTGAATGTAATGTAATGTCAATATCATGTGTACTACTGTAAACTGAAGAGTTTTCTCTTGAGTTCCCTTGTGTACTTCAGAATATCTCCACAATATCTCTACAATGAGAGGAGACAGTGCAGGTCCGTCTACGTTTCTTCAGTGGGTGGGCTGACGCGAGCAGCCTTTTGACTGACAGGAGGCGTAATGAGAGTGGTGGGTGAGCTGCAGACAGTGACATCCTCACATAGAGCAGTCCTCGTCACAGCAGGAGGGGTGGACACATCTATCTATCCTCTCATTTATCTGTCCACTCAATCATCAACTATCTACTCATCCATCTAGCTGCCCCTCCAGTCCAGTACTGTACTAGTTTCTCATATAAATCTCCACTAGTCTGTCCTTAGATGCCCTCTTGCCTAAACCGCAAAATAATCTCTCCAATCCCCTCTCCTTCCACTGCTAGTGGTATGTCCCAGTGTTTGTTGGTTTGTCCCTGTGGCAGGCAGTTCCTGTTCCCAACGTTTCTACTTCTCTTTCACCGTCCGTTCCGTCACACACCCCTTCTCCAAAAGCCCTGAGTCGAGTTCTTGAATAACAACAGCAGGCTATTCCTAGCTCTCTTGTTCTCTCTCCACCAGCACTGGGTGAATCAGCACTACCCAGCATCTCTGATGTCACAGCCTCAGTCGTTTGGGCAGTTGGTTTTTATTGATCCCTACTCACTGCAGAATGCAGTTTTTTTTTAGTGAATGAATATCATTCAATTATCATTTGAGAATCGTTACCCTTCAAATTCAATCTTGATGCTTGGAGGTCAAATTGGTTATGGGCCAAAACAATCAGAGCATGGAGATCAGGGTCTCCAGGTGATTGAATGCCATATTGCAAACTACACCTTTACTACACATAACTACCCACTAGACAGCCTCTGTGGTGAGAATGAATTCATTACCTGACTCTGACCCCAGCTCAGCGCAGTGGTGCATGTTACCTCAGGTCCACAGGCACCATTCACTGTGTGACCCAAAATCCACTTCAGCTAACACACAAGGGTCATAGTTTGCATAATGCCTATTTTTCATATTCTCTTCTGGTCAATGCATTTTGCCCTTTACAACAAACTGCCTCACCAGAGCTGCCTAAACAAAAACACAATGTGCTTTAAAATAGGTCAGAATACAGCGTCTACCCACAATCCTCTCTAATTCAGTAGGTGAACCGGCGTCAAAGGTTAAAGGAAAAAATATATATACTCCTGTCCAGCACTGGCTGAACTGATGTCCTCGGGGGGGGGGGGGGGGTCATAAATCCCTGTCAAAATGAGCAGCTTATTTCTGTCTGAGATTCACTTTATTAATCTTGTCAAATGGATTCCGGGTGGAGAAATACTACAAATAGACGTGGGCAGAGAACTCGAGACCAGATGGCTTCGCAGATTTGAAGAGGAAACACTGACCGCTCACTGGAATGAGAGGGGGGGGGGGGGGTGAAAGAGAGAGAGAAATAGGTCCACAAGGTTGAGATGTGGGAGATAGTAAAAGGAAACGAGTGAGTGGAAATCAATGGAAATAAGTACTGCTGTCACTGCAGAGCAAGATGCAGTGCAGCTCACAACACTGTCCCAGAAAATAAGCTCACCATCGTTACAGTATGTATACGGTGAGCAACTCAGGAGGGCGCACTGAAATATGCATGGGGCAAAGTAGGGTGTCTGAAGAACAACAACAGCCACAGTCACGGTGAAAAACACCCTGAAAAATAAACGGACATCCTCGAAAAAGCATGCACATTTATTTCGATTTTTTTTAAAGGTTCTAGAACTAAAAAGGGCTTTAGACACGCCCCTCTTTAGGACCCTCTCTGTTCTACATGGAAGGAAAAACAGGTTCTTCAAATAGTTCCCCAACAGGGACAAGTGGAATAACCATTTTTTCTCCTACGAATGTAATGTTGCTAACACTGACATCTTCATCAAAAAACCATCTAGGATAACTAGGCTAGTACCCAAACAGAGGTGTTCTTTCAGCAACACTCATAAACTAGGACAAAGTGTCACTTTGGTGTAAAAGCGAGAATAACTCACAAGGCTAGAATATCAATGTGAAACACGACTGAAGAGTTGTATGTATATTTAATGACCTCACCGTTCAATAAAGCTAAAAAATTTAATATGGGAGCTTGTGTGGCTGGATTCCAGGAACATCCGCACGTCTGAACAGAGACTTGACCTTCCAGCCATTTTGTACTGCAGCTGTCCACTGTTGACGTTTGGCTGTAGCCTGACCCCCATTATGTCAAGATGGCTGCTCCCTGGTGTTTCATTCCCACAGGTCAGCGGCTGTGTTCTAAGAGCAGCGTTCACTGTACAACAGGCATGAGGCAGAAGGTCACACTGAATAGGGAACCCAACAGGAAGTTACTGTACAACACATCCTTTCCAGTGTTTTCAAAATCACATTGCAATCATTTTTATTGTCTGGCATTGTTGCTTAGGTTCTGTATCCCCGAATAATCTGACATTTCTTATGCCCATTTGTGGCGTATCATAAATTGAATCTGAATTCAATAGTTGAATTGAAATATGTGACAGGGCATGGTTAAAAAGTCCTCAACTAGGGCAAAATCTTTTTTCTGTTTTTTCCGGATTATGAAAGGGTAGATTGTAAGCTTTAAAATGATGTGTCATACATTGAAATCTGAAACAAGTTGAAGAAGTCATGGATAGTTTAATGGTGATACCCCCTGAACCACCGTACTGAGATATCTAGCCTCAAACTTCTTCAGAGACGTTTTTCACAGAGGTAATGGGTGGGAACAATAGCTGGTTAACTCCACCCTAATCACTCCCTCAAGACAACCACACCCTCAAGACAACCACTCCCCCATTACACTACCTGTCATTACCTACCTGTCATCTGTCAGTGGGGTTGTCAGCTAACGCTCAGGAAGCAAAATTGCAGGGCTGACACGTTTAAATAGCTAAATAATAATAATAATAATAATAATAATAATTCAAGATTCATGATTTTTTATTGCCATGTGTGCCAAAAGTGTATTACACCCCATTACAAGTAAGTTACATAAGAGAGTAAAATTCATGGCAATGGAAAAAATTAGGCAAGATACAATTGAGCAATACAATAATAGAATGGTAAAAAATTATTATGTCGTCCGTGTGCACATGCATTCATCATTATAGTCCATAAAGCATCTAGTGGGACTTCGGCGTAGTTCCTTCCCATCCCATCTGGGCATCAAAGCTGTAATGAAAAAAGAAGACAGTACATTTAAAATGATTGCCCACTGTTACCAACACCACTTTTACGAAATAGCCTACTACTATCTTCATAAAATAGAATTGCTTATACAATGACAATGACAAATACCTGAAGTGCTGGTGACTCATCAAGGTGTCATCTCTCAGAACCTCTCACCTCCTCATTCTGTAACACAAATGTCAGGTCAGAGGTGTGGACACTTCTCTAGTGTAGGTTTTCCATAGACTCAGTGTACTGTACTTGTACTGAAGTAGGCTAGTGAAATAATTTCAATTCACAGTATTATTCTACAGCAAATCTACATATCAATGAATTAATAATTATTTTTGATTCCACATAACATTACCGTTCATTACAAAAGCATTTACTTTTTCTATAATCTATTACATCTCTAACAAAGCTAGCTAGCTAGCTAACAAGCTAACACTTGTTTGGCTAGCTGGTACACACAAACACACTAAAATGGTGCATGAAACACATTACACTATGTTGCATGTTTAGTAGGTCTGCAACAAATGTATTTATTCATTATGTTTTATCTTTGACAACGTATTTCTTCCTCCCACCATATCATTAGTTTTGGAGAGGGGTGGCATAATTGTGGTGAGCCGTTTCAGTGGTCTGATAACTGATGCTAACAAAGGCGCTATCTACCTTACTCACAAAACAACAAATAACTGTTTGGCTATCCTAAGTAAACAACACAAAATCCTAGTATACAACACATGTAAGTCACTAAAACTTACCCAAGAAGACAGCAGAAGGTCTGTCTGCAGACGACTGTCCCATGAAAGTGAACTGATGTGGAGATCAATGTCTGAAATTCCGTTATCTTCTTCAGATTCGGAGTTCCCGTTCGGAGTTCCCATTATGTATAGTCCAATATGAAGGATTTCATTAATTGCCCACTATCGATATTTCTGCCTGCTTTTGAAATTCTGTTGATAGCATTAGTGAGAGCTTGAGCCTCCATCTTGTCAACAAACAGGTCCACACTCACACATGGCTCCTTACATACAGCTGGGGTGGGCGTGGCTACACACACTGCCACACTAATACCCCCCACCCGACTTTGCTAACTAACTGTAGGTATTTAGTGAATGTAAAACTGTGTTAGTGAATGTAAAACTGTTGGATATGATATAGACGAGCTTGTGAGCTGGGCGAGGATGAAGATCAAACCCCCCAAATCACGCAGTCTGTCTATCAGGAAAGGAGTCAGAAGCGACAACACCATCATTGTCGCAGGTGGTGAGGACATCCCATTGCTGGCAAATCAATCAGTCCGCAGCCTGGGTCGAATCTACACAGCAGAGCTTTCTGACAGGCAGATGGGGGAGACGGTGAGGAAGCAGCTCGCAGATGGCCTGGCCAGGATCAACCAGAGCCAGCTCCCCGGAAAGTACAAAGTATGGTGTTACCAGTTCATACTGTACCAAAGGGTGATGTGGCCTCTGAAGATGAGCGAAATCCCCTCTTCAGTGGTAAGCAAGATGGACGGGCTGGCAAACTCGTTCATCAGGAAGTGGCTTGGACTACCAAGATGCCTCTCAGACGTGGGCCTCTTTGGTAGGAACACGCTTCAACTGCCACTGCGATCCATCAGCTCTGGATACAAGCAAGAGAAGGCTCGATTGGTGCTAGAGCTGAGGGAATCCACTGACCAGCTGGTGAGAGCAGCGGGCACCCAGATAAGAACTGGAAGGAAGTGGAAAGCCCAAGAGGAGGTTGATTTGGCAATCGGACAGCTGAAGCACCGCAAGGTGGTCGGCAGAGTCCAGGAGGGTAGAGCAGGCCTTGGAAGGGGCGAGACTCCCTTGTTCTGGTCAAAGGCTTCCAAAGAAGATCGAAGAGCCATGGTGGTGGCAGAAGTGGCAAGAACTGAGCAGGAACGCCTTAACATAAAGGCGGTGTCCCAGGGCCAGCAAGGACGCTGGACGTCATGGGAAGGTCTCACAAACAGGCCCATGTCATGGTCTGACCTGTGGAAGATCCCCCAAGCTAGGCTCAGCTTCCTGATCAGAGCAACATATGACACCTTGCCTTGTCCCCGAAACCTCCACCAATGGTTTTCTGCCGAAGAGACCTGCCCCCTTTGCAGCACCATCAATGCGAGCCTCCAGCACATCCTGACAGGCTACAAGACAGCGCTGTCCCAAGGCCGCTACACATGGCGACACGACCTGGTGCTGAAAAAGCTGGCAGAGGTGGCAGAGTCATGCAGACAGGAGGCAAACAGCAGACCTTCCGCTCCAGACAGACAACCCATCCAGTTTGCAAGGGCTGGAGAGAGAGTCAAACCCTCCCGTCAGAGAGATACAGCAAGACTCCTCGCACCGGGTAGTGAGTGGACCATGAGGGTCGACCTGGGGAGACAGCTCCAGTTCCCCAGGGAGATTGTGGAAACATCGCTCCGACCAGACCTGGTCATGTGGTCAGAGGCTTGCAAGACAGTCCTTCTGGTCGAACTCACTGTCCCTTGGGAGGGTGGTTTGGAGGCAGCCAACGAGCGGAAGCGTATGCAGATCTGGCGGCGGAGTGCAGGGAGGCTGGCTGGAAAGCCGTTACGTGCCCTGTGGAAGTGGGGTGTACGGGCTTCGTAGGTTCCTCAGCTGCTCGCCTACTCCGTGACATAGGATGCACAGGAGCAAGGCATCGGAAAGTCATGAAAGAGCTGGCGGAGGAGGCGGAGAAAGGCAGCTTCTGGCTGTGGCTAAGAAGGAAGCATAAGGGTTGGGGGGCGATCAACACCTAGGGCATCAGCAGGGGGTGGCAGGGAGAGATCCCTGCCATCGCTCCACCACCAGGAGATGTACTGGGGTTAAAGGAGCGAAACGTCAATGACTGGTGGTCCCCAGCTGATGACCCAGTTAGGCCCACATAGGTGTTCAGTGAGGTGTCACAGCACACCTGTTCTAAAGGCACTGTTGGAGGTGCGTCAGGCAGCAATGCCCAGCAGGAGTACCATCACCTGTATCATGATTTGTTTTTTTTATTTGCGAGTGGGTTCTTCATCGCTTACATTTTCATCCAATGCCAAACCCCCCCCCCCAAAAAAAATCACAACAAGACTTGTTTTGCTCGATTGCGAGTTTTCACAATTGTCGAGATGTGGACCTTTTAATGAAACCGTGTCACATATACACAAAAAAACTTAAAATAAACACTTTCAAATGTAAAGGTGCCTCTTAGGCTTGACTACTGGTATAAGATAGGAAGAATTAAAAGTAAAAGTGCACTTTAGGCTTGACAGGTAGACCATATGCATTATGGGCATATTATGCGCATAACTTTTCATGCATTAAACAAAAGACTAAATGGCTCCACAAAGCAGATTTGTAGCAATCCGGGGATTCCTAAAACTGTTGCCATGTTCTCAACTCCGCTCGCCATGAACAAACATTTGAATAAGTGTGGGTTATTAAGCTACTTGTTGAATACTAAAATGAAGAATATAGTTCTGAGTAGATTAAGTCTATTTATTGAACCAAAGTACAGGTATACAGGATATCACAGCTGGTAGATCTGCATCTCGGGGGGGGACGAGGCGGCGTACAGGGATGAGGTAGAGCAACTGAGCAAGCTGTGCAAGGTTAACAACCTGCTGCTGAACAAGTCAAAGAACCAGGAAATCATCGTGGACTTCAGGAGGAAAAAGTCCGAGATCCAGCCCCTGCTCATCGACGGAGAGAGCGTGGAGAGAGTCTCAGCCCTCCGATTCCTGGGGGTGCACATACAGGATGACCTGTCCTGGAAGAACAACACAACAGCCACCATCAAGAAGGCACAACAGCGGCTCTACTTCCTGAGAGTCCTCAGGAAGGAACACATCAAGCAGGAGATAATGGTGGCCTACTACCGCGGCGCAGTGGAGAGCATCCTCACCTAGGGCATCTGCAACTGGTTCTCCAGCTGCACAACCGCAGAGAGAAATGCGCTACAGAGAGTCGTGAGAACAGGCCAGAAGATCACCGGCGTTGATAGGTCGTGGACAACTGTAGTTTGTACTTTCTTTTTTGAGGACCTGGAACAGTTCACGTCGTCGGTTCTGAACCACATAGTGAACTGCACCAACTCAGCCACCGTGGACAAACAGGTCCGGCACTACCCCAACACGAAGCCATGGATGACTGGGAAGGTCCAAAAACTGCTCAAGGAGAGGGACAACGCCTTCTCAGGGAAGGACACACTGCTGTACAGCACCACCAGGGCTAACCTAAAGCGCGGCATCCGGGAGGCCAAGGCAGACCACAGAGAGAAGATTGAGGAATGCTTCCTGAGCAACGACTCCAGGCGGGTGTGGCAGGGGGTTCAGCACATGACCAACTTCAGAGCCAACAGGCTCAACAAGCCGCGGAGGACGACCCCCTGCTGGTGGAAAAGCTGAACTCCTTCTACGCCCGGTTCGACGAGGGGCGAACGGAGGTAACCACAACACAAACACCACTCTCTCCAGCTCTCAGCAGCCTCACCCTCACAGAGCATGAAGTGAGATGCGTGCTGAAGGCGGTGGACCCCAGGAAAGCCTCAGGGCCGGATGGCGTCCTGGGACGGGTGCTGAGGGACTGCGCCGACCAGCTGGCCGGGGTTTTCACCAACATCTTCAACCAGTCCCTGTCCCAGGCCACCATCCCACCCTGCCTGAAAACCTCAACTATCATCCCAGTCCCGAAGAAAAGCACGGTGAGCTGCCTAAACGACTACCGCCCGGTGGCACTCACACCAATCATCATGAAGTGCTTCGAGAAACTAGTCCGGGCCCACATAGTCACACGCCTCCCGCCCAACCTGGATCCATACCAGTTCGCCTACAGAGCCCACAGGTCCACAGAGGACGCCATCGCGACGACTCTCCACTCCACTCTATCCCACCTGGAGAGGGGAAACAGCTACGCGAGACTGCTCTTTGTGGACTTCAGCTCTGCCTTCAACACCATCCTTCCAGACAGGCTAGTGACCAAACTACTAGACCTGGGACTATCACACTCTATATGTGCATGGATCAAGGACTTCCTGTCTGACCGCCCCCAGAGGGTGCGGGTGGGCTTCCACACCTCCACAGCCCTCAGACTCAGCACTGGGTCCCCCCAGGGCTGCGTGCTAAGCCCCATCCTCTACAACCTCTACACCTACGACTTCACCCCCGTCCACCCCAGCAACTCCATCGTAAAGTTTGCAGACGACACCACCGTGGTGGGCTGCATCTCGGGGGGGGGACGAGGCGGCATACAGGGATGAGGTGGAGCAGCTGGGCAAGCTGTGCAAGGTTAACAACCTGCTGCTGAACCAGTCAAAGACCCAGGAAATCATCGTGGACTTCAGGAGGAAAAAATCTGAGGTCCAGCCCCTGCTCGTCGATGGAGGGAGCGTGGAGAGAGTCTCAACCCTCCGATTCCTGGGGGTGCACATTCAGGATGACCTGTCCTGGAAGATCAACACAGCAGCCATCATCAAGAAGGCACAACAGCGGCTCTACTTCCTGAGAGTCCTCAGGAAAGACCACATCGGACAGGAGATGCTGGTGACCTACTACCGCTGCGCAGTGGAGAGCATCCTCACCTACTGCATCTGCATCTGGTTCTCCAGCTGCACAGCCGCAGAGAGGAATGCGCTACAGAGAGTCGTGAGATCGGCCCAGAAGATCACCGGCGCCCCCCTCCCCTCTCTGGAAGAGCTGTACAACACACGCTGCCTCAGGAAGGCCTCCAAGATCTCCAGAGACCCATCCCACCCTGGGTACGAACACTTTGCTCGGCTGCCCTCGAACAGGCGGTTCAGGACCATGTTCGCAAGGACAAACAGACTGAAGCTCAGCTTCTACCCCAGGGCCATTCAGGCCCTGAACACAGCAAAGACCTAGGTTCTAGGCCCTGGACAATCTAGACAATTTGATGGCAGCTACTAGATTGAAATCAAGTGCAACACTGAAACACAACTGTGAACATTTCAAACCTGCAAACTGCGACACTTTAAATGAATGTGCAATAACACTATGTGCAATATGACAACCCTTGGGTACATAAGGTTCAGAGATAGGAAATGTTAGAATAGGTATAGCATAGCATAGAGTACAGCACAGTGTTTTATTTGTATAGTATAGTATAGTAGATAGTGTACATAGCCTTTATTTATGTAAACCAGCTCTTTTCCCTTCTTTTTTTTTTTTTTTTTTCCTAGCACCAGGGGAGCACCCCCCTCCCAAATGTTGTTGTTTGGTACCTGTACTATATCAATGACAATAAAGACCATTCATTCATTCATTCATTCATTCATTCATTCATTCACTCATAGAAAGGCTGGTATGACTTCTTGGCTGAGATGCGGACGAGAGGGAACTACGTAACAAGGTTCCAATACTTTCAACATGTATCTAAAACCTGTGTTCTCCACAACTGAGTATGGTCACATGTCCGCTGAAACTCCTATGGCGTTTGTTATGGCGTTGGCCCGGTCTGTATTGTTAGTGAGTGGTGGTTGCTTAAATGCCATGAGCTGGGTTTGCACTTCACTCTTTCTTTTTGTATCGGTGATATTTACATTTGGGTGATGCCGTCTCAAATGACGACTTGGTCGCTCAAGGATGTTGAACCCAATGTGAGCAAATTTACGAACGCAGCACCTGAGATTCACCTGATTACATTTAATAAATAAATACACTTTTTGCACGTGCAGTACCACGCTGTATCGTTCAGACGTGGTCTGGTGAAATGTGCAGTCATTTTTCAGTTTTATACATGTGCTTAAACTACAGATTGTAAGCTTTCAAATGACACGACAGGCGTATTTGAATGTTGGTAGCCTACACCTCAAACACTGAATGGGAGAAAAGTAACTCTAAACACAGCCACAGCTACGAATGCTGCTAACAGCTAGCGTCTAACAAAACACATCGCTACGAAGTTCTTTTTTTTTTTGATTGATTGAGAACTTTATTAGAAGATTTGCAGAAGTAGGTACATGAAAGTACATATTACATACAAGGTCAACTAACAGGATAAAAACCCAAGAAAGCCACTGGCTTATTTCAATTGGGGTCCTTGATACTCAATTCATCGTTACATGTAAGACAGACAAAAAACTAGTACTATCTACAAGATAAGTCTAAACTTTATTTTAATAATATCACAACATGCTGAGAGAACATCGACATGCTAAAAACCCATAACTACACATATCTAGATGAACACACAGTTCTTGCTTTTGAACACGACCTACAACA
Organism: Nansenia antarctica; assembly: GCF_963989245.1. Classification (NCBI taxonomy): domain Eukaryota; kingdom Metazoa; phylum Chordata; class Actinopteri; order Argentiniformes; family Microstomatidae; genus Nansenia; species Nansenia antarctica. The sequence goes on along the minus strand of NC_137689.1, from coordinate 36,041,205 downwards.
AAAGTATGTTTACCTTACCGGTAGCCTCCGGCAAACGAGAATGAATCTAATTCACAAATTATAAGTATTTGGTGATCGTTAAACTGTTGTTTATTATATCGAGTGGGTACTTTAAAACTTCAAGTTAGTGTTTTGAAAAAAAACGAAAACTAGATATTGTTGATACAATAACTTTCACTTTCACTTTTTGACCCCTCCGAGTGAGCGTGTTGTTCGCAAGTTCACCAGACCGCGTCATATATAACACTGAACAAAAATATAAACGCAACACTTTTATTTTTGCTCCAATTTTTGTCAAAGACCTAAGATTTTTTCTATGTACACATAAGGCCGATTTCTCTCAAAAATTTTCACAAATTTGTTTAAATCTGTGTTAGTGAGAACTTCTCCTTTGCCGAGATAATCCGTCCACCTGACAGGTGTGGCATATCCAGATGCTGATTAGATAAAGGCAAAGGAGAAGTGCTCACTAACACAGATTAAAACAAATTTGTGATTTAGATGTTATTTTTGTTCAGATGAAGCACGCTTTCTTTCTATCAGTTCTACTGTCAATCAAATAAAACCGATTTGATTAGACCCGTGACGAAGGTAACACTTTTTCCATTTACTCAGAGATCGACAGAGCTAGCGCCAGAGCTAGCGCCACCACATTTTATGACAATGCAGTGTTGGGACAAATGTAAAGGCTGGCAAGAAGTGCCAAAACATCAGTTTTACTCCTTACTAACAGTATATGTTTCTGGTTTGTAATGTCCCAGGTGTTATCTGGGTCTGGCTGCAGTCATTGTCTGTGGGCAGGGGGGTGCCGTACACCGATGGACGGCACCCCACTGAGTGGGTACAGGTTGTAACGCTGTGGTGTGTGATGTGGACCCAGGTGCAGGACAAAGACCAGACGGTTGGCAGCGAAAGTGCTCTTTACTGAGACGGGAAGCAACTATAAAGAAACCCACAGGGAGAACACATCTCAAAACCTGTGCAACAAACAGAGCTACAACACCCACTTACTTTGGGAGACACAGAGAGATTAAAAGGCCGGGAGTGCAGGGAAGTGGGGGACACAAATACACTGGTGAACCCGACATACACAGGTGCACCACATCAGTCCTTGACGAGGGGGGAACAGATGGCGCTTTTCCACTACAGGGCCAGCCCGGGTCAGCCAGGTTTATTATCCTTTTTCCACTGCCAAAAGTACCCGTGCCATTTCTGGTACCCGTGCCGAACAAGAACTAAAATAGTTCTTGTTCGGGATGGGTAGCGAAAGTTGGGAAGGGTACTTTTTTGCCAGGCTGCGTGTGACGTGTGACGCTGCACACTGTTGATTGGTCAAAGGAAATCGTCATCCCATGTTCATAGATTTCTTCGCTAACCGCCATCTTTAAATACCACAACAGATTTCGCTCTAGGAAAATGTCACTACTGTTTCTGTAATAGCTTATAAACAAAGATTCGAAAAAGTATGCTGACCATCGTATTATCTTAGTTTAATGTAATTTCAATGCATCATAGAACTTTTATTTACAACAAGCATAACAAAAAAATCGCTATTATGGCGATGTGCTGTGCCTATGGTGTTCCTCAGTCCAGCGGCAGTCAAATGCCGGTAGATTCGTGTCTTGGAGGAAGCATGATACTCGCTCAGAGTTCATCTCGCTTCCCCCCCCCGTTGATGTATTAAACAATCTAAGCAATCTAATCAGAGCAGTTGTTATTATGTAATATTATTGATGGATGTGCCCTTTTTGATGGAGAGCAGTGAGCTGATGACTGGATGTGAGCATGTATTTGACTAATGCCGATAGATTCGCGTCTTGTGGGTGCAGACAGGATTTTACCGTAATTCATGAACTACTGTATATGCCAAATCTAAAAAATTCAAACAGTTTCTGAAAACAGAAGAAGTTGCACTTGTTTTAGGCTTATTACGGTAGTTCACCAACAAAAAAAGCACAGTGCTCAACGTGTCAGGAGAAATAAAAATAGAATCGTGTCGGCATTTCCCTGGTTGCGAGATCTAAACTAGTCTACTAGAACTGAAAGCTTACAGACACTTAACATTACATGTTGTAAGGCTGATCTGTGCACGATAGTGCTGCATTTTGACATAATTCTTATCGCATTTCCCCCCGTTGAGCTGTATAGCGGCACTTATTACAGTGAAGCGCTCTTATGACACGTAACTCCTCCTTGTCCCGGGTCGCTCCGTATAATGGCGAAGCGTTTCTGAAAGTACGGCACGGCTCGGCACGGCTCGGATACAAAGTCGACCCGGGCTAGCCCTGTAGTGGAAAAGCACCAAGAGAGTGTATCAGTGCCGCCAGAAGGAGGCGCCAGGGAGTCACCAAGGAAAAGGCGACCCCGTTCTTAACAACAGGTGTGCCACCGACTTGGTACAGGCATACCTGCTGCCTGGGCCAATCAGTAGTGGGTAGGCTCTTGTTGTGCGTAGGTTTGTGTTGGCTGAGGCCTCAGCTGTAGGCCCTCCCAGTGCAGGCCTACGGTGCCTCAGGCTCCTGCTGCTGCCATCTACCCCCCCTGGTGTCCCCCTGGCCATCTACCCCCCCTGGTGTCCCCCTGGCCATCTACTCCCCCTGGTGTCCCCCTGGCCATCTACCCCGCTGCTGCCATCTACCCCCCCTGGTGTCCCTCTGGCCATCTACCCCCCCTGGTGTTCCTCTGGCCATCTACCCCCCCTGGTGTCCCCCTGGCCATCTACCCCCCCTGTCCCCCTGGCCATCTACCCCCCCTGGTGTCCCCCTGGCCATCTACTCCCCCTGGTGTCCCCCTGGCCATCTACCCCCCCTGCTGCCATCTACCCACCCTGGTGTTCCTCTGGCCATCTACCCCCCCTGGTGTCACAGTGGCCATCTACCCCCCCTGTTGTTCCTCTAGCCATCTACCCCCCCTGTTGTCCTTCTGGCCATCTTCCCCCCCTGGTGTCCCCCCCCCCCCATCTACAGCCAGGCTGTGACAGCGGGCGCTGGCCTTGTCCTCTAGGTGTGCTGGGGGGCCTCAGGCTACCTGCTTTAAATGCTGATTCTCTCCTACTTTACCTGTATGCATTTTTTTCAGTTTGCAACAGCAAACTCTCTAATCTTGTGTTGTCCTCTTTCTACTTATTTGTCCAGGGCACTCTGAGCCCCTCAAAACTAGGCTTCAGTTCCTGAATTATTCCAGAGTGAGTCTACAGTACTCCACCCTATATCCTGGTCCTATATCCAGGTCCTATATCCTGGTCCTATATCCTGGTCCTATATCCTGGTCCTATATTCTGGTCCTATATCCTGGTCCTATCAGACCACCTCTCTCTCCTGTAACTTCTCCCTGGCTAGCATCCCAGACTAGCTAGCAGCATATTTCAAACCTATGCTTGGCCTTGCCCAAAACAACTTTTTCTGATAACCCTTTCACGCGTAGTCACAGTTTGCTGATCTTTTGCAATCTTATATTATATTATCCTTCTGTGTAATTTGAGAAAATCTGAGTATTACTTTCATCCCATGCTCTCCCCTACTGCTCTCTCCCATGCTCTCCCCTACTGCTCTCTCCCATGCTCTCCCCTATCTGTATTATATTGCAAGTTTAAGGACCAAATTGGAATTCAGCCAGGTATTAAAAATAAATGTTTTCTTGAATGAGAGAGATTCCAACAAAGCCAGACATTTGGAATAATGACAAACAAAGAAAGAATAACACACACACACAGTTACATTTTCTCTGTCTGAAGGTTGATGGAGCTGAACAAAAACCTTATTATCTTATGGTTCAAGACGTACTAAAATGAGCCTTTAATAAATTGTAATATGAGAAGAGACATTTTCACAGCCTGTTATTAACAATTGAAATGTTACGACACACAGTAGATACTGTAGCCAAAATACATTAACATCCTCCATTATTTTTCCTCCTGTTTTTGGTGCAAAACAGTTCGCTCCATTACATTTCTACAAAGTAGTCTGATTTGACTATATTTACGTTAGTCTTCCAAAATATGAAAGAGAGAGTGAGAGAGAGAGAGAGAGAGAGAGAGAGAGAGAGAGAGAGAGAGAGAGAGAGAGAGAGAGAGAGAGAGAGAGACAGGAGGGCAAGGGGGCAGATGGGGACAGCCTACAGCACACGGAGGCTAAAAAAAAGCTATGTGTCTGACAGGACAACACACACTCAAGAACCAATGAGCTGAGCTAAGGTTGGTTCAGGTAGGAGAACATGGGGTGATGGGAGGTTCAGGTAGGAGAACATGGGTGATTGGAGGTTCAGGTAGGAGAACATGGGGTGATGGGAGGAGCTTGGCTCAGGTGGGGTGGGGGCTCAGGTGGGGTGGGGGCTAGCCAAGGAGGGTTAGGGGGAGTGGTAGGTACAACACTGTGTAATTACTGTTCTTCCTTTTTTGTTTATTTTGTTTCCCTATTTTATTCATTCAGTTTCTTTGATCAATGACAAATTATGATTGGTTACAGCGCTTTGCGTCTCATAATGTTGATGATCGGTGTCGGTGAAGTGAACGATAAGAGTGCGGACAAATGAACGTAATGCATTGTACCTGCAACGCTTTTAAAATGCTAATGACATTTTTTTAAAAAGGACAACTTTGGCTGAACAATATTGATATGGCCTCACATGAACTCCCAGGCTGCCAGACATGCATCGCACACCGTGCTTCAAACAGCCACACACTTCACTGTCAACAATGACTCACACACACACACACACACCACAGGCCTCTCTGGACATCCAAGCATTTCATTGTAGAATAGAAAGAAAAGAAAAAGAAAGAAAAGGATGAGAGAGAATGAGGAATAGCTAAGACAAAGGAATCAAGGTCTTCTCTGATCTGCTGTGTCAAGGAAATAATGCTGAAATATTTAATAGAGGAGTCTGTGGCCTGCAGTGTGATCTATAGAAGTGTTGAGGCTCAGTCTGAGTGGATGTACTATAGCATAGAGGTCTGAATTGAGGGGAGAAAGGAATTGTCAGTGGAATTTGGGCGTTTTGAAAGGTGGTGATAGCTGACAGTCCATTCTGCATGTTGTGTAACTCACTACAGGCGCTATAATGTGAAAAGGCGATTCGTTTTTATAAGGTTTTGTCACAAGTCACAAATGGCTTCCTTTTTTACCACTGGTACAGTATGGCAAACACATCCATCTAATGGCATGAAAGGCAGAAGATACTACCTGGTTTTCTGGTGGAGTACTTCAGAATAATCACATCATGAAGTTAGTCGTCATACAGCCATCCGTTGACAGAAACACCACATTATGTTTATATTCATAAATTATAAGCCTTTTAAAAATGATATCATCATAAACATCAACAACAATTTTCCTTCATGACCACATATCAGTCCTTGAGAAGCCGTGGCCAAAAAGATAAGGTCACAAGTCATCCAGAACAGCGCTGCCAGGATCCTGATGAGAGTCTGCAAATACGAGCACATAACCCCGTTCTACACTCACTACACTGGCTCCCTGTCTCATTCAGAGTTGACTACAAAGTCCTGCTTCTCACCCACAAATGCATCAACGGACACGCACCTCCCTATCTGCAATAACTCATCACTCCACAAACCTCCACCCGCACCCTCAGGTCTTCAAACAGCTTGCTCATCCAGGTCCCCAATACCAGGCTCCGCACCATGGGCGACCGAGCCTTCTGCTCGGTTGCGCCGCGCCTGTGGAACAGCCTTCCTAGCCAGCTAAGGGCAGTACAGAGCCTGTGGAATAGCCTTCCTAGCCAGCTAAGGGAACAGCCTTCCTAGCCAGCTAAGGGAACAGCCTTCCTAGCCAGCTACGGGCAGTACAGAGCCTGTGGAACAGCCTTCCTAGCCAGCTAAGGGAACAGCCTTCCTAGCCAGGGCAGTACAGAGCCTGGACTCTTTTAAGACAGGCCTAAAAACCATTTTATTCAAAAAGGCCTTTGACTGTTGAACCTGTGTTCATTCTTGTGATTTATTTTGTGTTTTTTACTATGTTTTAACTTATTATGTTTTTAAGGTTGTTTTGTTTTGAACTCATGTTTTTAGTGTTGTTGTTTTTTCTCTCTGTAGCACTCTGAGATTCTTTTGAATGAAAAGTGCAATACAAATCAAATGCATTATTATTATTAGTAGTATTATCAGAAGTGAAGGAAGCAACTTAGGCAGATGGAAATGTGTTGAATGTCCTGAATTGATTACCATGGACTAATTCACCAGATGCCCAAATGCCCCTGAGCACTACCCCCCACCCCCTCTACCCCTGAGCCCTACCCCCCACCCCCTCTACCCCTGAGCCCTACCCCCCACCCCCTCTACCCCTGAGCCCTACCCCCCACCCCCTCTACCCCTGAGCACTACCTCCACCCCTGAGCCCTACCCACCACCCCCCTCTACTGCCTCTACCCCTGAGCCCTACCTCCCACCCCCTGTACTGCCTCTACCCCTGAGCCCTACCCCCCACCCCCTCTACTGCCTCTACCCCTGAGCCCTACCCCCCACCCCCTGTACTGCCTCTACCCCTGAGCCCCCCACCCCCTGTACTGCCTCTACCCCTGAGCCCCCCACCCCCCACCCCCTGTACTGCCTCTACCCCTGAGCCCTACCCCCCACCCCTGTACTGCCTCTACCCCTGAGCCCCCCACCCCCTGTACTGCCTCTACCCCTGAGCCCCCCACCCCCTGTACTGCCTCTACCCCTGAGCCCCCACCCCCCACCCCCTGTACTGCCTCTACCCCTGAGCCCTACCCCCCACCCCCCTCTACCCCTGAGCCCTACCCCCCATCCCCTCTACCCCTGAGCACTACCCCCAAAAAAGTGGTCAAATGTATTTGTTGTAAGTCGCTTTGGATAAAGCCTTCTGCTAAATTCCAAAAATATCATGTAAAGCACTTGTGTTGAACTGAAAGGACAGGGGGTGTAACATGGTCCAATCCTTGTCTACCCGAGGCTTGATTCGAACCCATGTTCCATGACACAATGCTCTCTGGAAGCTAGCTGCTAGCATATAAACCAAAACCACTGGTTGGCGGAGGACAACACGTCTTCAGGTCTGAGGAAGCTGACGTTACTGCGCGATGCTAACTTAGCCATTTGCTACATAAGCAATATACAGAACCTGGCTTATTAGAAAGCAAGATGGTCCTAGTACCAAATTTCTTATACAGCCCGAATCCAGTCCGTTTAGAGCCAAAAGGTTAGGAGGCAGTGGGAAGAGGCTAGGGGTTGATTTGAAATTGAGCCAGAAATGGCCATTGTGGCGATACTGTAGGTATACTGTGTATACTATAGAGGTGAGGAAGGTGAGAGAGAGAGTGGGTAGAAATGAAAAGGCAAGAGCTTTAAAAGCTTTAGGAGGGATTTGTATCCAATAAGCCACGCAGAAGATTAGAGCATGTTAATGTAATGCCTACACAAACTGGACTGGACACTGTTAACACAGAGAGAGAAAGAGAGAGAGGAAAAAGAGAGAGAGAGAGAGAGAGAGAGAGAGAGAGAGAGAGAGAGAGAGAGAGAGAGAGAGAGAGAGAGAGAGAGAGAGAGAGAGAGAGAGAGAGAGAGAGAGAGAGGGGTCGGGGGGGGTCAGGGGGCTTTGGTCATCGGCACAACACTCACACACACACACACACACACACACACACACACACACAGTAATGTCTAACGGACACACCGCTAACCCATGTCAACCATTAGTCACATCAAACCACAAATTCTGAAGACGATGATGTCCTTAGTTATGTTTTAAAGTAAAGCTCAATTGGCAATAATGACAACTCGTGAGTTTAGAATGATAAGGTTCTATCTCCGTTTAGGGTAGTTCAGAGATATTGAGCGTCAACGTTTTTACATTCCATTATGTTTTGTGAGATGGAACCTTTGTATTTTATTAATTACTAACAAAAAAAAAAACAACAACATTTTAAAACTAACACCACACAGGCATTAATAAACACCGAATGGATCAGATTATGTAAAAAACTCAATTTTGACAATTTTTAAATAAGTTTAGACTTCATGCACTTGAAACACGAGCGCGCCTCCGCGGTTTGCGCATGCATGTGGGCACACATGAACACGCACGTGGCTCCACGGCAAGACGTCAATTACGGTCACAGTATAAATGCTTTATTTCAGAAGGGAGAGGCAGAGAAGCGCGCTGACCTCCTTCTCAGGACTTCCATAATAGCATAGCGCTAATGACTCAACGCAGCCGGTTCTTAAAGGGAATGGCACCTGGCACGCTGATTGGGTTGATTGAGAAGACGCCCAAAACACACCCATGACTAATTTCTTTGCTTAGCGCCGGGTTTTAGGAGCCCACTACAGCACGCATAATAGCAAAGTGGCCTTGACCACGCCTCCACGTCTTAAGTTTAGATCTACCGCCTCGTCTTATTGATGAAGTGCATAATAGGGCCCAAAGTCAGTCAGGTATCTAAAGTTTACTGGCCTACATGGACCTACGCTGATGCGACAAAAGCTTCTCCCGGGAGAGAGACGGGATCCCGGAGGAGCGGCAGTGACAGTGCTCGCTACAGCTACACCACAGACTCAAATGTACTCAAGTCAGAACAAGAAGGGAACTATTTACTAGGAAGGAATCGGCTAGCAAAACCGTGTGAACAGTAGTGAGGCTGTCTCCCTCGGTTCAATGGAGAGCACATAACAAGACTGTAAGTGGAAAACCCGGGATGGAGAGAGCTGGAGAGTGTATGTATGACATGGGTGGAACGGTATGTGCCACGGATGAGCAAAGCATCCGTGCATAGCGTATGAGCATGACTTCCTTTAGCCTAGCCTTGAGGGTACATACTAGTAGCGCTGTGGACTGTTGAACATCTGACACATTCTCATGCTTAGGTCCTCATGATCAGACTTTTCTTTCGAAAAAATTTGAATACATTTCTGCGTTGTTAACATTGACTGCCAAAGACGCCAATTGGCGTCTTATAGAATAGTAACGTTGACTGCCAAAGACGCCAATTGGCGTCTTATAGATTTTTTTTTTTTTTCGCGGGGATCGCGTTATTGACATGTTCTACACCTAGCGAGTGAATTTCAGACTTGGGTGTAATGTATTTCGGTCCCAGATGGGGGCAGTAGTTCGATAAAAGCCTGGAGAAGGAAGTGGCTTGCTGTGGGTTGTAGTAATGGCGAAACGGATCAGGGTATGTGCCAAACGCGGCGCGGAGCATTGCGGCGCGGAGCATTGCGGAGCATCGCGGAGCAGCGCGGCCATCGCGCGACTCTTCAAACAGTTCAGAGTCGGATGATACAGAAAAAGTGCAGAAAAAAAATAAAATAAAAATAAATCTGCAGAAAAAGCTCGTTTTCTCTGTTTATTGGTCAAAATCAGGTGTTTTTGCTGAAACCACCCTATGTTCTACGGCCGATTTCTAAACACTCAAAGAGGCTAGAAACAAACTTTCTTTTTCTGATGAAAGAAGAGAGTCTAAAGTTTTGGTAGATATGTTCAATGTTTATGTAGTCCGAAAAGTCAATATTTGGTGGGTCTTCAAAGTTCAGCGAAAATGCCCCAAAAGTCTGGCAGTGTGGAGCTCTCCGCTCTGAACATGGCTGGCAGTCAAAGAGTTAATCTATGACACATCACTAGTCAACTAGCACTGTGTAGTGACCGCTCGTTAGCGAGCAGAGTATTCGTAATTCACGGCGTTCCAGCCTTGTACAAAGCACTGTTGATATGTTTGTGTTTACTCCATCACCCAGGCTGCTTAGCGGGTGATATGACGGGATATAAGTGGGACAGAAAGGAATGAATGTTGTTGTTGTCAGTACGCATGCAGAGAGTGAGAATAAAACACATGATTGTTTTTCTACCGGCAAACCGACTACATCGTCCTGTTATTGCCGTCACTCCTACAACAGCTTGTTTTGTAAGGTAAAGTAGTGTTGTAGTTAACTAGGTAACAATGTAAAGTAGTGTTGTAGTTAACTGGTAACAATGTAAAGTAGTGTTCTACTTAACTAGGTAACAATGTAAAGTAGTGTTCTAGTTAACTAGGTAACATTGTAAAGTAGTGTTCTAGTTAACTAGGTAACAATGTAAAGTAGTGTTCTAGTTAACTAGATAGCAGTGGGATTACTCACCCAATCCATTGCGTTGTTGCAGTATTTTGGCTTGACTAGCGAGTTTGCGTTGTGATTCTCAACAACGTTGAAACGTAGTTCCGTGTTTCAAAAGAAAAGTCTGAACATGGTACATACCCCACAGTCAGCCTGGTACATACCCCACAGTCAGCCTGGTACATACCCCACAGTCAGCCTGGTACATACCCCACAGTCAGCCTGGTACTTACCCCACAGTCAGCCTGGTACATACCCCACAGTCTACCTGGTACATACCCCACAGTCAGCCTGGTACATACCCCACAGTCACCCTGGTACATACCCCACAGTCACCCTGGTACATACCCCACAGTCACCCTGGTACATACTCCACAGTCACCCTGGTACATACCCCACAGTCTACCTGATACATACCCCACAGTCAGCCTGGTACATACCCCACAGTCACCCTGGTACATACCCCGGTGGCGTTGCGGGACGGTGCAGCTTAAATAAAATATTTGTTCTACAACTGTTCCTCTGTGTCGACCTCCCTCTGTGCCTAGAGACTCTTACATCTGGCTCCCAACGTGGGGCTTAGAGAGGGGGTCGGCACACGCAGAAAGGAAGATGGACGCAGAACTAGGCCAGGTGGTGGCGCACCAGGTTCCGGGAGCTACTCGTCCGGACAGAACCAGCCGAGGGGCGTCCCCGGGTCCGGCCCCAGAAAATGGGGGAACGGGATGACCCGGAGGCATTCCTCGCAACCTTCGAGGGGCTGGCCAGGGCGGCGGGGTGGCCGGAGCCGATATGGGCGCCCCAGCTGCTGCCCCTCCTTACCGGGGAAGCGCAGCTCGCGGCGCACGGGCTCCCGGCGGCCGCCCAAGCCGACTACACCATCGTGGCCAAGGCGATCCGGGACCAGCTGGGGCTCAGCCCAGAGGAACATCGCCGCCGGTTCCACGCCTTGGCCTTCCCGGAGGGCGGCCGCCCCTCCCTGTACGCCCAGCAGCTGCGGGACCAGGCCCGGCGGTGGCTGAAACCGGAGGTGAGGTCGGGGGCGGAGGTGGTGGAGGCGCTGGTGCTGGAGCGCATTATTGAGGGCCTGCCGGCGCGCACCTCCGCCTGGGTCTCGTTTCATCAACCCAGCGACCTCGCCTCCGCGGTGACCCTCGCCGACAACCACCTGTCCCGACCGCTGGCTCCAGCCCCGGGCCCAGCCCTGGCCCTGCACCCTACCCCGACCCCGGCTCCGCGCCGATGGGCCGGCGAGGCGCGGCCTGGGGTACGGCCTGGGGTGGAGCCGTGGCGGGAGCCACCAACGCCTGCCCCGAGGACGGGGTGGGCCACCGGGAAGAGGGACGCACACAGGGGGCCAACCTCCACCCCACAGACGGCCCCACGAACGGTAGAGGAGAGATGCTGGCGATGCGGACAGCCTGGCCACCTCTGTCGGGACTGCCCCATGATGGAGGTGGGCCAGGTAGTCCGCGTCGTCGGCGGTCCGACCCCTCCCCCGTGTCCAGGACAGGCGTTTCGCATCCCAGTAAGGGTACAGCGTGAGACGCACCAGGCGCTGTTGGATTCTGGTTGCTTACAGACCATGATCCACCTGGTTCGACCCGGGGCATTGTTAGAGGCATCGCGGGTTTTGGTGAGGTGTGTGCATGGGGATGTTCACGAGTATCCGGTAGTCACCATAGAAATTCGTTATGGGGGGAAAAAGCATAGTGTTCGGGCGGCGGTTAGCTCGCGCTTCACGCACCCTCTAATTTTGGGTTTAGATTGGGCTAGGTTTCCGCAGGTATTAGGGGAAACGACGGGGGTGCGTGCACGACCGACGGGAAGATGTGAGGCGTGCGCAGTGCTCTGCGCTGATGCGAGGGCGTCCGACGCTGCCGAGGAGCCGGAGGAGGGGGTGGGTCCAGCACCCGCGGATCCGCCGCCTGCGTTCCCTCCAGTAGCCGACTTCCCCCTCGAGCAGTCTCGCGACGTCACTCTACGCTCAGCCCATGACCAAGTGATAAGTATTGATGGTGTGCTGGTACGGCCAGACGCTGTGCGCGCCCACCCATATTTTGTATTGATTAGGGACAGACTGTATAGAGCGAGTCGTGACACTCGCAGGGACGAGGAAGTAATCCAGTTGTTGGTACCTAGGAGCCGTCGGGAAGCTACTGTATATTCCAGGCGGCGCATTATAACCCTATGGCAGGCCACTTAGGATACGACAAAACACTCAGCCAGATAATGGCTCGATTTTATTGGCCGGGGATTCGGGCAGAGGTGCGGCGGTGGTGCGCATCCTGCCGTGAGTGTCAACTAGTCAATCCCCCGGCGGTGCCCAGGGCGCCGTTGCGCCCCCTCCCCCTGGTGGAGGCACCATTCGATCGTATTGGGATGGATATAATCGGGCCATTTTTTTATTTTATTTTTTTCATTCAAACCTTTATTTAAACTCGTAAGTTACTGAGGTTGCCCTCATTTACAGTAGCAACGAGTGAATAAAAGAGAACCAACAATATAAGTCATAAACAGAATAGAAATTAAACCAAAATATAAAACAAACAAAAAACATTACTAAGAAATGTACAACATAATTTAAAAACAGTTACAAGAAGTGACACAGAGGGGAAAAACCAAGTTCTTAAAATCATTGAGTGATGGGAGAGTGACCAGTTTCAGAGAATTCTGAATAGAGTTCCAAGTATTAGCAGCATCATAAGAGTAGGCTGTCCTACCCAGCTTAGTAGACATTTGAGGGACCGTACAAACCAAGCACTCGCTGGAGCGTGTTTGATAGGAAGAAACATTCCAGTCCAACAGGGAAGTGATATAGGGGGGGAGTTTGCCTGAAATCCCTTTAAATATGAATTGATACCAGTGATAATCTCGGCGGGCTGCGAGAGATGTCCAGCCAACCTTATCATATAAGACACAGTGGTGAGTGTTATATCTGTCTTGAGTGATGAATCTGAGTGCAGAGTGGTATACCGAATCCAGAGCCTTTAAGGTAGTGACAGCCGCGTGACGATAGATCACGTCTCCATAGTCCAGTACAGACATAAAAACAGATTCAATTACTCTCTTTCTACAGCTCGGCGGGAAGTTACTGGGATTTCTGTAGAGAAAGCCAATCTTCTGACGTAGTTTGGAGGACAAGATATCAACATGATGTTTAAAAGTTAATTTTTCATCAATCCATAAACCAAGGTACTTATACTCCTTGACTCGCTCTAGTATGGAGCCATTTGATAAGGACATTTGGAAGCTATTAACATCAATATTTCTAGACTTAGTAAAAAACATGACTTTTGTTTTGCTAGCATTTAAAACCAATTTAAGTTCTTTAAACGCCCTTTGAAGATGATCAAAAGCTTGTTGCAATTTCAGATTAGCTGACTCAAGAGAATCCGCAGTACAATAGATTATCGTATCATCCGCGTAAAGGTGAGCCTTACATGAGTCGTCCAGAGCAGTTAAAATATTGTTAATATAGATTGTAAAAAGAACCGGACCCAATATTGAACCCTGCGGAACACCCTTAGTAAGGGGCAGGAACTCAGACCGGACAGTACCAACACTTACACACTGGCGCCTATCAGAAAAGTAATTAAGGAAAAAGTTGAGAGAAGTGTTATCCAAGCCTAAGCTAGCTAGACAATGCAGAAGTAGAGAATGATCTACTGTATCAAAGGCCTTAGACAGGTCAATGAACAGGGCTGCACAGTGTTTTTCCTGATCCAACGCTGTAACAATATCATTTACAACCAGAGTGGCAGCTGAGATTGTACTATGCTGGGCCCTGAAACCTGATTGAAATGGACTGAGCACAGAGAAGGTAGAAAGAAAGGATTTCACTTGGACATTTACTAATGACTCCAGCACTTTTGCTAAACAACATAAACGAGAGATTGGTCTGTAATTGTCCACATTATCCCTGTCACCTCCTTTGTGTAATGGCATCACCCTAGTGGACTTCCACTCAAGGGGGAGTTTCCCTTCAGAAACAGTGAGGTTTAAAATGTAAGTCAACTGTTCAACTATAACTGGGGCAGCTAATTTAATGAAGAAGGCCTCTAGGTCATCCTCACCAGTAGTACACTTCCGGTTAATAGACTGAAGTGCCCCAAGAACTTCCTCGTGCGTAAACGGAAGAAAAGAAAAGTTTGAGCGGGGAGAGGCTGTAGATGGTTTAAACACTGAAGAGTGGGTAGCAACTGTTGCAGCAGGATTGGACCCAGTATTAATCCTGTCGAACAGATGTCCTGCCTCAGCAAAGTGCCTGTTAAAAGCCAGACAGATTTCATTCTGATCAAATATCTCGTTATTTTCAATTGTAATTCGCGCGGGAAGGGAGTTGGAGAATTGTTTCTTGTTTATGTTGACTGCTTTCCAAAATTTAGAGGGATTAGAATGTGCGTTTGTAACTAGATCTAGGAAATAATCAGATGTTGCCTTTCTTACAGCGCTAGTGCATCTGTTCCTGATTTGCCTGAATGTAGTCCAATGAAGAGGGTCTCCCGATCGCCTAGCGCGGGCCCAGGCTAGGTTTCTGTCCCTAAGCAACAAAGATAATTCTGAGCTAAACCAAGGGGTAACTCTATCCTTAATGCGAATCATCTTAAGTGGTGCATGTCTATTAACCACTGTGTTAAAACAATTGATAAATGAATGTAAGGCTACCTGAGCGTCAGATTCAGTTAAGGCAATTGGGTGTAAAGTTCCTTCCAGATCATCTAAAAAAGCTTGAGCATCAAACAGTCTGAAGTTTCTCCTCAGTACAGCGAGAGTCTTAGATTTAGCAACTTTCATTTTTCTTATACATGCAATAGGACAATGGTCACTGATTCCCAGATCGAAAACACCAAAGGCAGAAATCCTGTCCGGTTTATTAGAACAAATTAAGTCAATGAGTGTGGATTTGGAATAGTTTTTGGGGTTAGGTCTAGTAGGTTCTGCGACTAGCTGGGATAAGCCCAGGTTCCCAAAGACTTCCTTGAGTCCTTGAGAGTTATCACTCAACCAGTCAAGGTTCAGATCACCCAGCACAAGCAATTCAAAATCAGAGTAAGCAGAGAGCAATTCAGCAAGACTATTAAGAGAGTCAGTATTTGCCGAGGGGGGTCTATAAACACCAGCAACATAAATTGAGCTATTGGAGCCCAGGACAACCTTCAAAACAAGTAACTCAAAAGACTTTGGAAGAGTAACTGACTTGATTAGTGAAACAGCATACCTTGATTTGACATAATGGCGACACCCCCTCCTCTTCCAATTCTGTCAGCCCTAAACAAATTAAAATGTTGCAGTTCCACAGCTGAGTCACAAGCTGTGTTTCGTAACCATGTTTCAGATATAACCACAATGTCAGGGTTTGCTTCAGTAACAAGTATTCTCAGGTGGTCCATTTTATCATGCTGAAGAAGGCTTCTAGCATTTAAATGTATCAGCCCCAACCCTTTCCTATCCTTAAGGGATTGGGGGTTATTGAGAGGGGAAGAGGGGGGGTCTGACTCATGAGAAGTCTGAGAGGGCTGAAGAGGAATTGTAGGTAGGCAAGAATTTCCAGCAGCACGGTTAGGATAGTGGTGGGGGTGTCTCACTGTAATTCGGGAGGGAATTAATGAAGGAGTCAATAGCGATAGCGGGGGTGGGACTGCAGTAGTGTAATAAGAACTACTTAACTGCCCAAGCCTAGTCTGAGGGGAGGGTTGGGGGGGATAACATAACTGTGGAGATTTAGGGCTTGGACATGGAGAGCATCAAAGAGAAGATAAGTAGGAGGCAGTGGATTTGAGTGTGTCAGAAATGTTCATAGATAGCAACGTGGCTCCAGAGCTATTTAGGTGAATTCCATCACTATAGAACATATCCGGTCTGGTACTAAACAAAGTAAAACGAAGTTACCCGGTCGTACTCGCCTCATAGAGCATCATATAGTTACGCAACCGGGTGTTATGGTAGAGAGAGAGAGAGAGAGAGAGAGAGAGAGAGAGAGAGAGAGAGAGAGAGAGAGAGAGAGAGAGAGAGAGAGAGAGAGAGAGACATTCCCGAAAGGGGAACAGCTGGGCGTCGTGCGCAGACGAGGCCGTGCGCCAGCAGGATTGTCTGATGGACGTTTCACCATTCTTATCTGACAATCTCGCGCTCTAGCACGCCGGTGGGGTTGCGGGGCGGTGCAGCTTAAATAAAATACTTGTTCTACAACTGTTCCTCTGTGTCGACCTCCCTCTGTGCCTAGAGACTCTTACAGTGACACAAAAGCACACATAGCAAACACAGCTTTCTTGTTTGTATGTGACTTCTATTTCGTGTATCCAGAAATTTGCTAGACGATTAAATACTTTAATCTATACCCTCTGCAGGAACAATAGTATTAATACATTAAAAGCAGCAAACCCTTGCTCACTTGCGCATTCCCTGAACCACAAGTACATATCACCTCCACTGGTATCCTGCATCCATCTAATGAGAATGAAAGGCATACAGTAGAAAAAAAATATTTTCTCTTGGAATGTGGAGTACTTCAGAACTGATTACGTTAGTCATCATACTGCCATCCGTTTACAGAAACACCATATCATAAACATCAACAACAATCAACAATATGGCCTGGTATGCTAATGTATCAACGCTATGGCCTGGTATGCTAATGTGTTTGATTGACAATCTGAATTGCCGGATCAAAGACCATGAGGGCAGTACTCAAGAAATTGCAACATAAGTGTCAGGCTGTGTAAATGAACTGGGAATGTCCTGCCATGTAGATGACTTTGACTGAAGGCCTTTGCCAAGTAAAGAGACTTGTAATTGGATTGTCTTATATTGTCTATGTACAACAAGATACGGTCGGCACAACGTAACAACGTCTGCATGCGTAGCTCTTAGGCCCTGTCCACACCTATACGTTTTTTTGATAAACGTGGATTTTTATATTCGTTTTGGGGGGTTCGTCCAGACGCAAACAAGTTTTTGCCCTCTGAAAACGAAGATGTTTAAAAACGCCTACCAGAGTGAAGATGTTTAAAAACACCGTATATTCGCCGTATATTTTTGACGTGTGGACGAGATAGACGGCGCTTTTTGTATTCGTCACGTCATCATGCGCGTAGATTTCTATGATCATGCGCACTGCAGCTGTTTGCTGTTCCCTCCAACGTCATATCCTAGCACCAGTAACTACTATGTTTACAACAGGCAACGGCGTTCGAGGCTACACAAGCGAGGAAAATGGATGTGAACAAAGTGCTTCTAGTTCTTTCACTGTTAACTGGACTTTTAACCTGTTTACAGATAAATGCACAGTTAATGATCGAGAACATTGAGAGACAGAGGGGATAATATTATATCGCCGACTACTGGTGTGGAATGCTCAATGATAGCGTTTATATTGCGTTCATGCGTATGCATGTGGACACAGACATTGTTTATAAACATGCTGGTGTGGACGGTAATATTTTTATATACGAAAAACTTTATCAAAAAAACGTATAGGTGTGGACAGGGCCTTAAGGGCTCTGCACACAGCGTGCGATTTCTGTTGCGCGTCAACGTTCCATTTTGAAGTTTGAATGGAAGTCTATGAGAACATCGCATTTACCCACACACGGCCCCGATTTTAATCGCACGGCGAACATTCGATTCCATTCATTTGACAGTGCGACAAAACTCGCACGCCGTGTGCTTTGTCCCATTCAAAATGAATGGAATCGAATGTTCGCCGTGCGATTAAAATCGGGGCCGTGTGTGGGTAAATGCGATGTTCTCATAGACTTCCATTCAAACTTCAAAATGGAACGTTGACGCGCAACAGAAATCGCACGCTGTGTGCAGAGCCCTTTAGTCTGTCACGCCCTCTACCTCTAGGTAGTGGGCAGTGCCTCTCTCTCTTTCCCTCTCTCCCTCTCTCTCTCTCTCTCTCTCTCTCTCTCTCTCTCCCTCTAATTGGCAGGAGCGGTTTCAGGTGCGCGTTTGTCCGGCTGTTCACAATTACCACATCGTTAGCCCTGCATAAAGACCCGGTCCAGCCTTCACTACACTGCCAGATCGTAGCTTCAGCTTACCGTAAAGATACGCTTCCAGCTCCCCTACCTATTTACTACCCTGCCTGTACCTGCCTCTTACTTACCCTTTGTTTGCCTTTACCCCCAGTACCCCTACCGGACTCCTGCTACCTTGCTCCTGCCTGCCTGCCCTACCTGCCTGCCTGCCTGCCCTCCTGCCTGCCTGCCCTGCCTGCCCTCCTGCCTGCCTGCCCTACCGGCCTGACCCCTGCCTGCCTAACAACTACTCCTCCTGCCTAAGCCCCTGCCTGCCTAACGACTACTCCTCCTGCCTAACCCCCTACCTGCCTGCCGACTACTCCCCCTGCCTAACCCCTGCCTGCCTGCCGACAACTCCTCCTGCCTAACCCCCTGCCTGCCTGCCGACTAATTCTCCTGCCTGACCCCCCCCGCTTGCCTTACAACCATCCACTGCCTACTCCTTTAAATAAATATACTTAATTTTACTTTCATCTGTCTCTGGTCTGTGTCTGCGCTTGGGTTCCCTATCTGACCGTAACAGTACGATGTGGCCATGGAACTGAACCCAGCAGACACAGCATCAGTTTTACGAGCTCTCACAGAACAGGGCAAACTACTGGGGCAACACTCGGACGCCCTTATGGCCCTTGGAAGACAATTCTCTACACGTACTAAACGCCTGGAACGGCTAGAGGAGGCGGTTGTGGAGATGAGTAAGGACTTTAAAAGACTCACTTCCACGGTCGCCGGAACCGACACCCCTCAGAGCCCCCCAGCTCCTTCCCCTGGTCCTCCTATGCCCGTTCACACACCGTCCCAATCTCCAGCCACGACTCCACTCCCCGAGCGCTATGGTGGCGATCTCGGTTCTTGTCGCCCTTTTTTACTTAAATGCTCCTTGCTGTTCGAACTACGACCCCAGGCTTTCAACTCAGACCATACTCGCATTGCTTACCTCATTGGATTATTGAAGGGTCCCGCTCTCAACTGGGCTGCGGCGGTCTGGGAGAGACAGATGGGGGCTTGTAATTCTTACCAGAACTTCATTGGGGAGATGCGTAGGGCCTTTGACCATCCTGTCGCTGGTCGGGACGCCGCCAGACGTCTTCACTCCCTCCGTCAGGGGACCCGTAGTGTGGCTGAACTAGCCGTCGATTTTCGTACCCTCGCGGCGGAGAGCGGGTGGAATGACGAGGCTCTCCAGAGTTCATTTTCACAAGCGCTTAATGACAGACCCAAGGACGAACTAGCTACCCGGGACGAACCCGATAGTCTGGAACAACTTATCACCCTAGCTGTCCGTCTTGACAACCGGCTTCGGGAGCGCCGCAGGGAACGGTCTGAACACCAGGTAGTGTCCACTTCCTCCTCATCCTCAGCCCCGCCCCGATCATCTCTCCTGTCCTATGCTGGATCCTCCCGAGAATGGACGGAGATGGCCGAGCCTGAGACCATGCAACTCGGTAGGGCTCGCTTAACAGCAGAGGAACGAACTCGCCGAGTCAATTCCAATGCATGCCTATACTGTGGGCGTATGGGGCACTTGCTGTCTTCGTGTCCCCTCCGTCCACTAAAAGAGCAGGCTCAACCGTAGTTGACGAGGTACGTTCGAGCCAGACCTGTATGTCTTCCCCTCTCTCTCGTCCCCAACTTCAAGCTCATCTTCTGTGGCATGGCCAATCCCAGCCCTTTTCTGCCCTAATTGACTCCGGGGCGGATGAAAGTTTTATGGATATGGATGTGGCACGGCAGCTGGGGATTGAATTGATACCTCTAGAGACACCTCTTAAAGCTAAGGGTCTCACTGGCACCTCCTTAGCTCAAATTCAGTTTAAAACCCCTCCTGTCACCCTCTTCCTGTCAGGAAACCATCGGGAGGAGTTAAGTTTTCATATTATTGCATGCCCCCTCACACCCTTGGTACTCGGCTATCCATGGCTCAAGATCCACAATCCGCAGATTGACTGGCCCACGGGCCAGGTCAGTTCTTGGAGCCCTCACTGTCTTATCCATTGTCTTCGTGCCGCTCGGAGCTCAGCCCCCACCAAGACACCCCCGCTTCTTGAGTCTCCTGACCTAACCTCTGTTACTGTGCAGTACCACGACCTCGCCCCGGTGTTCAGTAAACACCATGCCCAGTCACTACCCCCCCACCCCCCTTATGATTGCGCCATCAACCTCCTTCCCGACGCACCCCTTCCTAGTAGCCGGCTGTTCAACCTGTCCCGGCCGGAGCGTGAGGCCATGGAGACCTACATCCAGGACTCATTATCTGCCGGTTCTATTCGTCCTTCTTCCTCTCCTGTGGGGGCTGGGTTTTTCTTTGTGGGGAAAAAGGATGGCACCCTGAGGCCCTGTATTGACTATTGAGGCCTGAATAACATACCGTCAAGAACAAATACCCTTTGCCTCTGATTAGCTCTGCCTTCCCCCCTCTTCACGGCTCCACCATCTTCACTAAACTGGACCTATACGCAACGCTTACCACCTGGTCCGCATCCGTGAAGGGGATGAATGGAAGACGGCTTTCAACACCCCCCTAGGTCATTTTGAGTATTTAGTCATGCCTTTTGGCCTCACCAACGCCCCAGCGGTTTTCCAAAACCTCATTAATGACGTCCTTCGGGATATGATTGGACTATTTGTTTTTGTCTACCTTGATGACATTCTTATCTTTTCTAAAGACCTTGCCACCCACCAGCAACACGTCCGCCAAGTGCTTCAGCGGCTGCTGGAGAACCGCCTGTTCGCCAAGGCGGAGAAATGTGAGTTCCACGTCCCCTCGGTTTCCTTCCTGGGCTACATTATTGCCCAGGGCGAGGTTCAGATGGACCCCACCAAGGTCACCGCGGTCACTCAGTCGTCCGCCCCAACCACTCTGAAGCAGTTGCAGCGGTTCCTTGGCTTCGCCAACTTTTACAGGCGCTTTATCCGGGACTATAGCCGCATCGCTGCTCCTCTCACAGCCTTCACCTCAACCGCTATATCCTTTCGGTGGACTGAGGAGGCTGAGAGAGCCTTTAAGGACCTCAAGGAGCGCTTCAGTTCTGCCCCTGTCCTTATCCAGCCGGACCCCGACCTACAGTTCATTGTGGAGGTGGACGCTTCGGACACGGGCGTGGGAGCTGTCCTCTCTCAGAGGCCCAAGGCTGACAGCAAGCTGCACCCCTGTGCCTTCTTCTCTCGCCGGTTCTCCCCCGCAGAGAGGAACTACGATGTGGGCAACCGTGAGTTGTTGGCTGTGAAACTTGCCTTAGAGGAGTGGCGCCATTGGCTGGAGGGTGCGGTCGTTCATTTTATTGTATGGACAGACCATAAAAACGTATCCTATATTCAGTCAGCCAAACGGTTGAACTCCCGGCAAGCCAGGTGGGCTCTCTTCTTCGGGCGCTTCAACTTCAGCCTTACCTACCGGCCTGGGTCCCGCAACATCAAACCTGACGCGCTCTCCCGTCAGTTTACAGGGGACGAGGCCTGCTCTGACCCGGAACCCATCCTACCTCCCACTTGCCATGTTGCAGCTGTCACCTGGGAGATCCAGTCTCTGGTGCGCCGTGCACAATGTGACCAGGCTGATCCTGGCAACGGCCCAGAAAACCGCCTATTCGTTCCTGACGCTGCTCGCTCCCAGGTCCTACAGTGGGGCCACAGTAACCGCCTGACCTGCCACCCGGCTGTAAACCGCACCCTGGCCTTCCTGCTGCAACATTTCTGGTGGCCAACGATGGGAGGGGATACCCGGGAGTTCGTCTCGGTCTGCCCTGTCTGTGCCCAAAACAAGACCCCGCACCGGCCTCCCACTGGTCTCCTTCAGCCCCTGCCGGTTCCCCGTCGCCCCTGGTCCCATATCTCAATGGATTTCGTCACCGGGCTACCACCGTCCGAGGGCAACACTACCATCCTGACGGTGGTGGATCGCTTCTCCAAAGCTGCCCATTTTATTCCGCTGCCTAACTTGCCCTCGGCTAAAGAGACGGCTCAGCTGGTGGTCCTGCACGTCTTCCGCATCCACGGACTACCATCAGACATCGTATCGGACCGGGGTCCACAGTTCACCTCACAGTTCTGGAAGGCGTTCTGTGCCCTCAGCCTGTCATCGGGCTTCCACCCCCAGTCCAATGGACAGTCGCAGCGGGGCAACCATGACCTGGAGACCGCCCTGCGCTGCCTGTCCTCCTCCAATCCTACTACCTGGAGTCAACAATTACCCTGGTTGGAGTACGCCCACAATTCCCTTCCCAACTCCTCCACGCTCCTCACACCCTTCCAGTGCGCCCTCGGATACCAACCCCCTCTCTACCAGGAGGAAGAGGTCGGGGTACCCTCGGCCCAACACTTCATTCGCCGTTGTCGCCAGACCTGGAGGAAGGCACGGACTACCCTGGTCCGCTCTGTGGCCAGGTATAAACGCCAGGCTGACCGCCATCATGTCCCTGCTCCCCGCTACCAGGTTGGACAGAAGGTCTGGCTCTCCACCCGAGATCTACCCCTCAGAGTAGAGTCTCGCAAACTAGCCCCCAGATACATCGGACCCTTCCCCATCAGCAGAATTATCACCCACTCTGCTGTTCGCCTCTGGTTGCCCCGCTCCATGCGAATCCATCCTACCTTTCATGTCTCCAAAATAAAACCGGTTACCACCAGCCCACCGCTTCAGCTTACCGTAAAGATACGCTTCCAGCTCCCCTACCTATTTACTACCCTGCCTGTACCTGCCTCCTACTTACCCTTTGTTTGCCTTTACCCCCAGTACCCCTACCGGACTCCTGCCTGCCTGCCCTACCTGCCTGCCTGCCCTGCATGCCCTCCTGCCTGCCTGCCCTACCTGCCTGCCTGCCCTGCATGCCCTCCTGCCTGCCTGCCCTACCTGCCTGCCTGCCCTGCATGCCCTCCTGCCTGCCTGCCCTGCCTGCCCTACTGCCTGCCTGCCCTACCGGCCTGACCCCTGCCTGCCTAACGACTACTCCTCCTGCCTAAGCCCCTGCCTGCCTAACGACTACTCCTCCTGCCTAACCCCCTGCCTGCCTGCCGACTACTCCCCCTGCCTGCCTGCCGACAACTCCTCCTGCCTAACCCCCTGCCTGCCTGCCGACTACTTCTCCTGCCTGACCCCCCCCGCTTGCCTTACGACCATCCACTACCTACTCCTTTAAATAAATATACTTTATTTTACTTTAATCTGTCTCTGGTCTGTGTCTGCGCTTGGGTTCCCTATCTGACCGTAACATAGTCATTTCCTATTCTGGCAGCTGAATGAAGCTCAAGCAAGAGGAAAGGAGGGGACAGATCAGGCCAACATCAGCATTAGTGTGTTTTCTGTTATTATTCTATTATTAGTAGAAACATGTGCTCAGATGATTGTTTTAGGTAATAAGGTAATACTTCCCTGTGATGTCAGGAACAGTGATTACATTTCTAATTAGAATGCATTTTTTCCAAACAACCATTCTGAATTAACTTTTATATGAATGCAAATTCAAGTGGCATTTTGGAGGGAACTGTTTACATGTCCTAACATATAATCTGAAAAAAGTAGTTTGTGACTTGTGCAGTGGCCTTATCTGTGTATGTCCCATGGCACAACACGGCCAACATCCTTTTTCTACAGCATTTGCAGACACAGAAACAAATCATTACTCTACTCTGGATCATGCGACAACTTGAATAAGAAGCCTTGCATCATGGACAGAATTGTACTTCTGAATGTATAGATGAGGAACAGACGCAGAACTTTTGATTGACACACTCGTCCTTTAGGAAGGTGTGCACTCTTACGACATGTTTGGCGCATGTGACTTTGCGAGAGCCTTTCACATTGATGATGATGATCTGGTCATTATGTTTTAAAGCCTTTGTAAGCTATGCCTAATACCGATACATTTTAATTAGAAACATGTTATTCTGATCGGGCAAGTAAGCCTCATTACTGTTTACTTGCCTGATATCTTCTCCTATCTAAACTCTTTATCATGGGGTAACCCAGCCCTTCCATTCAGAAATACATTTCATTCGGAACGGTCACTCTGGTCTGATCCAAGTGGTTAGGGTTAGGGATAGTTTTTCTTTTTGGTTTATGTTGTGTTTTATCAGTTTATTTGTTTATTTAGACTATTAACAGAATATTAGGCTGCATCGTCAGTGAAGGAAATATAATTCATAACTCCTTAAGATTTTTACATGGTACAAAATTATGTTGAGTGTCTATAATGGCGCCTGAGGCTGTCTATGGGTCACATGTTAATTGACAGGCACCAATGTGGATCTCAGGCTTCTTTAGCTCAGTGTGCTACTGGCCTGGGTTGCACCAATTTGGCGTAAGTCATTACTAAATGTAGGCATTTAGTAGTTACTAAACCCCTAGTAGTTACTAGCTAGTTTCAAACTAGTTGTTTACTAATTTCGGTTGCACCACGCCAATCGTTTGTCAATCTTAGCTAGTAAATACTTAGTAATGCGCAAGTTGTTACTAAAAAGACATTGTCACATAAAACGTAGAAGAAGAACATTATAGCCAATCAGCGAGCAAAGCAAAACCCTCCGTTTTTAAATCCTCAATTTTGGCCGCCATTGGCTAAAAACTGTAATTTGGCTCTACAATGGTGCTTTTCCACTACCGGGCTGAAGCGGGCCGCATTTGTATCCGAGCCGTGCCGTGCTGTGCCGTACTTTCAGAAACGCTTCTCCATTATACGGAGCGACCCGGGACTAGGAGGAGTTACGTGTCATAAGAGCGCTTCGCTGTAATAAGTGCCGCTATACAGCTCAACGGGGGGAAATGCGATAAGAATTATGTCAAAATGCAACATTATCATGCACAGATCAGCCTTAAAACATGTAACGTTAAGTGCCTGTCACTTGCCGCTTTCAGTTCGTCACATCAACGGGGGAAATGCGAGATGAACTCTATGCGAGTTCTATAAATTCCTCCGTTGAACGGAAAGTCCTAAAGTGTTTTAGCCCCCCTTCGGGTAAGCCCCCCCACGACGGTAAGCCCCCCCACGACGGTAAGCTCTACTCGTGGTGCTAGCGAAGTTTCCCACAGAAGTGGGGAAAGAAACGTCAGATCAGATATATAAACGGGTTATTTTGATAAACTGGACACATTTTGTGAATATATATGGTTACTTTCTCGCCTGAAAATATATTCAAACTTCATAAAATGACGTATTAACACTTGTAGAGCCAAATTACAGCTTTTAGCCAATGGCGGCCAAAATTGAGGATTTAAAAACGGAGGGTTTTGCTTTGCTCGCTGATTGGCTAATGTCTTCTTAGTAACAACTAAGTTATAACTTACACCACCCTAGGGGTATGTATAAATATTTAGTAGTTACTAAGCTCTATGTCATAACTAGTGTGCTTGGTGCAACCCATTCAAGTTTAGTAGTGACTAAATCTTGATTTAGTAAATACTTACGCTATAACTAGGGTTAGTTTGTACTTAGTAAGAAGTGGTGCAACCGACCCCTGGCCTTTAGCCCTCAAAAAACGGAGTAACAGGCTCATATACACTACTACTGTATACTACTACTACTACTATGCTCATATACACTACTCGCTCGCCCCTAAATCATCCCTTTATAAATGGCTTTTACCCAGGGGTCCTTTTTGTGTGTGTGTATGTGTATGTGTGTGTATGTGTGTGCGTGCCGTGTGTGCGTGTGTGTGCGTGTGTTCGTGCGTGCTTGGTATTGTATAACTCCCGACTTATGATGTTGTTTCGATCTGACCAAACAGGTCATTGTTTCATGGCCATTTATGATCACTGGAGCAAATTATCACAAATGCAACAGCTGCAGATATTTTTTTCTTGTTCTCTGAAGTGTAAAAACCAAGTAGTCACTATCAAGGTCCTTGAAAGATGTAACTACCCCAGTTACAAAGACAAGCCCAACCTTAACTACCCCAGTAACAAAGACCAGCCCAGCCTTAACTACCCCAGTTACAAAGACAAGCACAGCCTTAACTACCCCAGGTACAAAGACAAGCCCAGCCTTAACTCCCCCAGTTACAAAGACAAGCCCAGCCTTAACTACCCCAGTAACAAAGACCAGCCCAGCCTTAACTACCCCAGTTACAAAGACAAGCCCAGCCTTAACTACCCCAGGTACAAAGACAAGCACAGCCTTAACTACCCCAGTTACAAAGACAAGCCCAGCCTTAACTACCCCAGTTACAAAGTCAAGCCCAGCCTTAACTACCCCAGTTACAAAGACCAGTCCAGCCTTAACTACCCCAGTTACACAGACAAGCCCAGCCTTAACTACCCCGGTTACAAAGACCAGCCCAGCCTTAACTACCCCAGTTACAAAGACAAGCCCAGCCTTAACTACCCCAGGTACAAAGACAAGCCCAGCCTTAACTACCCCAGTAACAAAGACAAGCACAGCCTTAACTACCCCAGTAACAAAGACAAACACAGCCTTAACTACCCCAGTTACAAAAACAAGCCCAGCTGCCAATATTCACAGTCTTGTTTTCATTCCAAACCAAAGTGAAATCACACTTTGCTCATCTACAGTGGGGTGCAACCAGGCACCCCTGGTTTAAATGACTATTACAATGAATCTCCAAGTGATTGAGTTTCATTATTTTGAAACTGTAAAAAGTTAAAAATCTAAATTAATCTTGCTTTAAAATAAGATGAAATGTGTCATGTTTAATTTTGTACCATTTAGTGGTTAAGTTTGCTTCTTTTCACTTAGATATTAATTGTAAAAGGCATTTTGACTAGGGGTGCCCACATTTTTGCACTCCACTGTATCTAGTGCAGTAGACAGAAGAATGGAAAACAATCATTTATTTTCAAGTGAAAGATCTATATCAGAATTTGAGTGTACTCAAAAGTAGCAGTGCTGTCTCAACATGGCAGATTATTTTTAACACTAGAACAGCCATGAGAGTGTGCATAGAAAATGTGAGTAAAAATGTGAGTAAAAAATGTTATATCTTTGCACTCGATCACATTTCAGGACCCTCCTTTCATGACTTTTCCTAGATATGTGCGTTCTACCACCCAGTATCCTTACATTTTAAAAATCACATCAGGATAAGCTAGTATGAAGCTATTTTGCAGTTTTTTTGTGTAGGAAGCAGGCCAATTTACAAGCAGCCAACTAGTGGTCGTCGTGTGTAAATAGCAGCTTCGCATTGTAAAAAAGGCGGCTCTTTAGTAGGTAAAAAGGCACGGCTGTTCTAATGTTAAAGTAAAATGTTCATTGCACACAGGGACATTATCTCAAATGGCATTTGTTTGCACATGCTCAGAGTGAAATCATAATCCACAGAGAATCTCCAGTCCTGTGGCGTCCCTCAGGGCACTCTCCCAAGACCGCTCACAGTGGTGAGCAGTGAGTTCATGCCGTCAGTGTTAAGTGCTCTGCAGGCAACAGTGTGCATGCGTTTGTTAAAACATGCCCTACAATTCAGGCAAAAAGAATAAACTACAGCACGTGTACAACATATATTCAATCTATTTAACATCAGGCACAATGACATTTCTATTCTAATAAATCAGGAAACAGTCCTTAATAAGACAGGAAACAGTCCTTAATAAGACAGGAAACAGTCATTAATAAGGCCCTATAATAAGACCCCTAATAAGACCCTATTGACCCTATAAGATCCTAATGCCCCTGGGAGACTCATAACCAAACAGGACGATAAGTCAGCCTTCCTCAGATCCATCCTTCTCTAAGCCTGACAGCGACGCCTCGTCTAAATGACCCTAACCCTAACCCTCGTATCCATCAAAGTTCAACCTGAGGAAGGACGAGGCTTATTGCCCCCAACAGTGGCCTATAACATAACCCCCCTGGTGATGCAGGTGAATAAATCCAGCATCAACCACAAGCAGGTCCTCCTTAGCACTCAACCACAGGTGCCCTTCACAATGTCAGGGAGAAAAGCGGCGAGCAATGAAACCAAAAGAGGAAGGCAAAATCACTTCCACCTTTTGAAGACCAGGAACTTGCGATGGAAACCTCAGATATCAGCACACATACCTGGTCAGATGGACTGGATAATCCGTGTTCAAAGGGAGTAAAAAGTGTCCAAGAGAGATAAAGATCCTGCAACACAAAATGGAGGGAAACATTAGCATTATTAGTATGGAGAACAGTTACTTTATGGAGTCCATTTACACATATATTTTCTATTTGACCCTTAAACAGTACTGTATGTTGGTAACTTATTTTGGCTTGAAACCACAAACCAGAGTATATGCGTGCACATTAATTAAGTTCTTCAAAGACATTGTTAGAAAGACAATGAATCAGCGAAAAGAAGACGCTTACATACATTAATACTCCATTTTAATCTACTGCCTTCAAAAAACACTCTTATCTTCTTGCTTCTTATGTTATCAATAGAAGAAATGTGGAATTACCCAGCAATTTCTTTGTTATGAAAATCAATTAACTTTCAGCAGGCATGCAAATTGGGGAAACTTTAGAGATAAAACAACTACATAATACAACTAGATAATACAACTTGGTACAACTTGGTTAAGGTTGAAAAAAGAAGATGAGACAATAGTTTAGGAAGCAGTTTGACTTCAGGGATCAACAGCCTTAACCAATTAAAACATATGGCAGTCCACAGTATATCATACTTCATTTATAAAAAGCATTGTATTGGCTCTGATTACCTTTAAACATCAGATTCTTCAATGCATGGTAACTTTCTAACTGAGAAACACGTCCTTGAGATGAAGCAGATTTGCTCTTTAAAACACTGCTGGAGGGTTAGGGTCACTGAGACACAGATCCACCATCAGTATGACCTGCTGGAGGGTTAGGGTCATTGAGACACAGATCCACCATCAGTATGACCTAAAGTAATGTAACTAGTAACTACTACACTCCTTCATCAACCTGACTTCGTTAACGTACTTTACCCACTTAAACGAAAATGTATGTTTTTCCCTTCGTGAACAGTTCGACATGAAACATCTTCCTTCTGCGACAGGGTGCTGCTGTCAGGTGATCCCTAATCACCATCAGCAGCAATTATGTTACTATATTTCTGTCCAACCCTGCAGTGAAGGAATCTAACGTAATGTAGTTAGGGAACAGACTGGGTCTGTTGTGTATAATGTAGAAGCTTTTCTGAAAATCCGGTACGGGTAAGATACAAATACGAGCCGTCCTGTAGCGGTCTGGTCAATGGAGAAACGCCATAAGTGGACAATCATGTCAGCTGCGCTACGTCAATATTAATGAAGCCAAGCTGAGTGCTCTAGTTGTTGAGAGTGTGTACATATTGAGACCTGACTAACACTAGTGTTTGAGAGTGTGTACATACTGAGACCTGACTGACACTAACAGCGGGTGCGGGTGATAAGCCTGAAACTTACTGGGCCACATGAACAGAAAGACGACATCCTTTGTTGACTGAGTGGTGATCAGAGATCAGCAGGAAGGGTTGACTGGAGGGTTTGTTTGTCCGTGTATGTGAGCTGACCTGCCATCGGGGCTCATATGGCTCATTTCAGTTTCTTAGGGCATGGCTAATGCTAATGCTAACCACAGGGCCTGAAAGCAGCAGGGGGGCTCAGTGTGGCACATTAGCCTGGTGCATTAGCCTAGCTCTCCACTGACATACATTCTGCTACAGCGGTGGGCCCCTCTGAGCTAACCACTCAGAGCCGCTCTGACAACTGCAGGGCTCTCTTTCGGTCCTTTTTACGCTCTTTCATCTTCTTCTCTCTTTCATTCGTTCGTTCTCTCTCTCTTTCTCTCTCTCTCTCTCACACACACACACACACACACACACACACACACACACTTTCAACCAAATCTTTCTTAGAATGACCAAACCCTCCTCCTTAGTGTGAAATCTATTTCCAGATAAACAAATAGTACTCTCAGCATCTCTCCCTTTCTTTCTCTCTATCTTTCACCCTTCCTTCCTCTGTCTCTCTCTGCCTCTCTCTCTCCCTCTCTCTCTCTTTCTCCCCCCCTTCATTCTGATATGTCCCCCCTGGCTGTCACAAAGGTGCTCCAGCCACAAGCAATGCACTATGGGAGACATACCCCATATCAGTGGTGTAGTCTAGTGTTTTCTAGAGGGTATACTGTGATTTCCCCCCCCCAGCCTCATAACGTTCATTTCGGAACGCCATGAAAATAAATCTGCGCTCCCTGTCTAACTTTAGATATATCTAACATTACATGTCATAAGGCTGATCTGTGCATGATAGTGCTGCATTTTGACATTCATGTCGCATCTCCCCCCGTTGATGGTATATGACGTTACGTATCCTTACACATTGTTAAGTGGTAATACGGAGATCCTTGGCCTTTCCTAGTGGGTATACGGCGTAGTCCTGTGTATCACGTAGACTACACCACTGCATATAATCCATTTCGGATGGAAGGATTTGGTTACTGTCCTCCCTCTGGCTGATCATAACCAGGCCTGCAGCCTCTGGCTGATCATAAACAGGCCTGCAGCCTTAGGAAGTTTGTCAAGGGGAAGGATGGAGATCATTGCAGTTAAAGGCCCAAATAAAAATATGAATGCAAACGACAATCATTCAAAACACAGGCTCTGTGGACTATGGGAAGCTGTTGTGCATACAGTTTGAGAAAGGGTATTTTATAATAGAATAATGAAGCTCTCGTGACTGTATTCATTTGAATTAAGTGTCCATCTTCTTCCAACTTGGTTTGATGGCTTGATCTTTCTAGCACATTTTTCAGTACAGACACAGTTTTAAAGAGAGATGCTTCCAGAGCAGCTAAACCAGCTAAACAGCTAAACCAGCCAACATGGTTTACCCTCTTCACTGCGGGTTGGAAAAGGGTTTGAGATGAGTGCTGCCTTGCGACACATCAAACCAACCAGATCCCTTCCTAGCTTGAGCAGAGCACAATTCAGTTTTTCTTTCAGATTGTCTTTCATTTTCTTTAATGATACAAGCTAGTATAGACAACCCTCTGCAAAACAGTCCTAGCCGGCCAGCAAAAACAATGTACATAACAAAAAGCATTAAAAAAACATTCTACGGGCATATGGGGGAGGGTTCTTGGAATCGCAACCCCATTTTCCCATCGCTGCGTTCAGTTTAATCCAAGCCAGATCAGCTAATCTAAAATTCTCCAGACCTCCCAAAGAGGCAGGAGAATAATGTGATTTGGAGGGATGGCTCATGCTGCTGTACACGCCTCTGGCACCTGGTTGCTTTATCACATACCAGTAATATCACATATAACATACAGTAATACAGTTATACAGTTATATCACACAGTAATACAGTTATATCTCATACAGTAATATCTCATTGTTACGTCCTCCCTCGGATGCAAGACTAGGGAGGAGGGAGGACTGCAACATAGCCTGTGTACAAGCACTGGTGAAGCAACTGACCGCGTGTGTGGTGCTCAAACACTCTCAGACCGACAACAAGGTAACCTTAAAGAAAATGATTTATTTTGCCACTAAATAATAATAGTGAAAAACATGGACATACAAATATACATGAAACAGGGGGGGGAGGATAATTTTTAGACAAAAACTAAGCCGGAGAAAATAAACAGAGGGTAGGAAGGGAGGGAGACGGCTGCGAACGGTGTCACAATAAAACCACAGCCCTATGCTTCCCTACACCTCTAATCTAGCATGTCTACCTAGGTACAGAACTTGCTAACTAATCTACCCGGAACCTAAATCTAACTGCTACAAAGGATGAGTGACATCCGCTCGTTCTTACCTAGTGTTTTTAGACAAACAGTTACCTACATGATGTGATGTAAACCCCAGGGTATCTTACCTAGCCCTCTCCCAGGATAAGGCAACCGGGGACCATAGGTAACCAAACAAACACTAGACAGACAAATGTAGCAACCAACTAATATACTAACAAAACAGAATGAAACAGAATTACTCAAAATAGAATGAAACAAACATAACCTCACCCCTCTTCCCTCTAACCTACACAAGTAACAAACAGCCATATATATAGGGAACAGGTAGACAGGATGATTGGTTGACAGGACAGGAACACAGGTGGACTTGATGATGGATGATTAACAGGGAGACAATCAAGGGATCACGAACACCTGGGAGAGAGAGAGAGACACAGACACAAACACAAAGCAAAAACAGACAGGGACGTAACACTCATACAGTAATACAGTTATATCTCATACAGTAATACAGTTATATCACATACAGTAATACAGTTATATCTCATACAGTAATACAGTTATATCACATACAGTATTCTCCAGGTATGGGTCAGCTCTACCTGACTCAGGGGAGAGGACGCCCCTGCCTTGCATAGTCCTGTGGGCTGTGCCATTTAAATAACCAGGCAATTCTCATGATTGGGCAATGGGACACAAGCTCAGGCTTGATCACCCTGTAGCTGGCCACCTTAGATGAGGGTGTCTAGTGTTGAAAGGCCGAAATACCCCATGATTCAAAGGTACTCTACTGATGATGTGTCCCGAAAAGTACATCCTCCCCATGTCTGAGACACAGCTCCCATGCCACTCTCAACATCAAGGCAAACCTCATGTGTGTACCATCATACCTCATATACCTCATATACAGGTATATATAGATATGTACCTCATGTGTGAACCTCCACTGGCACAACGGACAGTAGAACGCCACGTCCCGTGTTTCAGGATTCTATGTCATCCTGACCAGTAATGTAGTATAGCTGTGTCCAGGGGGGGATGTGCTTATGTATAGTATAGCTGTGTCCAGGGGGGGATGTGCTTAGCGTTGCGGTCCTGTAGTGCTACTTCTTGCCCCACTTTATTGCTCTAGTTCTTAATTCTTTTAAGTTCTTTGCTCTTGTTTAGAGCTTCTTAACTAGTCCAGTTCACACCACGGTGGCGCTTCCCCAAGACAAATTGGGATTATATTTATATTTAAAGGAGCAGGGCGTAGGTTGACTGGAAACCCGCCAGCTCTGGCCACTGCGGCAAAATTCAGTTCAACATCCTCCCTGATAAAAACCTAACCCACTGAAATGGACTGGTGTCAGACATTCGCTGTTGTGTTTCTGCATGTGCACACGATTCAAAGAGGCACCAATCCACCAAGAGACAGAAAGACACAACTGGGTGAGTCCACTCCCCTAGAACCCCCCTGGCAGGAACAACATGTTATACAAGCTGAGTGTCTGGTAGGATACTTGAATATTTCTTTCAAGGGTTCAAATTTCCTCATCCCTACTGATTAAACATCGTCATCACAACCACTAGGAAGCTTTTAGAAAGCTTGAATGCTACATACTGGACCTTTAAGTAGAGATGTGAGGATGATCCTCTCTCTCTCTCAGCAAGGTCTTGCAAGATACTCGCTCCCTGCTCATCAAGGTCATCACATGTCCATAATTCTCCAACAATCTGGCCCCCTCCTACCTTGCCGACCTCGTCCCCCTCCACACCCCCTCCCGTTGCCTCAGGTCTGACGACCAAACCACCCTCAAGACCACCAGGACCAAGCTCCGGACCTGGGGTGATGGGGCCTTTTCAGCCGCAGCCCCGTCCCTCTGGAACGCCCTCAAACGTCCCCAACCACATCAGACAGGCCAACACCCTGCCAACATTTAAACAGGCCATCAAAACCCACCTCTTCAAGCTCGCCTTCACCAGTTAACCCTCCCCCCCTTCCCATGTGTCCCCAGCACTACCTTAATTAGGCCCCTTTCTTTCTATTATTACTACTCGATCTTTTCAGTTTGTAAAGCGTCTTTGAGTGTCTAGAAAAGCGCTATAAAAGTCTAATGTATTATTATTATTATTATTATTCACATGACCATCATTAGTTAATAATTACAAAGAAAACAGAATGATTTGCTTTGATGCATTAATTCTACACAGTCACAAAATATGTGAGGAGTTGATATTCCTATTTCACATTGCTTATGTGTAGCTACTGCTACAGCTAGTATCTCAAGGGGCAATAAAGGTTCAAATTATAGTATCACAGTTTTATAACTGACACATTTGAAAAAAACAACACTCTAAAATGACATCAATGTCAGTTGTGATCCGCTCTCTGAGTTGCCAAGATGGCTTGGGCCTGGTAACAACCTTAACAACCATCGCTGTGGTAACAACCTTAACAACCATCGCTGTGGTAACAACCTTAACAACCATCGCCGTGGTAACAACCTTAACAACCATCGCCGTGGTAACAACCTTAACAATCATCGCTGTGGCAACAACAGCCGTATTGGCAGTAACTTTTGGCCACTGAAGCTCCCTAAACAGAGAAGAGGAGAGGAGAGGAGAGGAGAGGAGAGGAGAGGAGAGGAGAGAAGAGAGGAGAGGAGAGGAGAGGAGAGGAGGGGAGAGGAGAGGAAAGGAGAGGAGAGGAGAGGAGAGGAGAGGAGAGGAGAGGAGAGGGTGGGAGGATGCCCATAGCTCTCAATCATCAGCCATACTGGATATCCTGCAGGGTCTGGCAGACATTCACCTCCCTCCCCTCCCCCATCACAGCCCTCCTCTAAAGGCGGCTCTCTCTTTCTCTCTATCATGACTCCAGACAAACCCAGACTACATGTATGAACAGACCCAGACTACATGTATGAACAGTTAACATACTACACGTATGAACAGACCCAGACTACATGTATGAACAGACCCAGACTACATGTATGAACAGTTAACATACTACACGTATGAACAGACCCAGACTACTATGTATGAACAGACCCAGACTACATGTAGGAACAGACCAGACTACATGTATGAACAGACCCAGACTACATGTATGAACAGACCAGACTACATGTATGAACAGTTAACATACTACATGTATGAACAGTTAACATACTACATGTATGAACAGTTAACATACTACATGTATGAACAGAGACAGTCCCTTTCCCTCACTCTTGCTTTAAATTCAGATTCCATGTTTATCCTGCGTCAGGGTGCAAACAGACAGTGAGACAATTCAACAGGATATGGCCATATAACCAGGTTTTCAGAATATGACTGCACTTCCATCTCTTCCATCTCTTCTCTCTTCTCCCCTATACTATGGCTGTTCTCTCTCTCTCTCCTTCTCTCTATCTCTCTCAACAGCGTAGGCCGTCCCCTGGGCTGAGGTGGCGGGGCCCCTGGAGGGACGGACAGCTTGAAATATTGATGCTCTGAGGCAGAGGGCACCTCCAGCACTCTCAGGGGGGGGGGGGGGGGCAGGCCACAGAGAGAGGGAGCAATGGAGGGAGGGAAAGAGGGATGAACCTGAGTAAGAGGGATGAGAGAATTGTGTCAGAGAGAGAGGGATGAACCTGTGTGTGTGTGTATGTGTGTGTGTGTGTGTGTGTGTGTGTGTGTGTGTGTGTGTGTGTGTTGGTGGGAGGGAGGTTATTGCAGCACAGTATGTGAGTGATTATGTTCTGTATATCAGGAATGTGTCTGGCAGAGAAATGCAGAGATACAGTGAGATACAGTGAGAGACAAGTCAATTCAAGTCATAAATATTGAGTATCCGACCCTCCAGGCCTTGCTGGCAGACTAACACAAGCCAACAGTGGTTTACTACTGTTTTTGTCGATTCAACGCTGCATCGTATAGCAAACAGTTTTAGTATACAGTTCTTCTTCGGCATATACAGTATTCATATACAGTATTATTCAGTATTCAGGCCATATTCATGGCAGCGCTTCTGGAGAATTGATGCTAAGTTGCTAACCTTGTTAGCTTCCAAATGGTGCACCTAACCACTATGCCAGCTGGCGGGAGAAGCCCCACTATCTGGTGCATGGTGCCTATTTACAGCTCCATCCAAGTGGTCTTATTCTTATACTGTACGCGGTCGAGTTGTAGATTATCTCCCTCGCAAGCCCCGGCTTTGTATAACGTTGCTTTGCTTTTGTTTACACACGCCAACCACATCAGACAGGCCAACACCCTGCCAACATTTATATTGGTTTTACCAATAGCCCCCCCCTCTGTCTCTCTCTTCCTCCCTCCTCACTCTCTCTGTCTTCTCTGATATGCTCTCTCTCTCTCTCTCTGTCTCTCT
>NC_137689.1:35986878-36004933 GCF_963989245.1 Nansenia antarctica | reverse complement strand
TCTCTACTACTCCTATTCTCCTCTCCTCTCCCCATCTCCCTACTCTCCTCCTTTCCTCTTTTCTCTTCTCCTCCCACCTCTCACTCTATTTCTCCTCCTCTCATCTCCCCATTTCTCTACTCTCATCTTCTCTGCTCTCCTTCTCACTACTCTCATCTGCCCCTCCCTCTGCTCTCCTCCTTTCTTCTCCCCCTCTCTCTACTCTCATCTTCTCTGCTCTCCTCCTCTCCTCTCCTCTCCTCCACTCTCCTCTCCTCCCCTCTCCTCATCTGAGTACCGGTTCCATTTCCACTGACAACTGCAGTACTGGCAATTAGGTCAGCATTGGCCTATTTAAAGCATCCTTGAAGAACAGCGGAGGGCCTAAAATGTTCTCCAGCACTTTGAGATCAAAGACAAGAGTAATAAGTTCTTCTCCACCAACGTGTAGAATCAGTGTTGGACATGGACCACATCAAATGCATGCAGTGACGAACCCCAGAGGCGTCAAGCAACTTTTTTTTCCTCTCTTTTTTTAGCTTGAAGGAGGGCAACAGGGAGTCCCATCAAAAATGCATGTGTTTCTATGTGCAACTGTCAGTGTTTCTTCGCACTCCAGTGGAGAAAATCTGCTGATAAAGTGAAGGTTTAAACTTTGCTTGGCACTGCTTCCCAAGATCCAATATGTGCGCTCTGCCAGACGTCGGGTTTTAAAGGTTGTAGAGCAGCTGTAGAGCAGCTGTAGAGCAGCTGTAGAGCAGCTGTAGAGCAGCCACACGTGGGCGGGGAGTTGATTCAACTATTCATCTAGTGAAAGGTGGAAGAAGAAATAAAAACTGTGAAGAAAATAACTTGGAGCAGAAAGAGACTCCCCTTAAACCACCATGTATAAACCTTACATTGATAACAAAAGGCTTTTAGTAGGTAACAGAGAGTAGTACTACTATGGAAGAGTAATAAGGTTTTAACAGTGAAGTTGTTTATTCTAGGGGCTTAGGTTGTAACAGTGGGCAGGGAAGTAAGCAGATGGAGGCTAATATCTCTTAATAAATCACACGCTGAGTACCATAGAGTGTTTTAGTCACTAGAGAGGACTGGAATCAAGAGTTAATGGAGCGATGAGATGCTCTCCTGTAATCAGAAAACCTTAGCTAAGAAGCTGGGGGGGCGTCTGTGGCGCAGGAGGTAGAGCCGCCGTCTGCGCATGAGCGAGAGGTGAACAGATACAAACTTGCGTTTGGTCTGAGAAAGTTTTCAAGCAATTTTGGCAAATCAATCGAACGTTATAACATCTAAGTTTAAGTGAGTTTTGGTTTTGAGTACCCCGACAGCTTCGTGCTAAGGACGGACGACATGGCAACAAACACAATGAACGGAATGGACAATGATGAAAGGAATACGGATAAACGGTACGACGCAAGCCTGACGGTAGAAGTGGGACTGGAGCAGGGAAGTAACATTACGGTGATGGAAATGCTAAGAGGAATAAAGGAGGTGTGTGGAAATGTGGAGGGCTGAAAGGAGACCGTAAATATGAAATTACCCTGTCATCGAGGAGAGGGAAGGACAAGCTAACAGATGGATTCCTGATTAAAAATATAAGAATAATGGGAAAGGACTTGGCAGTGGATGAGATTGTGGTCTCGTTTTTGAATCTCCCGTTTTACTTGAAGGACGACGTGATCAGGCAGAGGCTGGAGTCGTGGGGGGTGAAAGCGGTGTCACCGATCAAAAGAAGGACATGGCCGGGAACGGACATAGCAGACGGGACTCGGTACATGAAGGTGAAATTCACAGAAGAGGTGAGGTCTTTGCCGTACTCTACGAAGTTTGAGACCCTGGTTGGAGTGGATCACTTTAGGGTGATTCACGATAAGCAAGTAAGGGTATGTAGGCTGTGCATTAAGCCAGGACATGTATTGCGAGAATGCCCGGAGTTCATGTGCTTTAAATGTAACAAACGAGGACATTATGCACGTGAATGCATTGGAAGGAGAGGAGGGGATGGAGGAGAGAGAGTGAGCAGTGGTGAGGAGGAGGAGGAGTAGGAGGAGGAGGAGGAGGTGGTGGAGGTGGAGGAGGTGGAGGTGGAGGGGGACGAAGAAGAGGAGATGGTGGGAGAGGAGGAAGAGGAGGTGGTGGAGGAGGAAGAGGTGGAGACACAAGGAGAAGGTGGGGAAAGGAGCCATGAAGACGTGACGGAGGGAGGAGGACAAGCTGAGGTGGTGGAGGAGACGCAGTTGGAGCCGGAAGTGGAGGGAGGAGCGGAGGGGCCTGGTTCGGTGGAAGTGGAGGGTAAAGAGAGAGAGGAGATTGGAGCCAGCTTCGATAATGCAGTAAGAGATGGAGAAATGGATGAGGCAGGGCCTTCAACAGAGGGCGTGGGAAAAAGAAAAGGTTCCGATGAAGGACTATATGCGGATGTACAGAGGGTGAGGACAAGATCGGGAAGGGGTGCAAGAGCACGAGGGAAGAAGACCAAGGTGGCTATAGGAAAATGACATGGGGGTGCATGTGTTTTTTTGTATCTTGACTATGGTCAGGGTTGTTGCTGTCAACACAAATGGACTCAGAGATAGGAAGAAGGTGGAGCTTGTGTTGGCAGCATACAAGGAGGAAATCATATGCCTCCAAGAGACGCATTGGACAGAGGACATGATGGAAGAGGTAAGAAGGAGGTGGAATGGACAAGTGTATGTAAGCAATGGAACAGTGTATGCTTGTGGGGTGGCTATTTTGGTAAAGAATGGGGTGGTGAATAATGTAAGGAACATAATGAATGACAATGAGGGAAGAGTGGTGGGAGTGGGGTTTGAATATCAAGGGATTGAGTATGCACTGTATTGCATATATGCACCAAATGTGGATAAATATAGAAACGGTTTTTTTGAATCTTTGAAAGAGAATGTGTTGGGAATTGTATTATGGTTGGGGATTATAATGTGGTGGTGGATAGGTTAGATGTAACAAGGGGGGTGAAATTTAGGAATGATCCGTCACGCCCAGTATTGCTAGAAATGATGTGCACAAGAGGAATGGTGGATATATGGAGGGAGGGGCACCCTGATGCACAGGTTTTTTCAAGGAGACAAATGGTGATGGGGGTTTTGAGACAATCAAGGATCGATTTGTGTTTAGTGAAGAGGGAGGTGAGGCACATGGTTGGAAAGGTTGAGTATCGGTTTATGGCTTTTAGTGACCACGATGCTCAGTCTTTCCAGCTAGGTGCGGGGAACGTAGGGGGAAGAGGAGGGACATGGTGCTTTAATGCAAGTTTGCTTAAAGATATACGTTTTGGGGGGATAGTAAGAGAGTGTGTGAGTGTGGCTATGGAAGACCAGATGTATGAGAGTGATGTGTGTGTGTGGTGGGAAGGGATGGAGGATAATATAAAAGCTGTAATAATAGCATTTGCAAAACGGAGAGGGAAAGAGAGGGTGAGGGAGGAAAGGGATTTGCAGAAAAGGTTAGCAATAGAACAGGAGAGAGTTGATAATATTCCAGGGCATGATTTAACAAAGTATTTGAATGAATGAATGAATGGTCTTTATTGTCATTGCTACTTGCTACAGTACAGGTACCAAACAACGACATTTAGGAGGGGTGGCTCCCCTGGTGTTAGGAAAGAAAAATAAAAAACTTTAAAAAAAATCACAAGAAGGGAAGGAGCTGGTTTACATAAATAAAGGCTATGTACACTGTCCACTATACTATACTGTACAGATAGATGACTAGGGTTGTCATATTGCACAATAGTGTTATTGCACATTTATTTAAAGTGTCGCAGTTTGCAGGCTTGAAATGTACATATTTGTGCCTCAGCACTACACCTGATTTTTTCAGTCCAGCAGCTGCCATCAATCCGTCCAGACTGTCCAGGGCCCAGAACCTAGGTCTTTGCTGTGTTCAAGGCCTGGACGGCCCTGTGGTAGAAGCTGTTCTTCAGTCTGTTTGTCCTTGCGGCCAAGGTCCTGAACCGCCTTTTCGAGGGCAGCCGGGTAAAGTGTTCGTACCCAGGGTGGGTTGGGTCCCTGGAGATCTTGGAGGCCTTCCTGAGACAGCGTGTGTTGTACAGCTCTTCCAGAGAGGGGAGGGGGGCGCCGGTGATCTTCTGTGCTGTTCTCACGACTCTCTGTAGCGCATTTCTCTCCGCGGTTGTGCAGCTGGAGAACCAGTTGCAGATGCCGTAGGTGAGGATGCTCTCCACTGCGCCGCGGTAGAAGGTCACCAGTATCTCCTGCTTGCTGTGTTCCTTCCTGAGGAGTCTCAGGATGTATAGCCGCTGTTGTGCCTTCTTGATGGTGGCTTTTGTGTTGTCCTTCCAGGTCAGGTCATCCCGCATGTGCATCCCCAGGAATCGGAGGGTTGAGACTCTCTCCACGCTCTCTCCGTCGATGAGCAGGGGCTGGATCTCGGCCTTTTTCCTCCTGAAGTCTACGATGATTTCCTGGGTCTTTGACTTGTTCAGCAGCAGGTTGTTAACCTTGCACAGCTTGCTCAGTTGCTCTACCTCATCCCTGTACGCCGCCTCGTCCCCCCCCGAGATGCATCCCACCACGGTGGTGTCGTCTGCAATCTTTACGATGGAGTTGCTGGAGTGGACGGGGGTGAAGTCGTAGGTGTAGAGGTTGTACAGGATGGGGCTTAGCACGCAGCCCTGGGGGGACCATAGCAAAAGTGTAAAAGTATAGCTAATAGATTCAATGAAGTAATGAAAAACATGATTGCACCTACCCAGGCCTATGGAGTCCCAGGGAGGGATGTGGCAGAGAATATGTGCACATTAAGGGATGTTGTGAAGGACATGAGGGAGGAAGGGGGTTTATTGTTATCTTTGGATTTAAATAAGGCTTTTGACAGGGTGGAACATGTATTGTTATTGAAAACAATGGAACATTTTGGGATTGGGACTGTTATGAGGCATTGGATTGAATTATTATATAAGAATGCTAAAAGTAAAGTAAAGATAGATGGATTATTGACTGACTTCCCTTTGGGTAGATCAATAAGACAAGGGTGTCCACTGTCAGCATTGCTATATAGCATATCTGTGGAGCCATTGGCAGCTTATATTAAGCAGGAGAAAGTCTTAAGCAATAAGACGAGGCGGTAGATCTAAACTTAAGACGTGGAGGCGTGGTCAAGGCCACTTTGCTATTATGCGTGCGGTAGTGGGCGCCTAAAACCCGGCGCTAAGCAAATAAATTAGTCATGGGTGTGTTTTGGGCGTCTTCTCAATCAACCCAATCAGCGTGCCAGGTGCCATTCCCTTTAAGAACCGGCTGCGTTGAGTCATTAGCGCTATGCTATTATGGAAGTCCTAAGAAGGAGGTCAGCGCGCTTCTCTGCCTCTCCCTTCTGAAATAAAGCATTTATACTGTGACCGTAATTGACGTCTTGCCGTGGAGCCACGTGCGTGTTCATGTGTGCCCACATGCATGCGCAAACCGCGGAGGCGCGCTCGTGTTTCAAAACGTGCATGAAGTCTAAACTTAAGAACTTTTTAAACCACTTCTTAGCGCTAGGAGCAAAGTCAGATCGCATAATAGCAGGGGCGCCTAGTGCACTTCATTAACATATGAACACTCCCACAATGAGTAATATATGCACGGGAGTATTACGTCTTATGTGTGGGCGCCTATCGACACCGGCATAATAGCAGTAGCGCGTATGAAGCGCATAATAAGGGTGGCGGTAGGTCTTAACCTGGCGGTGCGTCTTAGTTAAGACTTAAGACGGCAAGTTAAGAAGTGCATAATAGGGCATGTATGTCATGGATGTAAATAGTGTGAACAAAATAATGGGGTGTGTAAACATATATGGAAAGGCTTCTGGTGCAAAAGTGAATGTTAACAAGTCTGAAATGTTGTGTATAGGGGGAGTGAATACAGACAATTGTGTTTTTGATTTGAAAATTGTAAAGGGGATGATAAAAGTGTTTGGGATATATCTTGGAGAGGATGACAGGGAGGCTGTTGATTACACATGGACAGGGGTTTTGAATAAAATAAGAACAACATTGAATTATTGGAAGCAAAGGAACGTGAAACTGAAGGGAAAAGTTGTAATTGTTAATGCACTGTTAATGTCAAAATATGTTTATGTATTAGGTGTATTGAATGTACCAGAGTGGGTTCTAAAAGAAACCAGGATGTTAGTGTCAAGATTTTTTGTGGAGAGGAAAGGGGGTTAAAATAGCGTATGATGTACTAGTAGCAGATTATGATAAAGGAGGGTTGAAGCTGGTAGATTTAGAGGTAAAGATGAGGGCAATGAGAGTCAGAACAGTCAAAAGGTTTTTGTATGGGGAGGAAGGACATGGATGGAAAGGATACTTTAGGGAATGGGTACATAGATGTGGGGGGTGTGGGGATTATGGGTTGTTGATGTGCTTTAAAGCACGGATGTATGATAGGATGCCGGAATTCTATAAAGAGGTGTTTAAAGCCTGGGGTAGTTTTTTGCCTGGGGTAGGATATGAGTGTGAGCAGAGAGGGGAGATACTAAATGTTCCAGTTTTATTGAACCCGGTAATAAGAAGAGAGGGTAAAATGATAGAGTCTAGGAGTTTTTGGATGGCAGGACTGATTAGGGTAAGGGATTTTAGGTATGAGGTAGTGCCAGGGTTCCTATCAGAGCAGGCAATTATAGAAGTTGTTAGGGAAACAGATGAGGAGATGAGAAGGGGAGAAATAGTGATCATGTATAATAAGATAAAGCAGAGTATACCAGGGGAGTGGGTGAGGAGGTTAGATAGGGAGTTAAGAGGGAAGGAGCAAACAGAGTTACCTAGGTT
Source organism: Nansenia antarctica (assembly GCF_963989245.1). Lineage (NCBI taxonomy): Eukaryota > Metazoa > Chordata > Actinopteri > Argentiniformes > Microstomatidae > Nansenia > Nansenia antarctica. The sequence continues at coordinate 35,998,158 of NC_137689.1, read as the reverse complement.
AAGACTAGGGAAAGGGGAAACAGTGCGGGACTTCTCAGCTGTTAAGGTGAAGGAGTGCTACTGGGCACTGTTGGAGAGCAGAGTGAAGGAGCCTGCGGCAGGCAGGTGTTCCCAGGATTGGAGGTGAAGAATATATGGAGGAATTTATTTTTGAAATATAATAGTTTAGAATGTACACATTTTGATGTTATGCTCAGGCATAACAGGGTTTATACTAAGGTGGTGTTGCATCAGGTAGACAGAACAGTTTCGAGGGAGTGTGATGTGTGTGGGATACAGGATGAGAACTTAATGCATTTTTTTTTTAATGTAGAGAAATGAAGGGATTTGAAGAAAGGTTGAAAGGACTAGTGAAGAAGCACTGGGGGGTGGAGGTGGTGGGGATGCAGGAGTGGAGGAGGTTGGTGGTTTTTGGGGTGGAGGGAAAGAGGGAAAGAGGAGGGGAATGAATATATGGTGTTTAAATTATGTATTATCACAGGCTAGGTATGCAATTTATTTGAGGAGGAATTTAGCAAGATTTGAGGGAAAGTGGATAACGGTGTGGAAAGTCTTTGAGGGATTGGTCAGGAAGAATCTGGGACTGATGCACAAGACAGGGCAAAAATATGTTGAGAAGTTGTTTATTAGGGATTGTGTGTTTATAAGGGTGGGGGTGGATGGAGGGTTGGAGTTTGATTTAGATTTTTGAAGATGGTTTTGTTTTTATTTTTGCATTCATTTGTTATTGATTTATATTAAAGGGTTATTTTGGTTATGAAGGACTGACTGAATAATAGATGGATTTATCTCATACCAAAATGGTATGGGTGTGTTTTGTTTTATTTATTGGTTTTTAAATTTATTTTATTTGAATTATAATACAATGAAGGCTATACAATTAACATGTGTGAATATGTATAGCTATGATTGTATTTAAAAGAATATTTTATAATAAAATATTTAAAAAAATAAATTTAAAAAAGCCGCCGTCCAATGATCGCAAGGTCGGCAGATCAGCGGTTCGAGCCCCGGCTGGCCACATGTTGAAGTGTCCTTGGGCAAGACACTGAACCCCAAATTTGGATAAAGGCGCTGTATAAGTGCAGTTCATTTACCAAAAACATGCTTTAGCTCCCTGAAGAAAGGGCAAGGCTTCAGCTCAGCGAGCTAAGGCGCATATCCTCCATGCGGTAGGTAAATTGGCAAAATTGCATTGAAAAGATATGCGATGTTGTATGCCCCGACAAGAAGCAGGCATTTGAAAATATCAGCATGTCCCAAACAGTGATGCCGGTAACGCGTTACTAAGTAACGCGTTACTTTAATCTGAATACTTTTCTCAGTAACGAGTATTCTAACGCGATACTATTTCCAAATCAGTAATCGGATTAAAGTTACTTATTCAAGTGACTGTGCGTTACTATTGCGTTACTACCTCATAACTTAGGCTAAATGCAGTATTTCTTTGTAATGTTCGATAGTAAACAAACATTTGTTCGCTTTTCTCGCGTCTTGGGGAGTGACGTCAGTGCTCACGTTTTCAACACGATGGAAAGGCCATGCCCGCAAAAAACGGCTCTCGACTATCGCGAGATTGCAGCAGAATCGCTCACGTGTATCACCACGCTGATTGCACAGTGTAAACAGAAGCGTAGCCTACACAATGGAGCGAGAACAGAGATATGCGTTAAATAGCTGGAAATATAAGGATTATTTTGAGTTTGTGTCAGCAAAGGATGACAAGAACATAAATGTTGATCATTGATAAACTCAGACTCACCCAGTTTAGGATTAGGATTATATTAGGATCATATCTGAATGGTCAGGGTAGGTTTTAGGTTTTGTGAAACCACTCCTTGCTAGTTACTGTTAAATAAAGATTATATTTATTTTATTGTTTAAAAACAAGTATTTATGTTGGGTGAGGCAAAGAAAGACTCTTTATTTTGTTGTTTTAAGTTATTGTTTAAAGTTTAATTATGTAATTTAAGTTACTGTTAAAATAAAGTGAGTTTTGGCAAAACCAGTTTTCATTTTTATGTTGCGGGGGGGGGGGGGGGGGGGGGTCGGGTGCCTAGGCAGCTGCCAATAGTAACTAAAAAAGTAACTAGTAATCTAACTTAGTTACTTTTAAAATCAAGTAATCAGTAAAGTAACTAGATTACTTTTTAAAGGAGTAATCAGTAATCAGTAATCAGAATACTTTTTCAAAGTAACTGTGGCAACACTGGTCCCAAAACACCGTGGCTAGCTGGGTGGATGAGCTGGTCTCCGACTTACAGATCCAGCTAAAAACTAAAGCCAAGGAATTCGTTTTGTATTCGTTGGCTGCAGATGAGAGTACAAACAGGACGGACACTGTCCACCTCTCCATATTCATCCGGGGGTGGATGCTAATGCTAATGCTAATGCTATAAAAAGGGATTCACAGGACAACGACGTGCATCAACGAAACGGTCCATGTCCATATTTGCATAATGCCTCCAAAAGGTTATACTGTTAGTTATACTCTTTGAAAATGGCCAATGACTCTTGACAAACGAGACACATTGGCCTCTGTTTCCCGTTTTCCTCTGTCCACTTTACTTTTTTGGCCATTGTTTATGCTAGCTACTTTTGTAGATAAGTAGCTAGGAAAGGTAAGGTAGATTCATTTACGTTGTTTATATGGTGGCCTAAGTAGTCCATTTGGCCTTTATTAATTCTCTGATAAAAGCGTGAGAGTGGAGCGTGGTAGCGCCTCCTGCGTTTCAATGTTGTATTGTCACAGACTTAAATTTAAACACCAGCGCACGGGCCACATTAATGTTTGTCAGAATTTATTGGCGGGTTGGGTTAAAAGTCGCCACGGGCCGTGTCTGGCCCGCAGCCTTGTAATTGATATGTGTGACACAGAGCCTCATATAAAAGCTCAATCTTCAATAATATGATGAAGGATATATTTCAATCTAATATGTATATGTATGCTTAGCATTTAGACTCTGATAGTGAATACCGTAATACATGATCCTGCTGAAATATGACTCACAGAGGCAGAACTTTGATCATCCATCTCAACATGCTGTATTACTACAGAACAGTGGCGGCTGGTGCTAAAATGTTTGGGTGGGGCACAGGTTATGGGGGCATGCTCCACGGGGAAGAATATCAACTTTAAAATCTGGATTTACAGTCAATTTTAGCATGAGAATAGCTCTACCCCCCTGTACAGACCTCGCCATCCCCTCTACCCCCCTGTACAGACCTCTTCATCCCCTCTACCCTCCTCTACAGACCTCTTCATCCCCTCTACCCTCCTCTACAGACCTCTTCATCCCCTCTACCCCCCTGTACAGACCTCTTCATCCCCTCTACCCCCCTGTACAGACCTCTTCATACCCTCTACCCCCCTGTACAGACCTCTTCATCCCCTCTACCCCCCTGTACAGACCTGTTCATACCCTCTACCCCCCTGTACAGACCTCTTCATCCCCTCTACCCCCCTGTACAGACCTCTTCATACCCTCTACCCCCCTGTACAGACCTCTTCATCCCCTCTACCCCCCTGTACAGACCTCTTCATCCCCTCTACCCCTCTGTACAGACCTCTCCATCCCCTCTACCCCCCCCCTGTACAGACCTCTTCATCACCTCTACCCCCCCAGTTTTCTCTACAATTTCTACAATTTTCTCTCTACAGTTTCTACACGTCAACGTGTACCGAAACACTTGTTTCCAACGTGGTCCTACGTTTCTCCTACACCAAGACACATACAAAGAGCATAGAAACATACAAAGAGCATAGAAACATACAAAGAGCATAGAAGATACAATCAGAATACAGTCTGCCATTCCTTCTCCCAGCATCGATTTGGTTTTCCTATCATGACTGAAGGACAGATGATTCACTTACTTACACAAGTTTGACTTCGGTAATAGGTCCAGTTGCAATATCAAGTTGGGAACAAAAGATGCCTCCTTCTAATCCATTTGTTCAATTTGTTTACAAAGTCCGGTAGTGGAAAGCAGAACAACGCATTTGTTACTTCACATCCCGCTAGCCATGTTTTCTTCTCATACCAACCCCTCGTAAATCCTCGGTTATACGATTTTCCAATTTTCCCTGCCTTATAAACTTGCTTTATAATTAAATTTGGTCTGGGTGGTCCTAATTCCTTTACTGTTAATTTCTCCTGGTTGCTACGACGGCTGAACGGTGTTTCTTTTAAAGATTCAACCGAGTTGTTCAGAACATTACTAGCCATGGTGAAGCAGGTGAACGAACGTGACGCCGGCCGTATGACATGACGTAAGCACGTACGATTCTTTGTGCATGTCCCAAAACCCCATAGACAAATGACCGAATGGCCTGAAGTTACCAAAATAGATTTTACATGCAAGTCTACGAGAACAGCCTAGTGCAATTTCGAGTAGACTGAAAGTTGCCCTGAAAGGGGCGGGACTTGAAGCTGATTGGAACATACTCCACAGAACACTAGCTGATTGGACTATGATATACTCCACAGAACACTAGCTGATTGGACTATGATATTCAGAAGCAACACTGTCTAGAAGTCATAGAAAAAAAATCTCTCTCTTCTCCCTTTGGTGGGGCATTGTCCAATTGCCCCTAATGAACCAGCCTCCCCTGCTACAGAAGCTTAAATTGGATTATTAAATGTATGATTAGAAGTATAGTGCTGTCTACTTTAAGTCTGGTATGTAAGTGGTCATATGGGTCGTCACTCGTCGTTCAATGATTCAATCTAGACCGATTAACTGTATGACGCACACGCTAGTAACCCATGGGCATGCTTTTGAATTAACACAATCCCCTACCCCATGGTGTCTTAAAGGCGAGGGGTTTCTTGTGTGGTCCACTGCTGGGGTCGAGGTTTGAGGTCGAAAGCTCACAATGATATTCCTTGCCTCTGACGCCATCCCCTTTAAAGAACCAACAATTCCTTCCTTTTTAATTACTCCAGATGGTCTTAAGCAGGGCATGTAAATCCAGGAGACTAAGAATAAAAGCCTGAAAGAGGCTACGATATGCTGCAGTATGTTGCTGTCGTATTCATGAAGTTTCTAGCCTCTTCTCCCCCTAGGCCTAGAGGCTTCTGCACCACTCCAGCATTGGTTTATTTCCTGCCTCCGAAAAAAATGGAGGAGTGTGAAGAGAGCATCGGCCATCCCTCACCAGCTAGGGTCTATAGGCTAGGTGCACGATCTCCACTACTTCCTGAAAGGCACCTGGCATGAACATATCCTGTCTCACTCTATTGGTTTAATTGATTAATCAGCTGTGCGGTAAACTGTTGGAACACACAGTGCACAGCTGATTAATCAATTAGCCTATTGAAACGGATGTCTCTAACTCCAATGTTTTCACCCTAGCACACTTCTACCGTCGGACACTGACAGGTTCACACAAACCTCCCGCCCCTAGTGTGCAGAGCTCTGACCACCCACCAGGGGGCGCTGCAGTAATCAACTAATCAGGTGATGAAAGCAGAACCATGTGATGTTCACAGTGGCAGCACACACCAAACAGCTCAGCACCAACATGGGAAGCCTGTCCACCCTTGTCAGACCACATGTCAAGAACCTCTGTGTCATCTTTGACTCCGAGCTCAACCTTAACCGACAAGTGAGCTCCGTCGTGAAGTCATGTTTCTACCAACCAAGATCAAGTCCTTCCTCACCCCCAGTGACCTGAGGAGGGTCGTCCTCATGCTAATTTCATCTAGGCTCGACTACTGCAACTCACTCTATGCTGGACTTCCTGATAAGACCATCTACCGCCTGCAGCTAGTCCAAAATACCGCTGCCAGGCTGGTGTCAGGCACTAAAATGAGGGACCACATCTCCCCTGTCCTCATCTCCCTTCACTGGCTCCCAGTAAAGAAGAGAGTGAAGTTCAAGATCTGCACCTTTGTCTACAAAGCTCTCAACAGTCTCGCCCCACCCTACATCAAGGACCTCCTGGACCTGTCTTCCACCTCAAGGCCCAGGCTCAGGTCCGACGCCCAACTCAGCCTGAGGGTCCCCCGCACCAACCTCAAGAGGAAGGGTGACCGTGCCTTTGCGGTGATAGCACCGACCCTGTGGAACGCGCTCCCTTCCGCCATCAAGTCTGCCCCCACTCTGGACTCCTTTAGAGCCAAGTTAAAAACCCACCTCTTCGTCAATGATGTTCCCTAAGTCTACTCCCTATTTGTTGTAAATTGTATCCCTTGAGATGTTCGTTTAAGTAGTCTGTGTCTGTTTGCTTTCTGTGTTCCTTGTCCTTGTCCTTGTCTTTATCTGTTCCTTTACCCGGGCTGCGCCCCGGGCCGATGTAAAAGTTGGATGGGGGGCGCATTATAAATAAAATTAACATTAACATTAACATTAACAAACAAACGCAGATGCACACAAACGTGTGCGCACACACACACACACACGCACACAAAAACACACACACACACACACACACACACACACACAGAGTGTGTCAGAGCCTTGTATTACAGGAGTCCCCCCCCTAGGCAAGGAAATCAGTCAATTCCAGCAGTTCCACACAAAGTGGTGGAGCGGTCTCAGTGTTGCTCTCCTCTTCTGAAATGAATTGATTCTTCCAGGTTTGTGATTTAGTACGATTCTCTCGCCCAGACTATGTCTCTCTTTATCAGTCTGTCAGTCTATTCTCTCCCCCAGACTCTGTCTCTCTCTATCAGTCTGTCACGGCCCATGAACAATGCTGAGCCACTTTCACGAGAAGGGGTTTGATAAATAGCTTTGGCTCACCTATCACATATCCGTATTATACATATATTATAGGTGCCTGTATGTTTGCAAGCACAAAATTGAATCAAACAACATCATACTGTATCATTCCAGACGGTCCTATCCGACTAGCGTAGTTTGCAGAAGTGAGTACCAGGGAAACACAGAGTGATTTGGCTCTAAGTGCTTCACCATACAGATTATGGCTCATACGTCTTTGCCCAGGGAGCCATGTGTCTACTCTGCTCATGGTGTAAACAAAGCTCCAAACATAATTTCTTCTAATCTCGCCAGTAATGGTATTCATTATATAGGCCAGATCTAAACTGTATGTGGACAGTATCTCCACTCAGCACAGAGAATCAGGTCATATTCATGTTAATATAGAAATAGAATGATTAAATAAAATAACATGGGTAGAGTCTATAGTCTCTCTGACGAGGTTTTATCAGACCCCCTCGGGAATAAAAAAAAAACTGCAAAATCTACAGTACAGTAGTGTTGTTGGTTTGTTGTTGTGGTAGAAGATTCCCAGTGTGTTTGATACACCCTAACCCTAACCCTGCATGTGCAGTGTGTTTAATACACCCTAACCCTGCATCTGCAGTGTGTTTAATACACCCTAACCTTAACCCTGCATCTGCAGTGTGTTTAATACACCCTAACCCTAACCCTGCATGTGCAGTGTGTTTAATACACCCTAACCCTAACCCTGCATCTGCAGTGTGTTTAATACACCCTAACCCTAACCCTGCATGTGACATGACAACAGATTAAACAGCACGGACGTCTCACTCTCATTGGAAGACAAGCAAACACCTTGTCTGTCTGTCTAATCCTGACCATCTAACACCTTGGGCCCTATTAAGCACTTCATAAGTCTTAAGCAATAAGACGAGGCGGTAGATCTAAACTTAAGACATGGAGGCGTGGTCAAGGCCACTTTGCTATTATGCGTGCGGTAGTGGGCGCCTAAGACCCGGCGCGAAGCCCAGAAATTAGTCATGGGTGTGTTTTGGGCATCTTCTCAATCAACCCAATCAGCGTGCCAGGTGCCATTCCCTTTAAGAACCGGCTGCGTTGAGTCATTAGCGCTATGCTATTATGGAAGTCCTAAGAAGGAGGTCAGCGCGCTTCTCTGCAGAAGAAAGTAACAAGCTCGTGCATGAGGTCAAGGCTCGTCAGTTCGCAATCTTTGGAACGGCGCGAAATAATTTGTTAATAAACATTTATCTCGAGCTTACTCGTTTTCTGTGCAAGGGAACCTTATACTCAAATTCGTTAAAGGAAAGAACAGGTCAGCTGGTTTAAGTTCAACTGCAGACAGGGAGACGGAAGGGAGACAGTCACCTGGCAACATGGAACAATCTTGTGTGATATAGTATTCAGAATAAACACAGCAATCATTATTTTCTGAATAAACACGGCAATACCTCCGCTTGTGAGTTAAGAAGTATTACAGAGGGGTCGCTGGAAGACTGCAGGAATGACAGATGTTGATGTCATTATATTACGCACGGCATGCTCGTACTGTATGTGCACAGTATGCGGAGGCAACATACTGTACAGCGCTGGCCTCTCCCTTCTGAAATAAAGCTACTGTGACCGTAATTGACGTCTTGCCGTGGAGCCACGTGCGTGTTCATGTGTGCCCACATGCATGCGCAAACCGCGGAGGCGCGCTCGTGTTTCAAAACGTGCATGAAGTCTAAACTTAAGAACTTTTCAAACCACTTCTTAGCGCTAGGAGCAAAGTCAGATCGCATAATAGCAGGGGCGCCTAGCGCACTTCATTAACATATGAACACTCCCACAATGAGTAATATATGCACGGGAGTCTTACGTCTTATGTGTGGGCGCCTAGCGACACCTGCATAATAGCAGTAGCGCGTATGAAGCGCATAATAAGGGTGGCGGTAGGTCTTAACCTGGCGGTGCGTCTTAATTAAGACTTAAGACGGCAAGTTAAGAAGTGCATAATAGGGCCCCTTGTCTGTCTGTCTAAACCTGACCATCTAAGACCTTGTCTGTCTGTCTAAACCTGACCATCTAAGACCTTGTCTGTCTGTCTAAACCTGACCATCTAAGACCTTGTCTGTCTGTCTAAACCTGACCATCTAAGACCTTGTCTGTCTGTCTAAACCTGACCATCTAAGACCTTGTCTGTCTGTCTAAACCTGACCATCTAAGACCTTGTCTGTCTGTCTAAACCTGACCATCTAAGACAGGGGTCCCCAAACTACGGCCCGCGGCCCCCCCCCACACTTGGACCGGCCCTTTGAACAACGTGTAATTTCTAACTGCAATTGCGGCATTGCACCGACGTGGTGGCGGGGGCGCTGTTTCGCAAATAAGTTAGCTTTCGTGTTTGCTACCGAAATAGCTGATAGTTGATGTTGACTGCTCAAGGAGAATACATATTTGGAAGTACAGAATGCCTGAGAGCCTTATATTGCATTATATTACATTACATTTTGAATGGTCATCTGGTGCCTGAATATTGTGTTTTCCTTTACATAAATAATGACATTTCCACCATAAATTGATGCAGAAAGGGCACAAATTGCATCTAAATTCACCAGAATGCAAGAAATTAAGTGTTTGATGCTCGTTTAAGGACCCCCAGACAGCCCTGCTTCATGGGTCCTCCCGTGTATGATGAGGGTCCTCCCTCAAGTATCAGACTGTAAAACTGATTATATTTCATTGACATGAATGAATGAATGAATGAATGGACTTTATTGTCATTGCTACAGTACAGGTACCAAACAACGAAATTTAGGAGGGGTGGCTCCCCTGGTGTTAGGAAAGAGAAGAAAAAAAAACACTTTTAAAAAAAAATCACAAGAAGGGAAGGAGCTGGTTTACATAAATAAAGGCTATGTACACTATCCACTGTACTATACTGTACAGATAGACGACTGGGGTTGTCATATTGCACAATAGTATTGTTTCACGTTATTTAAAGTGTCACAGTTTGCAGGCTTGAAATGTACATGTTTGTGCCTCAGCACTACACCTGATTTTTTCAGTCAGACATATCACTATATATAAATTCCATCCAAATTCAACTGTTTAGACTTTGTTTGCATCCACCAGTGCTCTCCTGCGCGCAATTGCTTTGCGCAACCGCCTCCATTCCACTCCGTTCCATATTATTTTATGTTAGAGACCAACCCAGGCCCCCCATCACAGAAAGGAAAAATGATGTGGCCCTCACAGAAAAAAGTTTGGGGACCCCTGATCTAAGACCTTGTCTGTCTGTCTAAACCTGACCATCTAAGACCTTGTCTGTCTGTCTAAACCATCTAACACCTTGTATGTCTGTCCAAACCTGACCATCTACACGCAGCAACAACCTCACCTTTAACATTACAGTCTACCATACGTTGAATTGACCTTGTATTTACTCGTGCCAAAGAATCCTGCTTATGTGTCTGCGGAATTAAAAAACAAGCATCAGCAGCAAAAACAAGCATCAATTAGAGCAATATTGTTATCAATAATGAGCTGGATGTTCTCCTTACTGAATATGAGTTCATTAAACACTATGATATAGATATGTTCTGTATTGAATTCAACTTTTGACATTGAGGTCCTTGCGCTGTTATACTTGTTCACTAAGATGCTAGCAGATGACATGAATTAGCATCCAATCACTAAGCCACTGTGACGCTGCCAAAAGGATGATGCTGTTTGGAGGGCTATGTAGCCCTACATGAAAACAAGAATTGGGACACCCCTACTCTACACGTCAACATGCAAAACAGAGTCGTAGGGCTAAAAATCGAGGGCCAAGGGGGTGAAATGGGATTGGGCCGAGGTCTTCTGCTTGATGCAGCATGAACCTCACACAACCTTGGATAGAAACCACAGCAGTTAAAGTAGTCGCTCTTCAGAAGTAAAAAGAGAGCTATCAAAGCATTTCCAGGGCTCACAGTATTCATATGAGAACACAAGTGACGCTTTTATTCAGCACTTTGGAATTTTTCAACAATTTTAATACAGGTTAATGTGGCAACACACATTATGAAATATGTAAATGGAGGCGCGTTTGTTCCCAGACCTGACAGTCACTAATATGCCTGTTTTACAGACCAACACATTGACAAGTGAAAGAGAGCACTGTTCACTTACAGTGTTGGAAGGACCCTGGTTAGAAGAACGCGCTCACTGCCGCAGGCTGGGTAAGTGATTTTGAATCCAGCTTTATGTTTTTACAGCTAATCACGCGAACTGTGCATAAAGTCTCAAAACACTCCATTTTGTGGGCATCTTTTTTTTGCTTTCTTGAAAGCATATGTGACAGCAGCTGGTGAAAGTGGGAAGAAGTCGGCAACCAAAATGTGATTTTACTTTTATTTGGAAAAATGTAAATAAATGTCAACGTCAAGGAAAAATCAATGACACACATACTGCACTGCTACCTAGTTAACTAGAACACTACTTTACATTGTTACCTAGTTAACTAGAACACTACATTACATTGTTACCTAGTTAACTACAACACTACTTTACATTGTTACCTAGTTAACTACAACACTACTTTACATT
>NC_137689.1:35899378-35981878 GCF_963989245.1 Nansenia antarctica | reverse complement strand
GTTAGCAGGCTCACAAAACAAGCTGCGTTAGTTGACTAGCGAGTGTGTCATTGATTTTCAACAACGTTGACATTCATTTACATATTTCAGAATAAAAGAAGAACATTTGATCGGCTGCTGACTTGTTCCCGGTTTCACCAGCTGCTGTCACAATTGTCACCCGCAGTTACACACAGTTACACACAGTTACACACAGTTACACACAATACTGGTGTGAACGGGACTGGGAACCATTGATGTCAGTCATTTGTGCAGAGTGAAGCGTAGACACTTCATTAGCATTCTTGAGTCTTTACCTTATGTACCCGAGGGTTGTCATATTGCACATAGTGTTATTGCACATTCATTTAAAGTGTCGCAGTTTGCAGGTTTGAAATGTTCACAGTTGTGTTTCAGTATTGCACTTGATTACAATCTAGTAGCTGCCATCAAATTGTCTAGATTGTCCAGGGCCTAGAACCTAGGTCTTTGCTGTGTTCAGGGCCTGAATGGCCCTGGGGTAGAAGCTGAGCTTCAGTCTATTTGTCCTTGCGGACATGGTCCTGAACCGCCTGCCCGAGGGCAGCCGAACAAAGTGTTCGTTCCCAGGGTGGGATGGGTCTCTGGAGATCTTGGGGGCCTTCCTGAGGCAGCGTGTGTTGTACAGCTCTTCCAGAGAGGGGAGGGGGGCACCGGTGATCTTCTGGGCCGATCTCACGACTCTCTGTAGCGCTTTCCTCTCTGTGGCTGTGCAGCTGGAGAACCACACGCAGATGCAGTAGGTGAGGATGCTCTCCACTGTGCAGCGGTAGAAGGTCACAAGCAGCTCCTGTCTGAGGTGGTATTTCCTGAGGACTCTTAGGAAGTAGAGCCGCTGTTGTGCCTTCTTGATGATGGCTGCTGTGTTGGTCTTCCAGGACAGGTCATCCTGTATGTGCACCCCCAGGAATCGGAGGGTTGAGACTCTCTCCACGCTCCCTCCATCGACGAGCAGGGGCTGGACCTCAGATTTTTTCCTCCTGAAGTCCACGATGATTTCCTGGGTCTTTGACTGGTTCAGCAGCAGGTTGTTAACCTTGCACAGCTTGCCCAGCTGCTCCACCTCATCCCTGTACGCCGCCTCGTCCCCCCCCGAGATCCAGCCCACCACGGTGGTGTCGTCTGCAAACTTTACGATGGAGTTGCTGGGGTGGACGGGGGTGAAGTCGTAGGTGTAGAGGTTGTAGAGGATGGGGCTTAGCAGTGCCTAGGTGGGCGCCTGAAGTATTACAAAACATGTGAATTCAGAGTGAGAGAGTCAACTATACTGGAGAATCAGGAGCAACGAGAAAGTGCTGAAGACAACTGCTTTGGGACCTGACGGTCATCTGTAAGTCTGTTATGTCGTCCCTATGTAAAGTGATTTGCTGCGTTATTAGGATTGCCGAAGCTAAAATGGAAAGTGTTCATAAGAATAACAGTCAGGAGGTGGAAGAGACTGAAGACTTGTTTCTTCCATACAAAGTTCTTACAGTATACATCATCCCTTTGTCTTTCAGTGTTACAAAGACAAAATAAAAAAGAAGAGTGGTTACAGTTTTTCTCTACCGCTTTAACACTAACATCGGAACCTCAAACACAACGACCAAAACCTGAAACTGGTGTATTTTATCTCACACCAATTCTTCACAATGACAAACACATTTCTTGCTTATCACTCATTTTGCAGCTCTAAACCACACAGTTAACAAAACACTAAATACAATTCTCTACATTTGGTGCAATCTTCCTTGCTAAAATCTCTTGTGTTCACATGGAAAACACGACCATTCAGAATGCTAAACTCAAACCACCACTCACACACTCACACTCCGCATATGGGCAATCACCTATTGCTTTTGAATTAGCAATCATAGCGTTAGCAATAAAAGGTGCGCTCTCCTGTGTTGGAGAACAATGGATGCCAACTTTGCAGAGAGAGGTAGAGCGAGAGGGAGAGGGAGGGGGAGGGGGGAGGGAGAAAGGTAGAGCGAGAGGTGTGATGTGTGATGTGGAGGAGCTCCTGTGGTCTGACAGAAAGGGAAGGCAGCCTAATTCTCTTTTTCTTTACAGTATATGCAGAAGGCTTATTTAATTTTTTCTATTGTTTGTTCTGTATGAAGAACGTTTTACTAATCCAACTGTCATTGCTGAGAAGTGTACAGTATTTCAGAATTTAAAAAAACATTCTATTGTTGTATTTGTGTGTTTTATATTTGAGTATGAAAACATAACAGTTACAGGGCGTAACTGCAGACATTCCCTCCACACTTCCCGTATGGATACGCAAAAGGCCTACTGATAATCTTATCCATTGTGCACATCAGTGTTCAATTGGTTCTTACAAGTGTCTATTCATTTGATGGTGTCATTTGATGACAACATTTCATTTTGAGAAGACATAACATTATTTTGAATGCAGTGTTTGCTTTTCTTTTGTTGATTTGTGGAGTTAAGTGTGTGAGTTTTTGGATTTGTATTAAGAGTTAAGAGAAAATTAGCTATGCTCTGAGAAAATGTGTTAAAGCAATAGAGAAGAAGTGTAACAGAGTAATAGAGAGTTAGGGGAGGAGAGGGGAGTCCTGCTGACGCCCTCCCCCGGCTGCTCCTCTGGCCTATCAGATGACATTATGCAGTATTCTAGTCACAGACACTGGCAGTTCATTGATTCAGTTCACCTGAACAGGAACAGAGATGATTACCACAGCACAGTGTTCACTATGTAACCAACGCTTTCACATGGAAAACCTTCTCTTCTTACCGGCACAAAGACGTCTCTGTCATTTTCTGGAATCATCCTCAGTTATTGTTACGAATGAGAGAGAAAAGACAGCTGTTGGATGGGTAGCAGTACTATATTATTGTATTCCATGGATACTTTTCCCGCCATATTATTAACGCAAAAGACTGACTTATTCTGATGAACGTTTCACATTACAGCTTTACATGTCGTGGCAGACGTGACCACGGTTACATCTCACGTTTGCTTTTAGCAGACACTCAATCATCCACGTCGAAGCTGAACACTCAACAAAGACCTTTACCCTCCACACTTGCCCTATTCTCATTCCAACCGTGTACCGACTATTATGATTGAGCGACTGACAGCTTGACCTCTCCTAACAGTCGTGCATCGCTCGAAAGCAGACATTTTCTCTCCATTATATGTAGGGATGTGCTAAGCTGCCAGGCCGTTAGGCTATCATTCATTCAGGGAGCAGCGATATGACTGAGGTCATTGAGAGAGAGAGGAGAGAGAGAGAGAGAGAGAGAGAGAGAGAGAGAGAGAGAGAGAGAGAGAGAGAGAGGAGAGAGAGAGAGGAGAGAGGGGCCTGCATCCTAATGGGAGGGAGGAATAAAGAGAGAGAGAGAGAGAGAGAGAGAGAGAGAGAGAGAGAGAGAGAGAGAGAGAGAGAGAGAGACAGAGAGAGAGTTGGAGATAGAGAGAGAGAGAGATAGAGAGAGAGAGAGAAGAATGAGAGATGGAGAGGGAAGGAGAGACAGAGAGGAAGAGATGTAGACGGAAGGAGAGAGAGAAGGGGAAGTTGAGAAAGAGATAAAGAATGAGAGGACGATAACTGGTAGCAGAATACTAACCTAAGGAGAGGGGAGAGGTTATGAAGACAGAGGCTGTGTGGGGAGAGTGGTTATGAGAGGGGAGAGGAGGTAGGTTAGTAGGGAGGTTATGAAGACAGAGGCTGTGTGGGGAGAGTGGTTATGAGAGGGGAGAGGAGGTAGGTTAGTAGGGAGGTTATGAGAGGGGAGAGGAGGTAGGTTAGTAGGGAGGTTATGAAGACAGAGGCTGTGTGGGGAGAGTAGTTATGAGAGGGGAGAGGAGGTAGGTTAGTAGGGAGGTTATGAAGACAGAGGCTGTGTGGGGAGTGATGTGGCCTGGTGACACATGCATTCCATTCTCAGAGAGCTTTATTCAGGGCAGGAGATGGGAGACCAACAAAGCATCCTCAGACGAGAGTGAGAGCTATTTGTTCTACCCCTCTCTCTTTATCGCTCTGTTCCTTTCCCTTCTGTTTTCTCTCTCTCTCTCTCTCTCTCTCTTTCTCTGCCACCCTCTCTGTCTCCCTATCATACTTCTTGAAAAATGTAATATAGTCTTTGTTGGAAGGAAGTACAGTACATGTAGAATCGTGATAATGGTGTAATTACAAAGGGATAGAGATTGTGTTTCATTGAGTAATTGATCATCTCTCTCTCTGTCTCTGTCTCTCTCTTCTCTTGTACTTTTCTATTTGTCATGGTCCTGAGATAAAGAGGCCATGGTCAGATCTCTAAAAATAACCCTCTATCCATGGAGGGAGGGAGGCGAGGGAGGGAGGGTGGAGGGTAGGGAGGGAGGGTGGAGGGTACGGTCTGGCAGAATGAATGAGAGAAGCCCTGGAGGCATGGCCCAATAGGCTAGTGACAAACTGTCAAAAAGGGCTTTAGTTTTTGAGATACCCCTACCGGAGGTATAACAAAACACAACAATGTTTTTCCTCATCTCTAAGGTCTCCCATATATGAAATGGATTCTTGTATAAAAATATTTTACTGCAAAAATGGTTAAATTGATAGATATTGTCATACACCCCAAAACAAAAAAAGAACAAAAATATAGCCTGGCCGTATTGGAGTTGAGACATATAAACTCCTGTAGATTATTAATACAAGCTCTGGGAGCTTTGAAACATCACATGCTTGCAGTCAGACAGTTGCTCAATCTAATGGAAAAACCTGAATGTGAATATCCATGTAGGAAATATAGACCTTTAAACACATTAAACACACAAATAACCGGAAATGTAAAAAATGAATATCTATGCAGAATGTTCTCATTTACTTTGTAGTAGCTCTGCCATGGATTGTCAGAGAAACACAGATGATGACTTGTTGGAAAGGTGAGGTTGTGCTGAATCCAGCAATACCAGATTTAAAAAATGCTGTAAATATAGCATGCACAGTCAGGGAGTTATATCACTAAATGTATGAGGTGTCCCAAATGAAAGAAAATGAAACATTGACATAATGAAGTCCAGTCCAAAGCCCATTATCAGTGGTGAGAAGAATGTTAACAAATTGAATGTTACTGCAAAGTAAGTCACTTGAGGTAAGTGCTGGTCTATAATGTTAATATATTTATGATACTTTTAATAAATGATACATTTCATGATAGCCTAACTTTTATTATACATTTCAAATGGAAATAAAGATCCAATTGAATCAGGTTGAAATTGAAATAGAAAACCGTTATTAACATGTCCACTCTGCTCCTCCATCATCCTTCTCCTCCCTCTTCCACCATCCTTCTCCTCCATCCTGCATCATCCTGCTCCTCCCTCTTCCATCATCCTTCTCCTCCCTCCTCCATCATCCTGCCCCTCCATTACCCTTCTCCTCTCTCCTCCATCATCCTGCTCCTCCATCACCCTTCTCCTCCCTCCTCCATCATCCTGCCCCTCCATCACCCTTCTCCTCTCTCCTCCATCATCCTGCTCCTCCATCATCCTGCTCCTCCATCACCCTTCTCCTTCCTCCTCCATCATCCTGCTCCTCCATCACCCTTCTCCTCTCTCCTCCATCATCCTGCTCCTCCATCACCCTTCTCCTTCCTCCTCCATCATCCTGCTCCTCCATCACCCTTATCCTTCCTCTTCCATCATCCTGCTCCTCCATCATCCTTCTCCTCCCTCCTCCATCATCCTTCTTCTCCTGCTCCTCCATCATCCTTCTACTTCCTCCTCCATCATCCTGCTCCTCCATCATCCTACTCTTCTTGCTCCTCCACTCTGCAATCTGCAACACATCACCGTCACCCATCCACATTATCATCAGTGACTATCATATTTGGGCAGTCAGGGAAAGAGCAAGAGCAAAACTCGGTGCAAGTCAAGCCCACTGGAAGACATGGGCATTTTCTGGTATCATTGCAGTTTCCGTCCTTACAGTACAGGTGGGTGATGTCTCGAACTTCCTTAGGTGCCGGTGGTTTCTGGAACATCACAGGTTCAATGGACCCATCTTCTCTGAGCCTCCAGCCTCTACCAACTGGGTTCCAGAGATGAGGCTTGGCCAGATGGCTGTGACGCCACACTGCTGTTTGGTATAAGGCTCTCAACACATGTTGCTGGAAGGCATCTTCTGTTGGGGATAGATTTGCAGCTGATAAATCTGTGGTAGATGCTAGTGTGTACCTCAGCTCATCCAGGTTGGTGCAAGGATGCCCATTCTCCTTTTTCTTTTGGCCATAAAGGAGGAGGGCATACTTTCTTAACACAGGAAAAGCCTCCTCTAGGTTTCCAGACAGTCCAAAATTGGCCATTTCTTTTAATTCACTCAGATGGCTCTTGAGTCTCGTGAAGGCAGTAGTCTTCCCAATTCTGTACAAGCTGCTTGTGGTATCACAACCTGTGAGGGCGTGGCATGCAGGTAAGCAGTCACAAAGTGCTGTTCCATGCTTCTGAGCGATGGAACAGACTGGGACAAATCTTTCTTTTGGGCCATGTCCAGAGTGCATGAACACTGTTGAGGATCCAAACATCCCTTTGCTTGCATAGTACACAAGCAAAACCAGAAAATCTGTATTGTCACATTTGACAATGAGACGAGAATGTGACTGTGCAAGGTGTATTGCATGAAACACCAATCTCGTGTCAGCCTCCTCCTGGTCACTATAAAGATCCGTCAAGCAGTCAACGCCAGACTTGCTAACCATCTTGACCTCCTCACCGTTTTCAAAGCCACCTGCCAAGATGACTGTGTTCACTGAAGAGATTCTCTGTGGCCCTGTATTGGTGATGTAGTTGCTGACAAAGCTACATAGAGCAGCCTTGTTCCCACTGATCCTCAGGTATTTCCTGTAGTTTGGAACACGTGATTGTCCTGTGATAATGTGTGTTGGTCTGTTGGTTTGAATGGTGCCTCGTCTTTGCCTTTCAAGGTCTTTGATTGAGTGTTGATGGTCATATCTGTCAAACACTATAACAACACAGTCGATGCCTTCCTTTCCCAATAAGGTTGTGATCTTTTTCCAGACACACTCGCCCAGGTCATTGTATGTCTGAAAGCCTGAGTCATGGAGACTCTGTAGAAGAGCCATGCCATCTATGATATATGCTGATGGTTCTGCAACATTAGTAGAACCATACTAATCGTAAAGTAACTACATCGTAAAGTTTGCAGACGACACCACCGTGGTGGGATGTATCTCGGGGGGGGACGAGGCGGCGTACAGGGATGAGGTAGAGCAATTGAGCAAGCTGTGCAAGGTAAACAACCTGCTGCTAAACAAGTCAAAGACCCAGGAACTCATCGTAGACTACAGGAGGAAAAAGTCCGAGATCCTGCCCCTGCTCATCGACGGAGAGAGCGTAGAGATGGTCTCAAACCTCCGTTTCCTGGGTCACACCATACGGGATGACCTGGCCTGGAAGGACAACACTAAAGGCACCATCAAGAGGGCACAACAGCGGCTATACACCCTGAGATGCCTCAAGAAACAACACAGCAAGCAGGAGATGCTGGTGGCCTTCTACCACGGCGCAGTGGAGAGCATCCTCACCTTCGGCATCTCCAACTGGTACCACAGCTGCACGGCAGCGGAGAGAAACGATCTACAGAGAGTCGTGAGAACAGCACAGGGGATCACCGGCGCCACCCTCCCCTCTCTGGAGAAGCTGTACGAAACACGCTGTCTCAGGAGGGCCTCCAAGATCTCCAAGGACCCGACCCACCCTGGGCACGAACACTTTGTCAAGCTGCCCTCGAACAGGAGGTACAGGACCCCGGCCGCTAAGACAAACAGACTGAAGAACTGCTTCTACCACAGGGCCGTCAAGGCCCTGAACACAGAAAAGGCCTAAGTTCTGGGCCCAGGACAAGTCCGGACGGATTGTAATGGCAGCTAGTGCTGAGGCACAAACATGTACATTTTCAAGCCTGCAAACTGTGACACTTTAAAAAAATGTGAAAAAATACTTTCTTGTGCAATATGACAACCCTAGTTGACTATCTGTGCAGTATAGTACAGTGGATTGTGTACATAGCCTCTATTGATGTAAACCAGCTCTTTATCTTCTTGTGATTTTATGCATCTATGCTTTTTCCAAAATGTGTTTCTTTTTCCTTTCTTAAACACCAGGGGAGCCTCCCCCTCCTAAATTTCGTTGTTTGGTACCTGTACTGTAACAATGACAAATAAAGTCTATCTATCTATCTATCTAACATTAGGCAGCTGCTGTATCTCTTCAACTACAGACTCCAGTTTCTTAGCAAGGTCAGCTTTTGTCGTCTTCCTCATGCTTCCATCATCATAAAACAAAGAGGGGGGGACAGCAGCGAGTTCATGAGACATCACAGTCTCCATGGACACCTCTCTTTGCTTGGAGACAGCAAGTAACCTTCGAAAGAGCACATCTGAGTCCATGTGAACCTTTCTAAGTACGCTGACTCCAACTGACGTTTTCATGTCTTTGAAGGTTGCACACTGTTGTCTTTTCTCTGGGTCCCAGAAGCTCTTCGTTCTTTTGGATTTTGCCAGGCGTTGTTCAATAAAGATGGCACACTGCTTTGCACCATCTTGGAGGAAGCTTGAGAGCTCTTTTGCAACTTTCTCAGATGCAACCTGACCACTTGCAATGTTAATCAGTTGCTCAGGAATGCTATCCAGGTCAAAAGGGTTCTGCTTCTGCTCCACTGCTTCCATTATCTTCTGTATGTCTCTCTCATCTCTGTCCATTCTGGATGCTCCATGCTCCTGGTGTGCTTGAGGGCTCTTTGCATCAGTGTCACAAAGCTCTTTCATGGCATCCACATATGCTGTGGTTACATGTCTTGACATCAACCATCTTGTGAGAGCTCCATTTCGTAATGTGAAGCCAACAACTCCACCCTGACTCTTGCCTTCTCGGTTGATGGTTTGCTCCAGAGCCTGATCAGTAGCCACACAGTTGAAGCTTCGATCCTCAGACTGGCGAACAACAAATCCACCTTGTTGCATGAATGTGTATGCTTCTGGTTGTTCATGTTCAAGGGCTTTCATTTCCGCAACATAGACTGGCATGTACTTGGCATAATTGGTCCTTCCAGCAGCTCTGAACCAAGGCAGAACTTCACACATGCAATTCAGGTGAAGTTGAAAGTCAGCTTCACGCTCGGAACGAAGGATCCTTAGCAACAGATCTGCACCCTTTAGGAACGTTAACCAGTATCCAAAGGTTGCTGACTCCTTAACTCCCTCATTTGTGAACATCTGGATACTGTTCTGGATCTCAGGAAGTTCAGTCTCCACCTCACCGATGAGCTGTTGTGTAGTGGCCTTGTCATTACCATGAAATGCATGCTGTACATCTCGTAGGAGTTGCTCTTGTGCTCCAGTCATTGCACATTGGCCCTGTTTTTCAAGCCATGATTGCATGGCTTTCCAGAAGAGCCTGAACAGGGCCTCAGAGGCTAGCATTATGCTCCTTACTCCTCTTGCCAGCTGTTTCCCTTGAAGCAGTTGTCGAGCTGTTCCCTCTGCATACACATCTGACTCAGTTAGTATGTCAAAGAGTCCGCCATCACCATAGACATAGAGCTTTCCGATGCTTGCAAGGTAAGCCATCGCGATATGCATTCCTCCCAGTCTCATTGTGATATTTCCTTGTAAAGGTGGTGGTTTTCTCCACAAGATCTGTTGCGCTTTACTATAAATAGCTAGGTCTGCAGTCACAAGAATATGGTCTTGTCCCAGTTCTGCAGCAAGCTGTACAAGTCGTATCATAGATGTATAGATGGACAATTCTGTGGGTGATTCTCTTATGAAGGGCATGTAGAGTACACTGGCTACTGGACAAGTAGTGTCTGACGTGAAGGCATTGAATGCAGACCATGCAGGGACATGCTGCTGATTCTCACTTGTGTTTCGGGTCAGCTTTAATAAAGGTGTTCTATTTCAATTTCAACCTGATTCAATTGGATATTTCTTTCAATGTGAAATGTATAATAAAAGTTCATGAATATATCATAAATATATTAACATTATAGACCAGCACTTACCTCAAGTGACTTACTTTGCAGTAACATTCAATTTGTCAACATTCTTCTCACCACTGATAATGGGCTTTGGACTGGACTTCATTATGTCAATGTTTTATTTTCTTTCATTTGGGACACGTCATACATTTAGTGATACAACTCCCTGACTGTGCATGCTATATTTACATTATAAATAAGTATTGCTGGATTCAGCACAACCTCACCTTTCCAACAAGTCATCATCTGTGTTTCTCTGACAATCCATGGCAGAGCTACTACAAAGTAAATTAGAACATTCTGCATAGATATTCATTTTTTACATTTCCGGTTATTTTAGGTATGTGTTTAAAGGTCTATATTTCCTACATGGATCAAGATATTCACATTTAGGTTTTTCCATTAGATTGAGCAACTTTCTGACTGCAGGCATGTGAAGTGTCAAAGCTCCCAGAGCTTGTATTAATAATCTACATGAGTTTATATGTCTCAACTCCAATACGGCCAGGCTATATTTTTGTTCTTTTTTTGTTTTGGGGTGTATAGCAATATCTATCAGTTTAACCATGTTTGCAGTAAAATATTTGTGTACAATAATCCATTTCATATATGGGAGACCTTAGAGATGAGGAAAAACATTGTTGTGTTTTGTTATACCTCCGGTAGGGGTATCTCAACATTTTGGGGGCATTGTCACTAGCCTACAAGGTCGTGCTGTGCTAGAACTTCAATCTCTCCCATAGGAAGAACATACCATATTTAATTCTCAATGACCTTCATTAAAAGGAAATGTCAACTTTTCAAACTGAAAGTGATGTCTTTGTTCTCCATAATTATACCATCAGATTATTTTTCTATGTTGTTTTTAGTCTTTTATTTTATTTATTAGAAAATAATTCATTTAGTGAAATATCTATCATTTTGGCCTAAAGTTCCAAATCTCCAACTGTCTCCTGAAGTGAAAACTCTTGAGTAGTGACTTTGGTTTCTCAAATGAAATGTCTCTGGCTGGAACTTATCTAATTTCTACATTCTACATTTCTTAGAGACCACCCTGGGGGCCGTTCCACTATGCGAGATTAACTCTGATCCAAGCGATTAACTCTGATCCAGGTTTAAATAAGCTTGCGGTCGGTTCCATCAATGTGGCTCAAATAATTCGCTGCTTGGTTGCTATGCAACATATCCTTCTGAGTCAGATATAATTAGCCTGGTCCCGAGCAGACTTACAGGCTGGCTAACGTAATGCGTGTGTCAAAAAAGGCTCACAGGCGGAAACTACATCCCGAACGACAGTTCCTCAAGTGTCTTTTAGGAAATATTAGTTCCCACTTCACACGATAGTTTGACTGTGTGATAGATAGATAAATTGATAATTTGAAAGTGTGATCAATCGATAGATAGATAGTTTGATTGTGTGATAGATAACCTGATATTTTTTGAAAGTGTGATAGATAGATAGATCGATAGATAAATAAATTAAAAAGTGTAAAAAATTAAATTAAATAAATAGGGATGTCTATCAACTTGCATTGCTAATCTATGCCAAATCCAGGGTCTAGTTTAAGAACATAATTTACTCAGAAAGGCTTCAAACACCATTGTAATCGTGTCAGTTCTTGTAAATTAGCCTGCACCATCATTTTATAGCCTATATACTTACTATTACTATATTTTAGATTAGATTTTAGATTAGATTCAGACAACGAAATGCAATAAAAAAAGTGTGTCTGAAGAGGGATTCGAACCACCTTCTTAAAAAGACGAATAAATACCACGGCAGCGGTAAATACCACTAGGCCATCGTGACGATTTTAGCCTGCTGCTGATATCACCACACTAGTAAATATTCATTTATTAAAATAATATGTTATATACAATAACTAGGGCTAGTATGACCTACGCATTTAATCGGTCAGCAATTTCTTGCCAAACCATTTCCCTCGCCTTGTTAATTGCGGCAGTATCGCACTATTTTACATCTTATTTTTCCGTCTTCATAAAGATCAATAATTCGGAATGCTGCGCAAATGTAGGACCCCTGCAGAGTGGAGTATCTTCATTTCGACAGATCGACTCTTCGGGGCTCTTTATGTCTGCGTGCACGCGCCCATATCGAGGATTTGTAAGTCGGTGTTCTGTGAACACTCATGACACAAGCCTGATCCTCGTTCGAGGAATCACCTGAGGCTTGAATTCCAATTCCGAGTTGCCTGATTTATTTCAATCGCCGATATACTAATCCACTTTAGTGGAACGGCCCCCTGGACTCCTTCAAACTAGCCCTCAAAACACATCTCTTCTGCAAGGCCTTTGGCCCCTAGTCATTGTTTCAGTTCTTGTTTTGTTGTTTTCTGTTTTTTCTGTCCGTTTCATTCCCTTGTAATGCGTCCTTGGGTTTTTGAAAGGCGCTATATAAATTAAAGCTATTATTATTATTATTATTATTATTATTATTATTATTATTATTATTATTATTATCACATTTCTATGCTACAACGCATTTTCACCAAATGAGGAAGTGAAACTACAACTGGAGTTTGCCTTAAAACCGAGGCTGTTCCACTACAACCAGACAGATCATCACACCTGCTTCTCCCCCAAGACACACACACACACACACACACACACACACACACACACACACACACACACAATCCAATACTGAGTCATCTTAACAGTATTTCACACTCCATTGGCCCCCTCTATTATGGATCAAGGTGGGTTGTGGGTATTTGCTCAACATTCTATTAGGCTCTAGATCAGGGGTCTTCAACCTTTTTCAACCCAAGGACCCCTTGGACGAGGGACAAACAGAACAGGGACCCCCACATGTAATATAGATTTTTAAATGTCTCACATTTTAAAGCCTATAATAACTTTTATATTTACTTCATTCACCTTTTCTTTCACCGTATTAACCTATTTATATACTGGGTTATTAGCCTATATGTGTTTATGTGATAAAACGTTCATGCATAATTATGATTGGTTATTATTATTGTTGTTGTTGTTGTTGATGAGGCTTATATTTTGTATTATTATTATTATTTTTCAACAATGAAACTTTTAGCTTCAGGAAGCCAGGTATGCCTACCTCAGTGAGATGACTGGCCCTGGTTGGTGGTACACAGCTTGTCTATTCTGGGGGAGATGGAGGTTGTCAGGCAGAGCATCATGTCATCCTCAGACTGCTGTCTGGAACGGTATTTGGTCTTCAGGTAGGTGAGGGAGGAGAATCCACTTTCACAAAGATAAGTTGTTGCAAAAGGCAAGAGGCTGATCGAGAACTGGGTGAGAGGCTGTGACTCGTGCACATTCTTGTGTGTACTGTCTGTGGTTAGGTCGATCAGCTGATTTTCCTCAGCGGCTGTCAGGTTTAGGCGTCGGATGCATTGTCTTTGCATGGAAACCGTATCCATGTCTTGTGCTTTCTCCAAGACTCAGTCTCAGAAAAGTACTTCTCAAATTGACTTTCGAGTGCCTCCAAGTGATCAACAATTGCGCATTTCACGTCAGGCGAGGGCACCGCGGAATCCGCGGAAATGCATTGAAATGCGCAGCCAGCTCCGCGCGGTAGCAGAATCTCTAGGATAGCTGTGCGTAATTCAAAGACGCGCGCCAATACTGATCCACGGGAAAGCCATCTGACCTCGGCATGGTAAAGGAGCGCGTTATAGCGGCGCATAGAGAAGCAAAGAGGCGGGTTTGTTATCATCAAACTAACTAAATTAGTAACGTTATGCTAGTTATTAATTAACGTTAATTTCGCAATGAAGACCGAACTGCAGCGTTTTAGCCAACACCTAGCTTGCTAGACATTTTTTTTTATTTTATTTTTTCTTCCAGCTGACGTTATGTGAGACACTAGAATCATGGGCATCATTTATTTTGTAAATAGTTTTTGTCAAAAGTAGCTTATTATTGCCTATTAATGCTTGTACTTTACTCAATATCATTTGTTATATTTTTTAATTATCACTGATTATTTTGGTGAAAAATGTCATAATATCAAATATGTCATAACATCAAAATTGGCGGACCCCCTGCAGTACCTCTGCGGACCCCCTAGGGGTCGCGGACCCCCGGTTGAAGACCACTGCTCTAGATAACTCTAGATAGACTGGGCCACCCCCCCAGGTCCCAGATCAGTACTGAAGCAGCTGAAGACATTCATGTGTGGTTATAAGGTTGACTCCAGATCAGAGCAGAGGACAGACAGGAGGTCACAAACATAAGCCCTTTTCATAACACGTATACTCTAGGCATAAGCTGAGATTTGGAATACTGCACAGTTCATCAATTTAAAAAAAATCAGAGAATAAACACAGTAGAATAGAAATGTGATGTAAGTCACATGATGTATAAACGTATTAGCAGCCTTTACTTTGCATGCTATAGGGAGTATAGGGAGTGATAAATACTTGTAAAAGGTACACAAACATTGCTACACCATGCAGTGACAGACAGTAGCCTCTTTCAGACATCCCTGTAATTTCCATGGAATGAGCACATGAGCCAAATGCCGGTAGATTCCCGGGTTGCTCCCTGTCACACATGTCGGCGATTCCCTGGTTGCGCAATCTTCTAGAACTGAAGCGGGATAGGCACGCACCATATATATATCTGCCATATCATACCTCCGTTTTATATTGAAAAATATGATGATAAATACATGTGGGACGGAGGTATGATATGGCAGATGTGTGGTGCGTGGCGGTCCCGCGCGCAGTGAGCACAGAATTTCGTGTTTTGACTCTGCTGAGAGTTTGTTAAAAACGCCTTAAAAAAGCCTTTAATATATTTAAATCTGCCATATATCATACCTCCACTATGATTGGAAATTAAGTAGTGTCCAGTTGTGGAATTATATTTAGCAGTAGCGATATTGAGGCAGTTCTTATGCTCTCAGCTGTAAAAGGAGACTGACCAGGCAATAATCAGGGTCCATTCAGACATGCAGCGACCCTGTAAATTGCATGGAATTATACATGGTCTCGATCAGGGAAATTGCCTCTGCGGATTTCCCTGGTCAGTCCCATTCACACTTAAGCCTAACCCTGGAAATTGCATGGAATCTACTGGGAAGGCTTGTATGTGTGAAAGGGGCTAGTGAAACGCTGCATCATGTAAACATACACTGTATGGACAAAAGTATTGGGACACCTGATCATCCCACCCATATGTGCTTGTTGAACTTCTCATTCCAAAACCATGGACATTAATATGGAGTTGGTCCCACCTTTGCTGCTATAACAGCTTCCACTCTTCTGGGAAGACTTTCTACTAGATTTTAGAATAACGGTTGGAGGGATTTGCTCCCATTCAGCCACAAGAGCATTAATGAGGTCGGCCACTGATGTTGGGTGAGAAGGACTGGCTTGCAGTTGGAGTTCCAATTCATCCCAAAGGTGTTGGATGGGGTTGAGGTCAGAGCTCTGTGTGCAAGCCAGTCATGTTCTCCCAAACCAAACTCGGCAAACCGTGTCATTATGGACCTCACTGTGTGTACGGGGGCATTGTCATGCTGAAACTGGGAAGGGCCTTCCCCAAACTGTTGCCACAAAGTTGGAAGCAATTCCAACTTCTCTAGAATCGCATTGTATGCTGTAGCATTAAGACTTCCCTTCACTGGAACTAAGGGGCCTAGTCCAAACCACGAAAACAGCCCCCAGACGATAATTGTGTTCACATACTTTTGTCCCTATAGTGTAGTACTGGACACCGAAACTAACATCGACCTACAGTAACTAGTGGTTTGCTTATTTTCCTTTGCAGTATACATTCGTTGTGTGGCAGTCTGCTTACGTTTGCTTAGTGCAGTAACTATAGGCTACCTGTAACATAGGCTACCTGTAACATAGGCTAACGTTTAGCCTTCTAATAAGTCTCCCCCTTATTCATGAGGCTACCTGTAACATTATGCTACCTGTAACATAGGCTACCTGTAACATAGGCTACCTGTAACACAGTGGAGGCTGGTGACTTCCAGAATTGAGGAGGCCAATTTCTTTCCGCTTGCTCGCTTCACTCACGATGGAATGTTCCCTGTTCTTCTTATCTGTCTTTCTGCTGGCCTCTTCAGAGAGCAACAAAGAATGTTAAAAAATGCAGTAATTTGATATGGAAGAATATTAAATTGACTTGTAATAAATTTGATATGGAAGAATATTAAATTGACACATTCACATTCACAACTACTAATAACAGACTCCTGTACTGCAGTGCGCAGCATTATCGCTCATTAGCATGGTTGAACCTATTCTTTATGTGTAGAATAATAACAGGTTCAGGCCCTTCCGGCTATCATTTTGGACGCATGCCAGTCTTGTTTTTCCTGAGACGCGCGGCTCGAGAGTCGCGATTAACTGCCTGGCAGACGATCCACAGGCTTGGCACCCATGACTAAGCAGATCACCTTGGGGAATTCAGACGTTTTAATTAGAGTGTATTATAGTGCTAGGAAAAAAACGGGGAGTACTTTATTGATGTCAAGAGTCTCTTGCTTTCCAACGCAGTGCCCACATCTCAATCCCACTGATACTAAGGGAAGTGACGGAGGCACCAGAGTTCAACTGCATGGCTTTGGAGTCAGGACTAATGGAAGAGGAAGCAATTCTGAGAATATGTTGCGTTGGTTTGCTTTTATTTTTATTTATTTTATTTTGTACATATATATCCTACATTCACAGGACATTATCGTGCATGACGACAGAGCTTGAGTAGTTACGGTGCAGTATAACGCCAAAGTGTAGTCCTACAATCTTGTGCCTGTGTGGTGCTGCTTCAGAATAAAGAAAATGGAGTACCGTATTGATCATTTTGAGAACACGCTAGTTTTTTCTTCACAGGTATAGAATGTTCTATCTGTTCTATCAGGACTTCAATGGCAGAGATTTTCATCACACCAAAATACAATGTTAACAAAACGCTCTATACAATTCATCTCTCCCTCCCTGGCAAGCACAATTGTTTTCTGTTGGCTCCCAGACGGCTTGTTAGAGCTTCTACAACTTTCCCAACGAATAATGTGCGTCATTCTCAATATTCTTCGTTGATTTCTGCTCTCAACTAGCTCATTAGAAGCCTAGTCTCAGCCCACCTGCGTCGGTGATGTCAACGCGATGGCTGACTTTCATAAACATCTTCTCTGGCATACAGAGAAGGGGCTGTTTGTTTCACAGTTCAAATTATTCACATATTTGACAATACCGAAGATGTGCCAAATGATACGGGAGGTAAATAAAAGTACAGCATCTGATTTTTACTCTCAGTCAAGGAACATCAACGCACAACCTTTTGCGAGAACAGATTCACGGCAAAACAACACAAAGATATGACCTCAAAAAGGCTATAGCTTTAGTGAAATGTGAGTTGACACAAAACACAGGGCACACATTGATATCAATGCATATGACATCCTTTCTCTCTGCAATTTTCATAAGCAGAATAACGAATAGTGATGACACGGATAACATCTTATCGTGAGGAAGGTCATTTAAATATAGACAGTTGCTACTTTATCTGTGTAAACCTATCTCGTTCCCAGACACTTTTGCCCAATGCTTGGAAGGTCTGGTGCACCAAAGAGTCAAGCCTTTGTTTACCCAAATCTAATGACTAGAAAAAACTGCTGGTCATATAATGGATGCTATTTAGCTGACACTTACATTGCATTGAGTGCATACATTTCAGTATATATGGTCCCAACAGGCATCATACCCACAACCTAAGCGTTGTTAGCGCAGTGCTCTACCAACTGAGCCACAGAGGACCACATTGCCATTGGCTTTAAATTGCATCAACCAACTCCCATAGCACTTCCCCCCAGTGCTTACGAACACCACATTTCTGATTTGCAGAAAACAAATAATGACAAATACTTTACTCAGTAAACTCACTCCCACTAAGGCCAGGTTTGAGTCGTTGTTATTCCAGGCTTTTATGCGCTATGCACAATAGCCTGCGAACAAAGCTATGTTACATTTACATCATTGGAATTTAGCAGATGCCTTTATCCAAAACGACTTGCAACAAATACATCTGACCTGGTAAGTGAATCATCTATCCATCAGTCATAGTAGGAAAAAGTAAAAAATCTATGCTCGGGCCAGGGGCTATTGGCAGTCATAATGCTAGAAGAAGATTATTTTGATTAGCAGTAGAGAAACTTTACAGAGGGGTAGAGGGGATGTCTCATGACATATGCCTCTTAAACTTGAAGGCATATCCACTGACACTGTACAGTATCTGTGTATGATCTCTCTTGTGCCTCTTCATATCTCGAAAAGGCGGTTCAGGACCCTGGCCGCTAAGACTAACAGACTGAACAACAGCTTCTACCACAGGGCCGTCCAGGCCCTGAACACAGCAAAGACCTAAGTTCTGGGCCCTGGACAGTCTGGACGGATTGTATGGCAACTGCTGGACTGAAAAAATCAGGTGTAGTGCTGAGGCACAAACATGTACATTTCAAGCCTGCAAACTGTGACACTTTAAATAACGTGAAACAATACTATTGTGCAATATGACAACCCTAGTCGTCTATCTGTACAGTATAGTACAGTGGTTTGTGTACATAGCCTTTATTTATGTAAACCAGCTCCTTCCCTTCTTGTGATTTTTTTTTTTTTTAAGTGTTTTTTTTTCTCCCTTTCCTAACACCAGGGGAGCCACCCCTCCTAAATTTCGTTGTTTGGTACCTGTACTGTAGCAATGACAAAAAAATAAAGTCCATTCAGTCCAGTCCATTCAAGTCCAGTCCATAAGGCTGGTAGGTCAAGAATAATGATAATGATGTCTCTTTTTTACCTCCCCAGTAAAATGGACACAATAACTCAGTTATCTTTCAGTCGACTGGGTTTGACCCCTCACTATGGGACCAGCCCTGCTGCTTCCCTATTCACTGAGAGAGTCATATCAATCACGCCTGCAGGGTTTCAGTGCATTTTTTAACCCTTTCAATCACTATTTGTATCATCCCATGTAATGGAATTATTCAAGTAGTCTAAATACAAAATAGAAGAAGGTAGCCTGGAGGTAGGCTGGTTTCTTCAAATGTAATTGTCTTTTGCAAAAGGAGAAGAACAGTTTACAAGCCTGACAGACAAGGTCTGGCAGTCAAACGCCTCAGAAAAGTCACAGAGCCTGGATGGTTAAATGTACAGGTAACAGTCACGCCCTTCAGGTAGGGTACAAGCCAATCACAGAGATTTCCTGTCTGCATGTGTGATGAGGAGGGGGTCACATGACGCTAGCTGTGATGCGGTTATGAAGAGGTTATGGGGGTGGGTTGACGCCCACTTTCTCTTAGAGACACAAAGGTGGAAAAGGAACACAAAGGCCATAAGCTGGTCTGGTCAGGCTTTGGATCGCTTGGCCTGGGGAAACACCAAGGCCCAGAATGCTTCAGGCCGAGCCTACACCACGACAAAACCATGACGAAACGCAATTTCGATCTCTGGCCACACAAGCGCTTTCTCATTGTCGCGCAAAAGAATCTCTGGCCACATGGAACCGCGTATTCAGGTACACTGGGCATGCGCGTACTGGTAGACCCAGAAGATTATTCAAATAATTGAGACAGTACCGTAAAATGATAGAAATTCATTTATTTTCATTAATTCGGTAGTATTGTCAACTCCCGATCAATCTCCAGGATATGACATGTATACGTTATCCATCTGTGTAAATGTAGGTTGTATAAAAAGAGCTGTTGCATAATAAACTTTATGATAATTGTTTAAGTGCCTCTTGCTAAGATGTTTCTACAACGATAAATAATATCACAGCACTGGTTTATCAAGTGTAGGTACGCGCATGCCCAGTGTACCTGAATACGTGGTTCCATGTTGCCAGAGATTCTTTTGTGCGACAATGAGAAAACGCTTGTGTGGCCAGAGTTCGAAATTGCGTTTTGTCGTCGTTTTGTCGTTGTGTAGCCTAGGCCTTAGATTGCTCGGTCTGGTCTAGGTGCAAGTCAAGAGAAAAGAGAGCAATCAGGTCTTTATGATCATTTAAATGTGTCTGTTGTCTAGCTTATGTCAAGTTTCTCAAGGTCACAAGAGTAACAATGACAAAATATTTATCAGACAAATAATTCCCCTACAGTCACTTATTCCACCAGCTAGCTGTGCCTTGCTAGATACTGTACTACACATGGTTTGACTACTCTGCATACCAAATTGCACCTTGTGCCTTGTGCTTTCCATCAAGAAACTCGGGGGCACTTAGGTGGCGTAGCGGACTAAGCGTTGACCACGTAACCACAGGGTTCCCGGTTCGATTCCGGCCGCGGACATATCCTGCATGTCATCCCTTCTCTCTCTCACCCATCCTTCCTGTCAAATCTCTACTGTCTTTATCACAAGAAAAATATGAGTGTGACTGCCCCACTCAGGAAACACTAACTTTAGCTAACTCCCTCTCATAGGGCTTTCACACCGGCAAAGAACCGTACCGGTTCGCGTTCGCGTTTGGGAACCTCCGAATGTTGGCGCTGTCTGGCGAATGAGCCCGCGTTCACACAGTCCAGTGATAACTAGCATTCAGTTCTTAGCCTGCTCGCTAGCTCCAGACCACTGATAGCACCAGCAGCTAATGTGCTGTTTATAAGTAGTTGTACTCTACTATGAAATCGACTATCAGACGTACCTTATGTAGGCAGGCTTAGAGGACTCGGTGAGTGAGGCAGTTCTATGTCACACTGCACCTCAAAGAATGACTTGTCAAATGAGGAGATGGAGGATAGTCAAGACCCACCCAGGCTAGGCGAGTCACCTGGGTGGAGCCTGCCCCAGCGCTCTCCCTCCCCATGATGGAGGTGGTAAGGAGATCGGCTAGCGCCGCTATCCCCGCACCTACTGCAAAGACAACAAGGATGGGGGATAATGCAGCCAGAGTATTCAGAGACAAGGTTCTCTTTCTGCTGACCATGGCTGCAATCCATTTGATACCAAGAGAAGAGTCCCAACTGGGTCCCAAAGAAGGAGGGCGGGGGGGGGGGGCAGGCACTTGAACATTCACTAGCCCTTGAATATTCACAGTCTGTCAAGGCCGTAACGGTGTGGTGTGTGATGTGGACCCAAGACAGAGAGCAGACGGTAGGCAGCGATCGGCAAAATAAAGTTCACTTTACTGAGGCGGGAAAAAATATATAGAAAACCCACAGGGACAACACAACACATCTCAAAACCTGAGCTAAAACAAACAAACAAAAGCACAGTGGCTTTAAATGGCATCTAAATGAGTGGCATCTAAATGAACGCTGCAACAGGGCGTTACATTACCCGTTGCTAAACCAGTACATCTAAGCCGCACTTCTCTGACTGGATAGTTGAGGCGATCACAGAGGCGATCTCAGAGGCGATCTCAGAGGCGATCTCAGAGGCGATCACAGAGGCGATCTCAGAGGCGATCACAGAGGCGATCACAGAGGCGATCTCAGAGGCGATCACATAGGCGATCACAGAGGCTATCACAGAGGCGATCACAGAGGCCTTCGATCTGCAGTCTCCTGTGAGTGTTAGGGAGCCATCCGCCAGAGCTAAAGCTATATCCTGAGCCCTCTACGAGAGCATTCCTAGTCTCAGATCTGCACTGCAGGCAGGAGGCTTTTCTGTCTGACTTGGGGATTGGGGCATTTTGCAAGTGTCTCATAGTTCTGGGGTCTCTAAGTGTCTCATAGTTCTGGGGTCTCTAAGTGTCTCATAGTTCTGGGGTCTCTAAGTGTCTCATAGTTCTGGGGTTGAACCAGATTGCCCCACTAACGATGGCTGGTGAAAGTGTGTGGTTTGCAGAATGGATAAGGGCGCAGCTGGGGGGCGTATAAGTGTGTGAGTATAAGTGTGCACTGGGCGGGGCTACTGGCCAGAAAGCAGGCTCAAGCCTTGCAGGTATGATTGAAGGACGTTCAGCGGATAGGGATGCAGGGGTGCTTGTCCCGTAGTAAGGGTTCCTCTCATCTCCTTCAGAGAACCAGGGTTACACAACGTAACCTTGAGTTTCTGGCTTTGCCATGGACATATCCTTCTCAATATGAATATGTACTGGATCTCACATTAGAACAGATAAATCATTCAAAACCTTTGCGCAAGCTGTTTTGGGGGAGAAGCAGATTGTTTGTCTTTTTCTCGATTCTCAGAATTCCCTTCCCTCCATTGATGCAACCCAGTGTAATCCAGCCGCCTTTCTGAGAGCTGGAATGTACACCTCCTTCTCTGTGGATATTCAATACAGGATGAGCTATACATAATGTATGCGACCCTGCCGAATACTGGCCTATTAAACAGAGGCTCTGCGCAAATAGAGAAAATAGAAATGACCTGCCCTTCATATACCGCAGGGGTTGGACGATCTATTCTCATTGTACTCATATGTGGGTTAAGGCAACAGGAGTTATGAAGGTTTATATAAGAATGGGCACACCAGGGCTGAGGATGATCATCATGTAAATAAACCAAACCAAGACACTCCCATATAGACACATATACACAGTATATATATATATATATATATATATATATATATATATATATATATATATATATATAGTACTCTACTAGAGTAATGCCAGGCAGGAATTAATGTAGTATTTAACATCAAGGCTTAACCCAAACATGCATCACTTCATCAAAGTATTTCAAAACATGGTGTGCGTGGGTCTGTCTCTCTATCTATGTGTGTGTGTGTGTGTGTGTGTGTGTGTGTGTGTGTGTGTGTGTGTGTGTGTGTGTTTGTGTGTGTGTGTGTGTGTGTGTGAACCAGTTGCATGTGGCCATACCCTGGCAGCTCTTTTCAACCCTTTTTTTTCTCCAACAAGAAGCAAATTGAGGCCAATAACGCAGTTAAGGCCAATGCACATGGCGTGCAATTTTTGTTGCCGGACAACATTCGATTGCAATGCACACGGCGTGCGATGCGATTTTGTTGCACCGCAAAATTCCATTTTCAACTCACACTATTGAAGTCTATGAGAAAATCATAAAAAATCTCATCCCAATGCACACGGCGTGCGAGATTTTGTTGCACCACAACATTCCATTGAATCCATTCTCAATTGTTACTTTATTGTCACGTAGTCGGACCAGGCAGGCTGATTACAATAGGCTCTACCAATATTGCTTGCCTTGCTTCCACAATTTCTACAAGATACAACTGGACATATTGTGATAAAATATGTGGGTCCCCTGATTTAGGGGTATTGGTAAAATGTCAGGAGAGGGAGCGCACAAAACACACAGCCAGAAAGGTGTATTATAAAAGCCACTTTATTATTATGGGCGATGATCAGGCAGACATAAATTCGGAGGACGGAGACAGTCATCAATGAAAGAAGACAAACGAAAATGGGTGAGTAGCAACGTTAACTATATAAAAATGTATGCTCCAGTCTCTCTCCCCGTTATGAGTGACTCAAGGGGTGAGAGAGATAGACCAGTTGAAGTGTTCCCAATTGTCCCATTGTGACGCAATAATCCGTCGCACCACAAACTTTTACAAAATTTGCAAAATTTGACAGTGCGACAAAACTCGCACGCCGTGTGCTTTGTCCCATTCAAAACGAATGGAATCGAATTTTCGCGGTGCGATTAAAATCGGGGCCGTGTGCATTGGGATGAGTATTTCTCATAGACGTCCATTCAAACTTCAAAATCGAATATTGTCCGGCAACAAAAATCGCACGCCGTGTGCATTGGCCTTTAGGCCATGCTGTTGAGGTCACACACACAAAAAAGCTGTGTTAAAAGCCAAATACCAATGTTAATTTGATGGCATACAAGTCACAGTGACCTAGTAGTGAGACTCATGCACATTATCGTGCGCTTACTATTCTTGTCCTTATGTCAAAACCCACTGTATAGAGGGGCACAGTCACTGAAAATGTTCAGGCCAATGTACTGTGCTTCATCACTTTCATCTGTTTTGCAGTGCAATGTCTGCCACATAAGCCATTGTAGTTATAGCAGCTTATTATCATGTGAACCATTTCTTAATATTAACAACGTGACCGTGGTATCTCAGAATGTCATAATGGGATGTATAAAGAATATTGAATCACTGGCACATAGTGCAATCCTTGCTCCATTGCTTTCCTTATTGCCACCTGACCATCCAGCAGAACCCAACATTTAGCTCTGTCTCAAGTCGGCTGGCTGCTTGTTAGAGTCGAGCGAGCGACATACTGTACGTACTGTATCTTACTCCAAGGTGAACAAAACAAGGAATAGACTACACGAATGCTCAAATGACATAAACTACTGAAGGTAGAACCCATCCTTACCTTCAAAGTAACCTAGCTGTCTCACTTGTGTTCTCGACTGCTTGGCAGTAGACAATTTCCGCACGAGCAGCCTAACTTCAGATATTAGGCTCGATGCAAATCACATTGTCGTGCGCGTAATAGCGTAATATAACTAGATAAACATCCGTACTTTATCTTATGATAACTAGATAAATATGTGTACATTAGGCTACTTAATCTTATAATAGCTAGATAAATATGTGTACGTTACTTCATCTTATGACACATTTCCTCATCCATTTAAATTAGCCGCTCGTCGCCCAACCCCCATTCCTCACATAGCGAATGAAAAAAACACATACACATCTAAATTCTCCACAATAATGATATTCTTAATGACATTATTGTTATTGCTCCAGATTGTTCCAGTTTGTGAAAAACACAACTACATGTCGTACAAGCTACATTTCTTTTTTTTATGGGCCATTCAACATCCAAAGAATTCCCGTTACATTCTCAGTGCATGAATACCTTATTCCAAAATACAAGGCTTCTAACCCACAGCTCCTGCAGTCTAAATAATTTCATTCAAATCACCTATGCAGTAGCTGAATAACATTATAACTGGCGTAATAAGGATTTGAAAATGTCCCGTCATGTTTGATTCAACTACTACATAAACAACAACAACAACAACAACAACAACAGTTTTTCTTTTTCAACCTTACCTTCGGAGCGTTCTACTTCATTTATTCGTCGGTCTGTAGAAATCGAATCAGACTTGAAGAGGTGCGATTTATCCTGCTTTTATTGAGGATAACTTCCGAATATGGCACTATTTTGAAGACCGGCGGCGGCGTTTTGAGAGCAAAATACAACAACCAAAAAACACTTACAAGCACGACTGTGATAACGGTCGCGTTCCTCCACCAAATCACACAATTACATACGTCGAGTATTTTACTCGTCCGTTCTGTCTGTCTCTCTCCGGCGAGGGGAAATGCGAGCGCCCCGGTCCACAGCGATCCCCATTACTGAGCAGTTCATTCACGTTTGTATTAGCGAGACAGCAGAGCTCTATGAGGCGAGGCAGGCAGTGATGCTGCTACGAACTCAGGCCCCATGGGAAAACACAGAGGAGAGAGCGAGAGAGAGAGAGAGAGAGAGAGAGAGAGAGAGAGAGAGAGAGAGAGAGAGAGAGAGAGAGAGAGAGAGAGAGAGAGAGAGAGAGAGAGAGAGAGAGAGAGAGAGAGAGAGAGAGAGAGAGAGAGAGAGAGAGAGAATTCAAATCAGCACCGTGGACAGCGCACCACGCGTCTAGACCCTTCATAGGTCGAGACGAGAGCAGGCTACTTTATGCTTCTTTCTGCCCCCCGCCCCCCCCCCCCACAAGCAGAAGGAAGATATCTTGACAGTCAGCTTGAAATAAAAACACAGAACACGTTTGCATAGAACCGTAAGTAGCTTGTTTTCATTGTCTGTGTCACGACCAGAGGTGGGATCCAAACGCAGACACAGGAGAACAGGTAAGAGTTCAATAATAAAAGCTTTATTTCTCTTTACAAAGCTGATGGGCTCAGGCGGGTAGAGGGGTGGGCAGACAGGCGTGGGGGTCAGGCAGGCAGGAGGTTGGCAGGGAGGCAGTGGCGGCTGGTGATAAACATTTTGGGTGGGGCACAGGTTATGGGGGCATGCTCCACGGGGAAGAATATCAACTTTAAAATCTGGATTTACAGTCGATTTTAGCATGAGAATATATATATAACTTAATTATTTTTATATATAACTTATTAAAGGGCAAACTGCAAACACAACAAAAGTATAATGCACAACAACTGACAAATCAACTGGAATAGTCTTTGTTAGCAGAGTAGACCTAATGTTAACAGAATGGACTTATACCCTTTGTCTATCTGTGCAGCGGTAAGGTGAATAATTCTAGCAGTACTGTCCAGACAGTTGTCTTGTTTAGCCATTCAACTAGGCATTACTTATTCAATGGAGAAAGACATGGAACACAATGCAATTGTGATAATAAATGTGTTCTTTGTTACTTCTTTAATTAAATTAAAGTGTACCTTTCTATTATCATACAATATTTCCTTGAACATGTAAACTCTATAATCATACAGTTGTCTTTCTATTAGTTGTCTCTGTCATACTGAACTGTTTGTTATCATCCTGAACTATCTCTGTTGCTCACCTCACCTCAGTTCTGTCTCTATTGCTCTCCTCTCCTGTTGTCTGTCTATCTGTTGCTCTCCTCTCCTGTTGTCTGTCTCTCTGTTGCTCTCCTCTCCTGTTGTCTGTCTCTCTGTTGCTCTCCTCTCCTGTTGTCTGTCTCTCTGTTGCTCTCCTCTCCTGTTGTCTGTCTCTCTGTTGCTCTCCTCTCCTGTTGTCTGTCTCTCTGTTGCTCTCCTCTCCTGTTGTCTGTCTCTCTGTTGCTCTCCTCTCCTGTTGTCTGTCTCTCTGTTGCTCTCCTCTCCTGTTGTCTGTCTCTCTGTTGCCCTCCTCTCCTGTTGTCTGTCTCTCTGTTGCTCTCCTCTCCTGTTGTCTGTCCGAATATCGGTTGTTAAGTCGCGACGTGTTTCCGGGTCCAAAGTTGGCTGAGGCGCTGTCTTCGAAATGCCGCAATAATAATAATAATTAATTATATTTATATAGCGCTTTTCCGAGGCTCAAATACCCTGACAATATGGGGAAAACAGGAAAGTGCTGTGTCCCTTGTTGTATGAATAGATCCGAGTCTAAAAAACGATTAAACTGTCATTCTACCGCTGTAGTACACTGGTACTCTGGTGCGGAGAATTTCTGGTTTGGAGCCGGAAATTGCAAAACGTCACGTTTGACGTCAGACTTAACAACCGGATATTCAGGGCTCTCAAGTCTCACGCATTTTTTTTTTTTTACTACCTATTCTGTTCCCACTGCGCGTAACCAGGGTGCAACTTCAACAGATAGCGAACACACACTGACACATCAATGAATCCTCAGACGCTGGAGTAAAGTTTAGTTATTTACTAAATCTTCAGAAACATGAGTGGTCGTTTGGTTATTTTGTAAAACTGTAAATAAACATAAGAGTACAATTACTGTAATGCTCAAAACTATACTGTTACACTTTCAACATCAACAGTATGTAGCCAACATATAATATCAATATAGCAATACAAATACAGCTCCAAAATATTTATACAATATAATATTTAAATAATATAAGCTATGTATTTATAAACATATACATTATACATTGTAGTTAAGCAAGAAAATAAAAGGCAAACTTACAAGCAAAGCCTTTTCCAGGGCAAGAATGTAAACAATGAGATTTTCCGGAGCTCTTTCTCTCAGCTAGCTGCTGCTACGAGTTACTATCACGTCTGAACAGTGTGCTCACGTCATGTGACTAAACAAAACCGATATCCAATGAATAAAGGCAGTAACGAATGTAATGTCATAAAATGTCCACTAGATGTCTCCAAAATGAAAACCTAAGAAACCATGACACTACCCCTAGTGGTAGTGGCCCTAGGCTGCAGCCTAGGTAAGCCTATAATCTGCGCATGCTCGGGGCGCATTTTTAGCGCCCCGGCCGGGAAATAGGAGACAGCCAATTGGAGCGCTGCTAAATAATTTAATAATAATTTTGCCATTTAGCAGACGCTTTTAATCCAAAGCGACTTACAATTACGAATTACAGGGACATTCCCCCCGGAGTAACTGAGGGCTAAGTGCCTTACTCAAGGGCACACTAGTAGTGGTGTGGTTTCAGGCGGGATTTGAACTCACAACCTTCCGATCACAAGTCCAACTCACTATCCACTAGACCACCACTACCCCTACAGCTCACGTGTAAGCCAAAAGTATTTGGCCTGCCATAGACTTGCATTCGGCCGGCGCCCCGACTCCTCCCCTATGTATTTTCACAGTGAATTTTACACACACACAGACGTGTAAGTGGGGCTGCGTTGGAA
This sequence comes from Nansenia antarctica, assembly GCF_963989245.1. Lineage (NCBI taxonomy): Eukaryota > Metazoa > Chordata > Actinopteri > Argentiniformes > Microstomatidae > Nansenia > Nansenia antarctica. The sequence goes on along the minus strand of NC_137689.1, from coordinate 35,953,661 downwards.
GGTGGGGGCGGCGCCCTAGCGCCCTCTATTGGCCAGCCGCCACTGCAGGGAGGGAATCCTTCAACAGGCACAGGGAGAACAAGATTAGGCTGGGGAAGACTGCAACACACTAGAACCAACCATGAATGGCTATAATCTGGCGTGGACTGGCAGTAGGTGCTTAAATAGGAGCCGGTCTCGGTCGTAACTGCTTGCAGCACCACTCACTGACAGCCGTGTATCAGGAGGCGGAGTTGTGACAGTTTGACCTCTTCTCGTTGGGTAAGTATAGAAAGGTATATTCAATGTATTTCTGTTCCAGAATTGATCAAGTCTTTAGTCCTCCCCCAAACACGCACGCACACACACACACACACACATTTGAATACTTTATTTGGTTCCACAAATTATATTATACAAACAGGGAATCAAATATTTCGGGGCTAAGCAGCACTGAACACTTAAGGATACACATAACACCTCCTTCTCCACACGGCCAAGCTGCCAATAATAGCTGAGACAGAGCAAAATTTGGCAACCTGTTTGGCCTTTCTTTTAGTCATTGCAGCAATTCTCAGACCCCTCATGGTGCATTTATATACATGGCCCAGACTTCCAAATACAAGTATGCTGAATTTGCACTTGTACCCAAAGCTGGTTATCGTACCAAGTAGTGGTTGGTATTTGATATACTTGTCCTGGAAAGTCTGGTCCATGTACAGGTCAAAGGGGCAGCCTACTTCTACAATCAGCACCTCCTTGTGGCTGGTGTCAACAAAGACAACATCAGGTGTATTTGGGATGTTGGAAAAAACATCATTGGCAAAACCAAACCACTCTGGTAACACTCTGGCATGCTTGTACATAACTGCGCTAGATGGTAAGATGTTTTGTACTGTATCAGACACAATGTCCACAATACGGTCATGACGAGCTATGTACAGGTGTTTGTATGCATTACATCCATTTGTTATGTGTGCAATGGACTCTAGGTGTTGTGAATCCTGATGGACAACACACACACACACACACACACACTTCCCCTTTCTACACACAGGACTAGATACTTTGAGAAAGTATGGATATATCACAGAGGAGCGGTAAAGAAATCATAGCTGAACCAAGTGACCTCCTGTGAGAGTAAGAGAGTGTAAGAGTAAGAGAGTGTGAGAGGGAGAGAGTGTGAGAGTAAGAGAGTGTGAGAGTAAGAGAGTGTGAGAGGGAGAGAGTGTGAGAGTAAGAGAGTGTGAGAGTGTGAGAGGGAGCAGAAGAAAGACTGGCACCGACCAACAGTACTACTGTCTCCTCTACTGCCCTCTGGAAGAGAATCATCTTCAATAACATTTCCAATTTCTAGTACTGGAGAGTCGCAGTGTATCCATCAGAGAGCAAGACACTCTTGGCCTTGAAAACCCTCTTTAAAAAAAAAAAAGGCTCAGAAAAGGCAATTTTTTATAACAAAGCTTAAATCTTTTGATGTCTGTCCAAAGAAAGCTCCATATATTATTATTTTTACAGAGGTAGAGGGGTGTTTTGGTCCTCTCTCAGGATAAATAAAGTCATACCTTATCTCATATTTTCATAGCAACACCAAAACGAGAGGGTAACATCCATTTCTCCTTGATCAGCGTGTCTTACTAATTGTACAGTACAAGGAAGTCACTTATGGGTGAGAGCGTCATTCTGATAAACCTATGTTAAACCTAAAAAACCTTTCTGCAAAATTGCAAAATTCAGACCAGTGGAACAACAACATAAAGAAGAGCTCAATAACCATACCAGAAGAACCTGCAGTCAGCAGCAGTGGTCAGTCCAGCTGTTCAACGCCTACTTGCTGGCCAGGGTCTTAGTCTTCTGTTGTGGTATACTGTTTAGTGTCGGCAAAGGGCAGCCAGCACCTCCTTGGAGGGAGGAGGCGAGGTGGAGGCGAGGCCAGTGTAATTGAACATCTTTAATGAACTTATGGATTCAACTGAAAGGATTAAGTTGCTACGCACCAGGTCATCAACGTCTTGTTATCGCAATGGTATAGGCTACTCCACTTGTGTTGTTATGCAACGTTGTTAACGGTTTTTAGTGGGGAAGTGGGGGAGTGGGGAAGTGGGAGTGGGGGAGTGGGGAAGTGGGGAAGTGGGAGTGGGAGTGGGGAAGTGGGGGTGGGGGAGTGGGGAAGTGGGAGTGGGGAAGTGGGAGTGGGGGAGTGGGGAGGTGTGGGAGTGGGGAGGTGTGGGAGTGGGGGAGTGGGGAAGTGGGAGTGGGGAAGTGGGAGTGGGGGAGTGGGGAGGTGTGGGAGTGGGAGTGGGCCGTTATTTCAATGAGAAGAATGAATGAAGGAATAAAGGAGGGAGACGGCTGTCACAAGCAGATGATCAAGTCATGTGATGAGATGACCCACACACACACACACACACACACACACACACACACACACACACACACACACACACACATACATACATACACATACATACATACATACATACATACATACATACATACATACATACACATGCACACACACACACACACAGACAGAGAGACAGAACACACATACACACACAGTAGTGTACACACATACTGTACAGCATACTGCCCTTTACCCTGGCTTGTTAGACATGATTATAGACATAGACAAAGAGAGATAGACAGAGACAGAGCTCTATACTTGCCCAGGGGAATGAGATGGCTCTGCATGAATATGGAAATGCTCCTCATAAGATCAGTGACTGAGAGGTACATAGCTGTACAGTACTCATTATCAATGCAAGTCCTTAAGTTGTCAAGCTCATAGAGCTTCATCTGGTGAATGATAGAGCTTCACCTGGTGAATGACAGACCTTCATCTGGTGAATGACAGAGCTTCACCTGGTGAATGACAGAGCTTCACCTGGTGAATGATAGAAACATCACAGCAGAAAACTAAAACATTGCACAAATCAAGCAAATCAGAAGTACAGAAGATGCAAAGCTTTTAAAACATTCAATTTCACATCCTGTACCTGGAACACCGCGGCTGTGGAACGTATTCAGACCCCTTCAATGTTTTCCACATTTTGTTGTGGTATATGTGACGGGGTGTATCTTTTCATTGACTCACTCTCAGCTGGATGGCTCACGTTCATTTATTCTGTCGAAATATATGTACAGTGCATCAACTTCAACTTCATCAACGGAACGTGCAGGGTCATTGGTCTAATTTCGTCTCAGTGGTTAACAATGAACTGCGACATATAGTAGTCACTCACACTACACAAATTATAACAATAATATAAAACAAAAATACAAAATGTGTAGACTACATAAATCTTCACTTGTGTGATCGTATAGTGGTCTCCATTTAACAATAACAACAAGAAATCATGAACATCAAAATGCATGGAAAAACAGCGCACTTGGGATACGCATGCGCACCACGTGCAACAATGGCTGCCACCTGACTGCTAGGTAAGCTGCGAGCGTGGTGCAAACTCGTGAGGTGGAAAATCCAACCTCCTCATAGAATACAGTCTACTAACAGAACAACAGACATACAATAACACAAAAATAATAATATTACCTGTCGAAATATATGTACAGTGCATCAACTTCAACTTCATCAACGGAACGTGCAGGGTCATTGGTCTAATTTCTAAAATGATATTACACACGAACAGTCACATTAGCGTCATCAATGCTAACAACAGAAAACTCATTTTACCAATGCTATGATATGTTCCAAGTAAAATACTATACATGGGGAAACTCAAAACAGCTATCTTAATCATCAAACATTCAAATAAAACATAGATACATTAATAATCTCTTAAATTATATGCGATCTCAGACCCTGCAGAAAACGTGACCTTACCGTCTCAGTGGTTAACAATGAACTGAGGGAGATCACGTTACGTCCCGTGCAAATGCACTGTCCAGCTATATTTACACAGCATCCGGGTCACGGACACAGCATCCGGGTCACGGACACAGCGTCCGGGTCACGGACACACCCCGGGTATACCACGTCATTATACCTATTTTATTATAATACTTTATTTATTATAATACCTATTTTAGCTATAATTAAACTTGACCTTTCTACTCCGTTACATATAGACTACATTTAAAATGGATTAAATGTATTTTTTCAATCAATCCACACACAATACCCCATAATTAAAAATCAAAAACACGTTTTTAGAACCTTTTGCTAATTTAATGAAATACAGAAAGTATTCAGACCCTTTGCTCTGGCACAATTTGCTGAAATGCAAAGATGTCTTGCAGGATAATAGTTCATGTAAGGATAATAGTTCATGTAAGGATAATAGTTCATGTAAGGATAATAGTTCATGTAAGGATAATAGTTCATGCAAGGATAATAGTTCATGTAAGGATAATAGTTCATGTAAGGATAATAGTTCATGTAAGGATAATAGTTCATGTAAGGATAATAGTTCATGTAAGGATAATAGTTCATGCAAGGATAATAGTTCATGTAAGGATAATAGTTCATGCAAGGATAATAGTTCATGTAAGGATAATAGTTCATGTAAGGATAATAGTTCATGCAAGGATAATAGTTCATGTAAGGATAATAGTTCATGTTATTTCAGAATGAATATCTTTTGTTTTTATAGTCTATGATTTTCATGTAATTGATTTTAAAATGTTCTCTTGATTCTGACAATCTCCCCAGGCCATGCTGGTGACAAACATACAACAACATGATGCAGCTGATGCAGCAACTCTATTCTGCACATGAGAGATGGTGCGGACGCTGCATTGCGTGTGCTGGATTTGCACACAACTTAATGCTTTGTAGTAAAATCAAATAAACACATCACTTGAATTCATTGTTTCACACACAATAATGGATGTGAGATCAATGGATTCTTTTTTTTAAAAATCATCAAGGGATATTTGTTTTATAGTGACTGAGATGACGATGACTGTGCTTTTTCCTCTTCACCATTCAACTGTGTAGATTTGTGTAAGTCTCCCCAGGCCTCAGGGTCACATTGTGTTCCTCTCCATTTGCTTAGTGTGTAATGACAACCTGATCCAAACAGTGTGTAATTGGTTCTTACGCAAATCAGAGACCCTATAAAAACAAATATATTAATTCAAAATTCACATGAACTATTTTCCTTGCATTAAATTGGACTGAATTCAACTTCCTGTGTGACTTGCTAACGGCAGGTTTGCATTTGAGTTAATTCACTCATCAAGAGTGTCAGAGCAAAGGGTCAACATTTCTAAAAACATGTTTTCGCTTTGTCATTATGGGGTGTAGTGTGAAAACACATATTTAATCCAGTTTAAATTGAGTCTATAGCACAACAAAACGTGGAAAAAGTGAATCTGAGTGAATACTTTCCAAAGCCACTGTAGGTTGACATGCTTGAATAGAAAGTGCTCTAAAGTGCCATATTGTATACACTGTGTCTGGTGTACTCAGAAACTGCCTTTGATATATTATTAACTAAGCTTTCAGCACTCTAGGTATGAACAGAACACAAATGAAGAGTGAGAATGGGAACAACAAGAACAATTGTGAAGCGACACATCCAAGTCTTGTTAGTTTTGTTTTTCACTTCAATATTCATTCAGGCACCTGAGAAAAGAATATGCTTGCAAGTACACTTGTATTGTGATTATGCGTACAATCACACCATACACAAATGTTTTGTCAGATTCAAATGCAGATCCTTTAATTGCCGGGTAATTTTCATATCAGGCAGATTTAATAGACGCAAAAACACTACAAAATCTAGCCCAGTGACGTTCTTTGACTTTGGTCCCAAAACAGCTTCAAGGTGAAAGTTCCAGGACTTCAACAAAAGCCTGCAAATCCTGTAGAGAGCCTCTCTCTAGGACTGACGTTGGAAACCCCTACTACACCATGGATGCTGCCTCTGTAGCAGAGGCGGTTTGGAATCCCACTCTCATGATGAGCAGTCCTGACTGAGACTTGTGAGCACAAGTAGGATGTCGTCGTATTCGGAAATCTGTTCAACACAACAAACAAACTCCTGTCAAGCATCTGCTCCTGTCGAACACCTGTCAAACACCTGTCCTACACCTGTCCTACACCTGTCAAACCCTCCTCTTTTCACACAGGCCTGTCGAATGCTTAATAATGTCAACACAAACAGTGGAGTGCTCTGCCAATTTAGAGATCTCCCCATCAAACGCTCTGGCTGTTAACATCCAAACTGATTGTAAGCGGAGTCAATTGGAAGCCCTTTCACACAGCAGGAAGTTAATTAAACATCACATTTCTGGCTTTTTCTTCTTCTTTTTTTACCGGAGAGAGGGCTTGATGGCAGAGTAATCAGCGGCAACACCAGTGGCGGCTGGTGCTAAAAATGTTGGGTGGGGCACAGGTTATGGGGGCATGCTCCACGGGGAAGAATATCAACTTTAAAATCTGGATTTACAGTCGATTTTAGCATGAGAATAACAGTGTTTCCCCTAGGTTTGCTGCCTTGGGGGGGTGGCATGGACCGTGGCATGGACCCCCCCCCCCCCCCCCCCCAGGGGGTAAGATCCTGCGACATACCAGCATCATGTCCAGGGGGTGTACTAACTTGTACATTAAGCCGCCTCACGCTACGGAAACAGGAGATAGGCTCCTTCCCTATGGGCCATTAGGCTGGAGAACCATCGGTTCTCAAGGCTATTATGTGGTCTTGACTACCTGTCCACTTTCTCACCTGGTTCTTGCGCTCTCTCTCTGGTGTGCCGACACCATCCTGCTCTCTCTCCTTCTCTCCCTCCCTCCCTATCCTCCTCTCTCCCTTTTGCTGTCAACCAAAAGGCAAACATAACAACCAGAGTATTTATAATCTAATAATAGGTATAAATTGATCCATATCAATTGTTATTCATATATACATACATATCATATATTCGTCATAGTCAGGGACTCCAATTAAATGTCACGTAGCGTAGCCTATAGGCATCTCCATCAATCCAGGATTCATTACATTGTCTACTGCAGGGGTGGCCAACCAGTCGGAGACTAAGAGCCACAAAAATGTTTTGGGGTACCACAAAGAGCCACATCATACATGCAGGCTCACAAAAGCACTCCCTCTCACACACACACACACACACACACACACACACACACACACACACACACACACACACACACAATAATACATTTCAAATAGGCTACTTTTTTATTTATTTTTCTTTCTCACACACACGACTGAATATGCATGAATGAAATGAAAGCAGGTGGGAAAGCTGCTAAATATCATCTTTTCTCTGCCTCGGAGATCTGAAACGAGAGAGAGGGAGGAAGCAGCTTCTGTTATTTCTTGTCAAGGTTAGCATGCACACACAGGGCCCTATTATGCACTTCTTAACTTGCCGTCTTACGTCTTATTAAGACGCACCGCCAGGTTAAGACCTACCGCCACCCTTATTATGCGCTTCATACGCGCTACTGCTATTATGCAGGTGTCGATAGGCGCCCACACATAAGACGTAAAACTCCCGTGCATATATTGCTCATTGTGGGAGTGTTCATATGTTAATGAAGTGCACTAGGCGCCCCTGCTATTATGCGATCTGACTTTGCTCCTAGCGCTAAGAAGTGGTTTGAAAAGTTCTTAAGTTTAGACTTCATGCACGTTTTGAAACACGAGCGCGCCTCCGCGGTTTGCGCATGCATGTGGGCACACATGAACACGCACGTGGCTCCACGGCAAGACGTCAATTACGGTCACAGTATAAATGCTTTATTTCAGAAGGGAGAGGCAGAGAAGCGCGCTGACCTCCTTCTTAGGACTTCCATAATAGCATAGCGCTAATGACTCAACGCAGCCGGTTCTTAAAGGGAATGGCACCTGGCACGCTGATTGGGTTGATTGAGAAGACGCCCAAAACACACCCATGACTAATTTCTTTGCTTAGCGCCGGGTTTTAGGCGCCCACTACCGCACGCATAATAGCAAAGTGGCCTTGACCACGCCTCCACGTCTTAAGTTTAGATCTACCGCCTCGTCTTATTGATGAAGTGCATAATAGGGCCCACAGTCTTTCCCTCTCTCATACTCTCTCCACACACAGAAATATAACAATTTACAATAGCCTACCTCACAATACCAGTGTATGTGACAAATATTTTTGTCTTACCTGTTGCTCCTTTGACTCAGTGGGACTTCTGGCCGTCCTTGCTTGCCACAATCCTCTTCAAATCTGGTTCGTATTCTGTTGTGGCCACTCGAAGCAGTTCCTTCACATGTGTGTCAGTCAGAACAGATCTGTGCTTGGATTTCACATGTTTCAGGGTAGAAAACACAGACTCACAAATATGTTGACCCAAACATTGAGAGTAGCTTGAGCGCAGCCCGTTTGACATGGGGATATGTTTCCATTGGCACAGTTTTCCAAAACTCAATGGTCCCATCTCTTAGAACAGACTTCAGTCTGTCATCCTCTGACAGTTCAATCATCTCCATCTCTGACGCTGCCTCATCTGTGACAAGGGGGGCTTTTAAACAGTCTGTCTCTGCACTGAAAGGGTCAATGAGGAACGTAATCTGAGGCCTTTTCTGCTGTAGGTCCTGGAATCGGGTCGCAAAACTCTCCTGGAGCTTTTCAATCTGTGTCGCATATTGGGCAGTCTGCTTTCTCAGGGCGTTGAGGGTGCTCCATCCGTGGCATTGAGGGTGCTCCATCCGTGGCTATTGCTGTCAGTTTCTGGATTGGCAGATTTGCTTTTGCAAACACGTCAGTCATGTTTTTTTTCACATCTATGCCACGGGTCCTGTCCTTCAGAGGTTGAATATCAAGGAGCTCTTCTTTGATCACACAGTCTTTTGAAACTGACCGTGCAAATATTGCCAACTGTGGTATGTCTTGTATGTCACAAGACTCATCCAATGCAACACTGAAATATTCACAATTCTGAAGATCAGAATGTAATTCTGTTTCAATGGCACTGTTTATGTCCGATATTCTGTGTTCAATGGTGTGGCGTGACAGTTGGATGTCTGAGGCCATCTTTTTCAGTGTTTCATTTGGAGAAAATATCTCCATCACATCAGTGATGCATTTCTTAATAAACTCTCCTTCATTGTATGGCTTTTTAGCACGTGCAATGTTCCAGGCCACTTGATAGGACGCAAGTGTCACTGTCTCTGATTGCTTAACAAATCTTTGGAACAACTTGGTCTGTGTTTGTGTCTGGCTTTTCAAGCTGTTTAATTTACCCTTGCGAAGTTCGGTGCCTTTTGGAAACTCCTGGTCAATGTTAGCATGCGTTGTGCTGAAATGGCGCTGGAGATTGGAAGCTTTGTAAAGTGCCAACGATGTTTGGCATATCAGGCAGAATGGCTTTCCATTGCGCTCCACAAAGAAATATTCACTCTCCCACTTGGCTAAAAACTTCCTGTGCTCATCTCCATACTTGCGTTTAGCTGTACATTTCTTCCCTGACATTTTTTTATTTTTTTTATTTTGTTGTTGTTATCCGTAATTTGTCTAACCCTAAACCTGTCAAAAAGCTGTGTTACGTGACAGCTTCTCCTCAGAACGGACAATTAGGGAACAGTGTTGCCTGATTTGGCAGATTCCAGCCAAATCGGGCTACATATGATCACTCTGGGTGGGTTTTTAGACTCTGGTTGGGCTGAAAAATCAATCCAATCTGGCAACACTGTTGAGATGGTCCTTGAAAAAAAAGTATCGGGTTACAGCAGCGTGCAGCGAGACAGAGTCCGCGTTCGTAAATTCGCTCTGAGAACGTTGGTGCCTCCACGTCTCTTTGTCCAATCAAATTACTTGGTTCCATTATGACGTTAAACCCAGTGTGCGCTCCGGCGAATTTACGAACGCGGCCTGTCAGAGAGAGCGCTACACCAACACTTTTAATGAATGGATTGAAGAGCCGCACACAGACAGCCAAAGAGCCGCATGCGGCTCGCGAGCCGCGGGTTGGCCACCCCTGGTCTACTGTCACATTGCCCATATAGTGGGCTGTTGTTCAGGTATTGATGTTAGCCATTGATGTAGTCAGGATTATAGAGTTGGTTTAATTACCTGGATGTAGTGTGCCATGGCCTCTCTGTGGTCCGTGAAGGAGGCAGTGTTGTTAGCAAATGTGCTTGCATGGAAATAACAGCCCATACCTCACGTTAGCCTCCCGCGGGGTTGAGGTCCCAGCTTGTCGGCACCAAACACGTCGCATAACAGGGAATTCATAAAAGCAGTGGGATTGCCTTTCTCACTGTCTTCAGGCAGTCCCAACACTCGAATATTAAAACTGCGGCTACGTGCTTCAATCTGTTAAATTTTCTGTTTCAGTGACATATTATCCGACTGTGATTGAGAAAGTGTTTGTTCGATATCAGTTAGACGGCGTTCCGTCTCGTTAGCGGCTGTTTCCAGGTCCTTTACCTTGGTCGTATTGGAAATCATATCCTTGCGGAGTGAATCCAGACATTATTTAATTGGTTTAAGTTTCAGATCAAATGCGGAGTCAAGCTCTTCACGTATGACTTCTCTCATAATTGATGCAAGTTCTCCGCGGTCCATCACCGTAACTTTTTGTTTTAGATCGCTTCTTAGATTTCTTAACTCTCTGCTGCCAGCAGCGTTGGCCATACAACTTGAGTAACCTATATCAAACAAGCAACAAACAGCCGGTGCGGAGATTGCGACCACAAACGAGATAAGTTTGACTTCGGTAATAGGTCCAGTTGCAATATCCTCAAGTTAGGAACAAAAGATGCCTCCTTCTAATCCATTTGTTCAATTTGTTTACAGAAATAAATCCTCCTTACATTGTAAAAAACTTAATTTGTTAGGAGAGCAGTCGTGCGTGCGTTCAATCCATGCTGCCCCGGAAGTCGGAGGTCCTCAGCATATGCAATTTCTGCTATACAACCGGATATTCAGGGCGCAATTTTTGCGCCCCGGCCGAGAAATAGGAGACAGCCAATTGGAGCGCTGCTACAGCTCACGTGTAAGCGAAAAGTATTTGGCCTGCAATAGACTTGCATTCGGCCGGCGTCCCGACTCCTCCCCCTATGTATTTTAACAGTGAATTTTACACACACACAGATCAAATGTTTATTGTATTGGAGGATTTTTAATGAATGCTGATAGGCGCCGACAGAATATCAGCCGCATTTTGTGAATAAACAATGTTTATTTAAAAAAAAAACTTTTACAAATCGCAACTAGGAAGTGAAGGTCGGGGCGGCGCCCCAGCGCCCTCTATCGGCCAGCCGCCACTGGGCAACACTACATTGCTCATCCTCACTTATCCACTGTGAAGGAAATAAATCACTTCAAAACGTTTTATCGGCCACTGTGGTTTGTTTTTGAGAGCTTTGGCCACACTAGCTTTTGCTGGTGTCAAGCACACTAGCTTAGCTTGATCTCCAACACGGTGATCAAGTTCACCGGCGACATGATGGTGACTGGCCTGATCACCAACGGCAACGAGACGGCCTACAGGAGTGAGGTCGACATCCTGGCTCAGGACAGCCAGGCCAATAACCTCGCTCTCAACGCAGACAAGACCAAGGAGCTGGTGGTGGACTTCAGGAATTAGAGGCAGGCACGAGACCCCATCACCATCAACGGGTCTGCTGTGGAGAGAGTCAACAGCATCAAGTTGCTGGCGGTAACCGAGGCACAACCGAGAGCATCCTGAGGGGATGCATCACTGCCTGGTATGGGAACTGCACTGCCCAAAATAACTAAACTGCAAAGGGTGGTACGGACAGCTGAGAGGATCAGCAGATGTGAGCTTCCCTCCATCCAGGACACCCTAACCCTAACCCTACAAGGACCAGTGTGTTAGAAAGGCCCTCAGGAGTTTTAGGGACCCCGGTCACCCCAATCAGAAACCGTTTGAGCTATTGCTGTCGGAGAAAGGTACCGAAACCTCTGGGCTAAAACCCAGAGGTTGTCAAACAGCATATTATATATTATTGTCAAACAACATATTATATTAATATAGCTACTTGCACACTACTGGATTACTTGTAAACTACTTGACTTCTTGCTACTGTACTGTATTATAGATTTAGATAGATTTCATCCCATTGTACTTTGCACAGCATTTTTGCACCTTTTTTTTGTCACTGTACTACCACATTACTTTATTACTGTAGGATTACTTATCTTACTTATTTACTTTACTTATTATTTTTATTTTTATTTTGTATCTGAAAGCTGCAATGCCAATGTTGAGGAACCAAAGCCAAATAATTTCTTGTGTATTTTGAGTACATTGAGATGTAATAAAAGCGATTCTGTTTCTGATTCTGCTGACAGAAAATAAATATGACTGAATACTGTATGAGTTATATTACTACACTGTTTATTTTGACCAATCAGTGGAAATACCTCTCTCTGTGCTTGACGCGTGTGAACGCCTTGAGCACCAGATCATTTCTATTTAATTTCACGCCATGTGTTCCATCCTATAATGACTACGTACACAATCCGGCAAAAAGGCATAGATCTTTTTTTGGCTAAGTTAATCGTATTCTCCATAGTAGGCTCTTGAGTCAAAAACGCCAAGCACACTAAAGACCCCAAATGACTTATTTATTCAGACAATGGAAGCAAAAGCCCAAAGCGATAAGGAGGATAAGCATATTATCCCACGGAACAATGCATAATGCATGCTTCATTTCTCCCCAGTGTGAATGTACTGCTATATATTGCGCTGTCATCACCTTTCAAATATAATGCTATAAGTGTTTTATTTTTTTATTCTCCTCAGCTCGTTTGTCTAATTATCACCCCCAGTGCTGTACTTCAGAACATCAGAACAGCAAACAAGTCTATTCTGGGCGTGGGAACCACACACTTTTATGCCTGTGTGTGTGTGTGTGTGTGTGTGTGTGTGTGTGTGTGTGTGTGTGTGTGCGTGCAGGTGCATCATGTGCATGCATCCCTGCATGCATCCATGCGTGGATGTAGTTCCTAAACAAAGGTAATATACGGTTTCGATTGAATTCCAGTCTCAGAGACACCTACTCTGCAAAGCGTTAATCTAAGTAGATAAAAGATGAAATATCTTAAATCAAGGCAATGTGCTTCTTTTTTGTCCGAATGCTGTTTTAAGATATGTTTTACTTGTTTTAAGAAGATCTTGGCTAGTAAAAATGTCCTCTTCTGTTGGCAGATGATTTTTCTTATTTTAATTAATATTTCCTCCATATTATTGCTTTTTCTCTTGTTTTTGAGAGCTGACTTTTTGCTGTGTAGCCTAACAACAGTGCAGGTCACTGACACCCCAGATCCTCCTTCATTACCAGCTTCCATCCTCCTTCATTACCAGCTTCATTACCAGCTTCATTACCAGCTTCCATCCTCCTTCATTACCAGCAGGGCTGGACTTAGGGGGGTGGGGGCCCCTGGGCTTGAGTCATTGTTCGGGCCCCTACCTACACTAAAAATGATAAGCTACAACTACACCAACCAGAACCTATGACCAGAAACACACGTATCCCAATGGAGTATGGTATTGGCATAAAGCACATGAAGAAAAAGCAAGTGTTAGGCCTGAACCAAGCGGTCAAATGTGGCAGAACCCCAGAACAGACGGACACAGAGACAAGGGTGACAATAATAACATGTTTATTTAATAAAGACAGACAAAATAACAAACCTACACTAACAGGGCCTACGTGTGGGGAGTGTGTGGGTGCCTGAGACGAAATGTAAGTGAGGTGTGTATTGGACAGCTACAGTATGTGTCTGGGCGCGAGTGTCTGAACTCATGAAGCATCTACGACTGGTTTGAAAAACCCAGTAAGTTTTGGAGTTTTTCTCAGTGTCTCCCTTTCGCGTTCCACTTTTTCATTTTTCATTTTTCTTTTTTGCGCTCCACTCTCGTAATTCCTCCTGTCCGCCATGATCATGACATTGACAATCGCTCCACCAAAGATGATGCCCCTGCCCTGCGCGTGACGCGTCGATGTAAACCTCTCCATTGGCCTAAATATACAGTATAATTAAACAAATTAAAACACGTCATTCATCAGAGCGTCCAGTAGGAATAGTGATAGGGGCTGTATTTCCATGCCCGCGGGGGAGGGGGGGGGGGCTGTATTTCCGTTTCCTGCGCTGCGACAAAACATTTTTTTCCAATTTGAACGTAATTTATGAATTCAAAATCAAAGAGCAAATATTTATTCATACATTTGGATTTATTTTGGGGCCCCTTGTAGCCCGGGGCCCCTGGGCTCAAGCCCAGGGTAGCCCATGCATAAGCCCGGCCCTGATTACTAGCTTCCATCCTCTTTCATTACCACGTTCATTACCAGCTTCATTACCAGCTTCCATCCTCCTTCATTACTAGCTTCCATCCTCCTTCATTACCAGCTTCATCACCAGCTTCATTAGCAGCTTCCAAACATCCTGTTTCCTCTGACCTTTACCTTCCTCATGTAGCAGAAAGACAAGGTGCATCGCAGCACCATCTCTCCTGGGCTCCAGAGGTCACGCCAATTACGTCCAGTGGGGAGAAGGAAGGTGATTACAGGAGAGGCCGTCTAGTTAAGACAAGGCCAGGAGACGGGTTCTTATGTTCCTCTGCTTCTGCTCTCAGTCAGGCTGGAAATGTCAGCAAAACAGAAAATGTGCTTCCTCCATCTCAGCCTTTCTCTCTCACCCCCCCCCCCCCCCCCTTCTCTCTCTAATTGTGGTCTGAACTGTAGATGCCCCATGTCCTGTTCGTGTGACCTGTGACATGCACAAACACACACACACACACACACGCACACAACTCACAGGATGTCACTCTCCAAAGTCTACAGGGGCGCATTATAAAATGGTAGAGGTGAGGGATAGAGGTTCAAGAACAAGGGTGTGTGTTTGTTTGTTTGTGTGTGTGTTTGTTTGTGTGTGTGTGTGTGTGTGTATGTGCATGCATGTGTGTGTCTGCCAGGCTTAGACAAAAGAGCCATATTCCAAACACACGACGAAATGCCAACTGTGTGTAATCTGCCTCTCAGCATCCAGCCTTTCTGACAGCACAGTTCTGAACCTAATTCAACTCCTATCCTCTTTGAAACACAGAGCGAGAGAGGGAGAGAGAGAGAGAGAGAGAGAGAGAGAGAGAGAGAGAGAGAGAGAGAGAGAGAGAGAGGGTGAGATGATAATGAGAGGGGTGGTAGGGGATGGAGGGGGGAAGAGTGAGAGGGAAAAGATTAGGGAAAAGAGGAGAGGGGAAATGAGTGAAGGAGAGGGAGAGAGAGAGGCAGAGGCATGAGTGAGAGGTGCATTGG
This sequence comes from Nansenia antarctica, assembly GCF_963989245.1. Taxonomy (NCBI): domain Eukaryota; kingdom Metazoa; phylum Chordata; class Actinopteri; order Argentiniformes; family Microstomatidae; genus Nansenia; species Nansenia antarctica. The sequence goes on along the minus strand of NC_137689.1, from coordinate 35,938,434 downwards.
GAGTGATAGTGAAGGAGGGAGGGAGGGGGGAGGGAGGGAGGGAGGGGGGATAGAGGGAGCGGATCAAACAGACAGATTAGTGCAGGACTGACTGGTTTTCATTAGCTTGTCAGAGGATTAGAGGACGTGACTCTCTGTGTCAGATACTGTACGTACTCTCTCTCTCTCTCTCTCTTTCTCTCTCTCTCTCTCTCTCTCTCTCTCTCTCTCTCTCTCTCTCTCTCTCTCTCTCTCCCTCTCTCTCTCTCACCACCTGAAGTAGGTGCCCAGTAGGCTATGCTAGAGTGTGTGCGCAAGAGGGTACAGATGTCAAGTGTTAAAGACAGGTGTCATTAATTATTTTAAAAATTATTTTGAAGTTGAAACTAAACCAGCTAGAAAACGGCAGCTTAGAAATAACCAGCTTAGCTTTTTTTTATAAAGAAATAATATTGGAGGAAAGGTTAACTTAGAATACTGTACTGTACTTTCACTGAACTGTTGTACTGCTGTAATTTTCCATTATATGCAGAAGCGTGCTGAATGCAAGAGCCGTGTGCAAAAGATAGTCTTTGAAGTGCTGTTCGACTGAAAGTACTCAAATTCTCCTGATCTGGAGAATGTCCAACCAAGACAAGATACTGTCCAACCAAGACAAGATACTGTCCAACCAAGACAAGATGCTGTCCAACCAAGACAAGATACTGTCCAACCAAGACAAGATGCTGTCCAACCAAGACAAGATACTGTCCAACCAAGACAAGATACTGTCCAACCAAGACAAGATGCTGTCCAACCAAGACAAGATACTGTCCAACCAAGACAAGATACTGTCCAACCAAGACAAGATGCTGTCCAACCAAGACAAGATACTGTCCAACCAAGACAAGATACTGTCCAACCAAGACAAGATGCTGTCCAACCAAGACAAGATACTGTCCAACCAAGACAAGATGCTGTCCAACCAAGACAAGATACTGTCCAACCAAGACAAGATACTGTCCAACCAAGACAAGATACTGTCCAACCAAAACAAGATACTGTCCAACCAGACATGTTTGATCATAAACTGCTGGCGTTAAGGGCCATGTAATGCTAGGAAACGCCTGACCTGTTTTGCATATCCTGTTGTACGTCGAAATAATGTAATAATGTATGTGTAATGTGTAATAATGTATGTGTAATGTGTAATAATGTATGTGTGATGTGTAATAATGTATGTGTAATGTATATAATACATATTATATATATACAGTATATAATATGTGTAATGTCTCGTCCTGTTGGTTAGTTTCGTTTGTCTTTGCTTCATGTTATTCCTTGTTTCCTGTTTATGTTTTGTGTCTCTCAACTGTCTCTCGTTTCAGACACATCACTACCTGCCCTTGTGTGTTTCCCGCCTGTGTGATTGTCTCCTGCTCCCTGATTGGCTTCACGTGTTTCTCATCATCATTCCCTGTGTATTTAGTCTGCTTGTTTTCCCCTGTCTGCTGCAGCATTAAAATAAAGATAGACAGCTTCTAGAAGTCTGAAGTAATTTCTCAGCACTACGTTTCATACATTGGAAACATGTTAATTTCAGTTGCTTATGTTGCTGGAGAAAACTGTGGTTATTTTTCAAAATAAAACAATAATACTATTAGTTAAAAGGATGTTTTTAATCATGTAAAAGTGTCATTTTATTGTAGTCAATTATGTAATAAATGCTTAATTAGAAAAGCCCTCTGACCGACTGCTCAGGTGAAAAGCCCCCCCTCCCGTGGGAAAAAGAAATCACAATGGAACCTATCGCTAAGCCACGCCCCCTTTGAAAACTCAGACAGACAAACAACGCTTCAGTGACTGACTGACCGACTGTGACTGAATGACATTCAATGACTTACAATGGCGGGAGTAGGAAAAAATATTTACCACAACAAGTAATAGACATGTTTTTTAAAGATGACAATAATATTTCGTCTAGAAGCTTTTCACCATCAGATATTAGCGAGTTTTCTGCCTGTCGTGACTTTTGCTGTGATATGATTGGACAATTTATATTTTGGGGCGTGGCTTATCGATAGATCCATTTAACGTATTTTAATTTCAGGCTCTGAGGTAGGATCATGTGAAATATGTTTTCACTGCCCCGTTAGTTGTTTACAGTAGCTGCTGCTCGTGTGAAGGCTGTTGAACATAACTCCTCTGGTCCGTGTCACGGCTGTACTTGTTCAGCCAAAGTCTCTCAGCATAAGGACTCCACTGCAAACAACTCTTTTGGTGTACACACAAAGGCACACACGCACACACACACACACACACGCACACACACACACACACACACACACACACACGCGCACGCACACACACACACACACACACACACACTGTCAGTCTCTCGCACGCACGCATGTATGCACATATTTACACACTCACACACACGCACACACACACACACACACTGTCAGTCTCTCTCTCACACGCATGCATGTATGCACATATTTACACGTGCACACGCACACGCACACGCACACACACACCCCTCCAGAGCTTGACTGCGCTCCATTTGGGCTGACCCTGTCAATGCTTCTATTTAAAAACCTGCATCAGCCTTAAGCCAGCGACCCAGTACAGCAGTACAGTACAGCACAGCCACAGATGGTTCCTAATGCTGCAGCAGCACAGACATTCTCTCACAGGGAGAGGGAGCAGAAAAGGGAGAAAAAAACAGTGAAATTGGGGACAAAACCATCTGCAGCGTGGGCAGAGGGGACATGCCTAAGTGGTAAAGTGGGAGGCTAACATCGCATCAGGGGCGTTATTCTCAGACTAAAACCCCCAAAATGGCGGGAAAAGTTTCAACTCCGTTCTCTAATTTGATGAGAATAGTATCGGCCCGTGGTTATTGTGCAGAGCCATACCCCCCCCCCCCCCCCCCCCCCCCCCCCCCCACACACACACACACACACATTTGAATACTTTATTTGGTTCCACAAATTATATTATACAATTATATATAATAACCAAAGCTGGTTATCGTACCAAGTAGTGGTTGGTATTTGATATACTTGTCCTGGAAAGTCTGGTCCATGTACAGGTCAAAGGGGCAGCCTACTTCTATAATCAGCACCTCCTTGTGGCTGGTGTCAACAAAGACAACATCAGGTGTATTTGGGATGTTGGAAAAAACATCATTGGCAAAACCAAACCACTCTGGTAACACTCTGGCATGCTTGTACATAACTGCGCTAGATGGTAACACACACACACACACACACACACACACACACACACACACACACACACAGAGCCAGGCCAACGCAGGATTAGCTGTGGTTCAACAGAAGATTAGTGAGGGGATTTTTTACCAGATGACGACTATATTCTACTCGCCAGGCGTCCATTAACTAATTGTGATTATGATGTACAGTAGCTTGCGTGTGTCCAACTGAGGAGCATGTTTGTGTGTGTGTGTGTGTGTGTGTAAGAATATAGTGGGAATCTGTGGTAAGTGTGGGAGAAATCACCGAAAATGTGTTCAGGATATCGGTGCATCCCAATATGAATGTATTAGTAATGTCAGCCAGCGCTTGGCTCAGGTATTTATGACTAATTTCTTCATAGGACTACAGGAGTTCATGTCCAAGTAGTGAACCATCCAATTATGTATTAGCAAATCATTATGAAGTACGGTAATTGCCATTTGTATAGTTTGTTAATGTTACTTCATCGTTGTCGTTGCTAACACGCTTCATGGCAACGGTAAAGATGAACTTCTTCCAGTGAACTGTCTGATTTGTTCAATATTGATGTATATTGACTGTCCACAGGAACACATCTTTACGCTTCTAGGTACATACATTCAGTACTCAAGTTGTAAAAAAAAATCAGGGGGGTGGTGGATTTGATCATATGGGGACAATTTGTGCTGATGACAGCGCAGAGGGTGGGAGACCAACTGTCTAACCCTTTAGATTATTATTAAAGCATAAAGACAATTATTATACTCCTAAAACAACATGCATGTAATGGATGTTAGGTGTCAGATACTCCTGTCATTGCTCTTGACCAAGGCACCTCAGAATTGGGAGTCGGTCCCCGGGCTACCATGGCACCACTGCTTTTTTAAATACCATGTTCATTGCTAAAATGACATAAGGGATGGAAAGGGGGGATGGCAGTTTTAGAAGGGGGATGATTTTGACTGTTTCAACTCGAGTGCTGCATACATTTACAGTAGGCTATGGACCATATCACACAAACGACTGACGAGATCACGTTGATGACTGACGAGATCACGTTGACTGACGAAATCACGTTGGTTCTAACCCATTTTTTATCTCACAGTAATGTGTCATTGGTATGCATCTGAATAGAAGAGGCGTGGCTTACCTGCACTCCTGTGAAGTTCAACATGGACTCCATGTTCTTCCCGTTGAAAATGTTCACCTGTCAAAGACAAAATATCCCACTCAGTTCCCTTACGCCCAAGCTTACACAAATACTTTGAAAGCGATGCTTTGTTTGAGCATTGGCTTGGCCAGGTGGGCGGGGGGGTTTGGACTTTTGGGATTATTCCATTGGTTGCCTTGTTTCAGGCAACACTGAATCAAGCACAAGTATTTTTCAATTAATCAAATACTATACGAACACAGGTCTGAGTATCTGTGTGTGTGTGTGTGTGTGTGTGTGTGTGTGTGTGTGTGTGTGTGTGTGAGTGAGTGAGTACTGGATACACAACACTTACATAGCCAAGGGCCTTATCTCCTCTGGGAACTCCAGTAATGTAATCTGTAAAAAAGAAGAATGCAAATAACAGAAATCAAAAGGAGGTGAAAGGGTTCATATGAAATGCCATACAGGACTGTTGTCTGTTGCTGTTCAGCCGCCTGTGATTGGACAATGAGGTCCATCAGTCTCTTCTCCTCTGCAGAGTGGTCAATGGCTGCCTGGACATGGGCTGGAAGTTTTGTCGTGCTGGCCCTCCCGCTTGGGACTCCGGGTTATGGTTACCCTTAAGCATTTTTTTTTTTTTTTTGGGGGGGGGGGGGGGGGGTCTTAAGATGACTTGGAAATAATGAAGAACACAATGAATGTCATAGTATTGTCTCAGCATTTTATATAACTCCCTAGATAGATCATTTTCGAGATGGAATTGAAAATCTTATATTCCTGAAAGAACACCAGTGATATATATATATATATATACACATTATTAAATATTTTTTCTATATTTTTGTCAAACGAAATCAAATAAATACAGTAGAGATATCAATCCAAAATACAGGCTTTTATTGCAACCAACAACAACAACAAAAAAACTATGTTTGTGCAAACATGGTGTTTGTTTCCAAGACCAAGCATCAAAATGCCAACCTATGGGACAATACTGTACATCCCATTGGCAGGACGTCACGTAACAGCGCAGTGTGTCTCTAGGTTACAGTGTCACATATCGATTAATATAATCCCTAAGTAACTAGCCAGTTTCCGTAGCACAGTGAGTGACGTCTTCGAAATCGAAAACCCTGCTGTGCGGTTTTGAGCGACATTGAAAAATATGCTTTTCGTATTATATCTCGTTAACGGTACATGACTATGACTCAATTCAAAGTTCAGTTTGTTTAGCATGCTATTGTGATCATGGAGACATTTAGTTTGGAATTATAACCCATTGTGACCCTGAGATATTCGTCCATAAGCGACGCCCCCCCCCCTGCTGTGCGGTTTTGAGCGACATTGAAAAATATGCTTTTCGTATTATATCTCGTTAACGGTACATGACTATGACTCCATTCAAAGTTCAGTTTGTTTAGCATGCTATAGTGATCATGGAGACATTTAGTTTGGAATTATAACCCATTGTGACCCTGAGATATTCGTCCATAAGCGACGCCCCCCCCCTGTTGTGCGGTTTTGAGCGACATTGAAAAATATGTTTTTCGTATTATATCTCGTTAACGGTACATGACTATGACTCCATTCAAAGTTCAGTTTGTTTAGCATGCTATTGTGATCATGGAGACATTTAGTTTGGAATTATAACCCATTGTGACCCTGAGATATTCGTCCATAAGCGACGCCCCCCCCCTGCTGTGCGGTTTTGAGCGACATTGAAAAATATGCTTTTCGTATTATATCTCGTTAACGGTAGATGACTATGACTCCATTCAAAGTTCAGTTTGTTTAGCATGCTATTGTGATCATGGAGATCATGGAGATTGAGATTGAGATTGAGATTGAGATAACGTTTATTGCCACTATGCATTACACATATAGGAATTTGCTTCGTCACCACAGCAAGTGCGTTTATACTTTTTTTCACATATCAAAAAACAGGACAACACAACAACAACACAGGACAGACAACAGTGCATTGGATAGTGCGGTATAAAGTAAAGTGCAGTGCAGAGTTTTTTTTTTTGAGTCCAGTTCAGTCCTGGGCAGACTTGGGGGCGGGGGGGGGGGGAAGCCAGAGTCATTTAACAGCCTGGCGGCTGAGGGGTAGAAGCTGAGCCTGTGGCGGGCCTTAAGTGCCTTAGGCAGCCGCAACCTTCTTCCAGAGGGAAGCAGGGTGAGGAGGCCGTGGCCGGGGTGGAAGGGGTCAGCCATGATCTTCCTTGCCCTCCTCAGAGCCCTGGTGTCATGCAGGGAGTTGAGGGAGGGCAAGGGACAGCCGATCACCCTCTCTGCTGAACGTCGCACCCGCTGCAACTTGGCCTTGTCCTTGGTCGTTGCAGCAGGGAACCAGGTGATGATGGAGTGGGTGAGGATGGATTCTATGATGGCCGTGTAGAACTGGACCATCATGGACCTCGGCAGCCTGAGTTTCCTCAGCTGCCGGAGGAAGAACATCCTGACAGCCTGATTAGTCACCTTTACAACGAGGTATGACTTGTAAGGATCATGCATTTGTGGATATGAGCAACACAGCTAAACGTGTGGGTAGCGGCACAAAATTTGAAATTGTATGCATGGATTAAAGAAAGTGCATCATGGATACAACTGTGACAAAACAAAGAGTTTCCTCAGGTGTTTTTATTCAAACAATATATCCAGACAGTAGCAATCGATGGCCAATATCAGGCCTTAAACAAAGTGATAATGAACATTATAACATGAATACAAAGACATTTTGTAGATCAACTAAAAAGTCTGAATAGAGCAGATTAATGTATGAATAGAGCAGATTAATGTATGAATAGAGCAGATTAATGTATGAATAGAGCAGATTAATGTATGAATAGAGCAGATTAATGTATGAATAGAGCAGATTAATGTCTGAATAGAGCAGATTAATGTGTGAATAGAGCAGATTAATGTATGAATAGAGCAGATTAATGTATGAATAGAGCAGATTAATGTCTGAATAGAGCAGATTAATGTCTGAATAGAGCAGATTAATGTGTGAATAGAGCAGATTAATGTCTGAATAGAGCAGATTAATGTATGAATAGAGCAGATTAATGTCTGAATAGAGCAGATTAATGTCTGAATAGAGCAGATTAATCTCTGAATAGAGCAGATTAATGTATGAATAGAGCAGATTAATGTCTGAATAGAGCAGATTAATGTATGAATAGAGCAGATTAATGTCTGAATAGAGCAGATTAATGTCTGAATAGAGCAGATTAATGTCTGAATAGAGCAGATTAATGTGTGAATAGAGCAGATTAATGTCTGAATAGAGCAGATTAATGTCTGAATAGAGCAGATTAATGTATGAATAGAGCAGATTAATGTCTGAATAGAGCAGATTAATGTGTGAATAGAGCAGATTAATGTCTGAATAGAGCAGATTAATGTATGAATAGAGCAGATTAATGTCTGAATAGAGCAGATTAATGTATGAATAGAGCAGATTAATGTCTGAATAGAGCAGATTAATGTATGAATAGAGCAGATTAATGTATACATAGAGCAGATTAATGTCTGAATAGAGCAGATTAATGTATGAATAGAGCAGATTAAGCATATGTATTGGAATTATAACCCATTGTGACGCGGAGATATTCGGCGGTAAGCGACGCCCCCCCCCCCCCCCCCCCCCCCCCCCACCGCTGCTGCTCAGAGAACCGCTTCCTGGATGAAACTCCCGCTGACAGCGGGGCGAGAGAATATTTCTACCCGGGAATTCGCTCCTTGCTGTGTCGACGGTGATAGGAGTGTAGGATCGACACCATTCAAATGGTTTTGGATTCCCTGTCCTCTCCCCTATCCGGACACGTTTTAATTGTTATCCTAACCCACGGTAAATCACAGTTATTAATTATTCCATTTTGAATTGCACTTGCATTAATTAGTTAGGCCACATTTAGGGTTAGGGTTAAGGTTAGGGTTAGGGTTAGGGTTAGGGTAACCATAGGGTTTTGTAGTTTATTTCTACTTAAACACACACACATGCATAGATTGTATATGATATGGGCCTGTATATATGCTGTGGGGGAGTGTTGTGGAATGGCTCTTGTAATCTGACCTGCCCCCTGATTTAAGGCCATAGTGACATCACAGGTGACTGCCCTCTTGACCATCTAGGCAAGGTGATAGGCTATGGCCTGTGACTGTATTTGCATAATGTGATAAATAACCATGAGACCCAAGGGGCGGTCTCTTTACCACCCCAGCCAGCAGAGGAGAGCAGACATCAGGCTCCAGCTACTGGTGTATGTATGTATGTATGTATGTTTTGTACTTTGATTAAATCGTCTTAAACTCAATAACTGTTCTTTGATTCATAACCAATAAGATAAATACACAACATTAATGGCGAGCAAAAAACCCAGGAGTCTATAACGGGAAATCTACGTTTGAAAACTGAAGCTGCAAGAAAGGTATGATTGTGTGGAACAGCTGTGTTTTTCAAACATTTTCTTTGAGACTAAAACAACCTTAAAGTAAAGTGTCTTGTTGGAATAGAAACAAACCTTTCATAATCTTTAATAAGTGGGGTTGGTGAGAGCCGGATTTTGAAGTCCGTTTTTGTAGATCTATGATTTGATTTGTAAGGTATTGAGTGATTTGATTTATATGGTATTACGGAATATCGTGAGTGTGTGTGTAAAATTGTGTTAATGGAATAATATTACTAATTTGATAAAGTGTAAGTGGATTGTGAAGTCTATTTGTAAGTAAGAGCAGTATTAGAAGCAGATTAAGAAATCAAATCTTCAGAAGTGTGTCTCAGACGCCATTGTCCTTTGTCCTTGTCAGCGGAGCAAAAACACGCACGCTCGGGCACGCGCGCAGACACGCAGGCACACACAGGCCTAGATATCTCTGTGAAGAGACCGTGTGAAAAGCATATACATTGTTGAATGAGAATTTGTTTGGTAACTAATAGTTAAATTGCATTGAAAGATAATCTTGAAATTGTTGTGTCGTAGAAAATAACATTATTGTGGAAATCAAAGTATGGGCAGGTTTCACAGACGAGGCTTAAGCCTAATCCTAGACTAAAAAACATCTTCAATGGAGATTTTACATTGAAAGTGTGATTTAGTCCAGGACTAGGCTTAAGCCCTGTCTGTGAAACCGGCCCTAAATGTTGTAAGATTAATCCCACAGGTTTTTCCCCCAGAAGGAAGGACAAAGACTTGCCCCTCCCCCTCCCTTTCTCTCCTGTTGGTTAGAATAGACGCGCGCTCACACATGCACGAGCGTCCGCGCTCGTACACAAATACATTCCTTCATTCACGGGGCTGCGTGTGATTGTTGCATTACATAGATTGTAGTAATTTAAAGATAGAAAGATAGTGAATTGATCATCGGGGTTGTTAAAGGAGCACAGTCTAATACTGAGCTACTGAGATGCTAACCCGCGGACTCTGGTTGACGCGCCGTGCGTTCTAGTTTGATGTGTGCTGTTGGTTATACACGATCCGTAGTCATTGGTTTGCTGCATAATAGACCTTTATTGCGTTACTATGTGCCATCAATGGCTTAATCACGGGTACAAAACACTAACAACAACAACTCAGCGCCCTTGCGGTCAAACCTATTTGCCCTTCCGGGGTCAACACCTGACGATAACAACAAATGTACTACCTTATAAAGACCTGCCTCAGGTATTGTGACAGCGCCACCCCATGCCCACACAGTGAATTAAAACACATATGACAGGACCATTATCTGGCTCCTACACACCGGCCCCTAATTGTTACTGGCACCGACATAACAATTTAAACAAAATACCATAAAAGGAGCAAACGTTATAACAGACCACAACCAATATAAGTACAGACAACAAACACATTTTCATCACTGGCCTGTCAATTGTATTTGATTTGGTCTGTAATCTCACAGAACGTACCAGCCCCTGTTTGTCTGGAAAACCCTCTATAACCTTGCCTAGTGGCCAAGAACCACGAGGAGCTGAAGAACCCATAATAACAATGATGGGTCAGGGTAGCGTGGCTCTCCTCCACTCTCTCCATCTCCTCTTTCATCTGCTGTTTCACCTTCTCCACCTCCTTCTCTAGCTCTCTGCCTCGCTCCTCTGCTGTGTGCTTTCCAGTTCAGTGGCAATGTCTCCTATCTTGCCCAGGGAGCAGGTGTGCTCCTCCTGGAGTTTCTTCATCGCTGCAGCGTGTTTCTCCTCCACCTCCTCCTTCTCACTCCTCCTGCTCTCCTGTAGGGATTTGAGCTCTGCCTTCAGCTCCTGGATCACAGAATGCAGCTTATCCATTTCATTCTCCATTTCCTCATTCTGTACTTTGGTTTCTCGGTGGAGATCCTCCAAGTCTTTGTTCCTCTCCCCGAGGGCAGCAAGTGTAGCTCTGGCCGCCTCCAGGTCTGTCTCCTGAATCTTCATCTGCCCCTCTGTGCTGATATGGAGGAAGCTCAGCTCCTTGTCCTTGGCGTCCAGTTTATTCCTGGCCTCCATCGGGTCCATTGTGAGAGTGTTGATCCTCTTCTGAGTAGTGTCAGCAGAACCCTTGTTCTTGAGGAACTCGTTAGCCTTCTTGAGATCTGCACGCTGTCTCTCCACAGAGGCCATGCTGGCGGAGAGGCCCGTCTTCTCCCATACGGCAGACAGCAGCTTGGCCTCCGCCTTCCTCAGCTCTTCGTCCAGTTTGCCCACTGCATTCCTGTTTACCATAGCAGAGGGAACCTCTGCCTCCCAAGCACCACTGTTTCCATTCAATGGACCATTAACGGCCCATCCCAGCACTGTCCTAATGGCGTAGGGACCATTCCCGCAGCTGTTAATGATCTCCCACGGTTCTAACACCTTGGGAGCATTGGTTCCTATCAAAAGGTCAACATTTGCATTTATATTTGGGATGTGTACCTTCGACAAATATGGCCATTTAGCCAACTGTTCCGGAGTCACTATATGGTCATGAGTGACTGGCATCCTTCTCTGTGTGAGAACCTCTGGGAGAGCATGAAAATCATTGCTGACCAAACCAGCTACCTGCAAGCCAGTCAAGGAATAGGCTACAGCAACAGTTTCCTGCCCCATTGTGCTCAACCAGAAGTTGGTTCTTCTGCCTGTAACATTCAGCTTCTGCATTAGCTCTTCTGAGCAGAATGTGGCTGAACTACCAGGATCCAGGAAGGCATATGTTGTTATGGTGTGATTTCCCTTTGCCACTTTCACCTTTACAGGGACAATAGATAACCCACAGTGGTCCTTACCGGCCCCTGTATGTCCACACGTTTTGGGAGAGGTTGGCTGGTTCCTAGACATGTTCTTTGACTGCTCCAGTGCTACTGCTTGCCTTCTGATGTGCAAAACAGTGGGATGCGTTTGACCACACACTTTGCATCTTAAGCGCCTTTCACAATCCCGGCTCATGTGACCCACACATAAGCATGCAAAGCACACTCCATTGTCTCTCAACAAGTTTATTTTGTCTTTGTGCTGCCTTCCAGTGAACTGTTTGCACTCCTCCAATGAGTGAGTACCAGCACAGCAAAGACATCCAGCCTCGTCCTCCATCCCAGGATCTGATGTTAGCTCCTCAGCTCCCTCCTGCATGTCCATAGATGTTAATGTGGTGGCAACAATGTTTCCCTGTACTCTGTTGCCGTAATGTGGTCTAGGATTCTTTACTCCAGCAACAGCAGGCAGAGGGTCCTGTATGTCACCAAAGAGAGGGTCAGACAGAATTGCAACCCGACGCTCCACAAATGCGACCAAATCAGGGAAGCGAGCCCTTTGCTGTGTTGATTCCATTGTGCCATGAGCTATGGTCCTCCATTGATCTCTCATTTTGAATGGTAATTTTGCAATGATAGCCCTCATGTGTATCGGCATATCCAGCTCCTGCATGTACTCGAGCTCTTCCATTATATTACAACAGCCACGCAAGAACAAGGAGTAGGCTTGAAGTGCTTTCACGTCCTCCGACTTTATGGTTTGCCAGGCCAGAGCCCTTTGTATGTAAGCCGTTGCAATCTTGTACTGATTTCCAAAATGTTTTTCTAGAAGGCCCTTTGCCATCACGTAGCCACGCTCAGGAGCCATGTGCTGGCAGCTACGTACTAGTTCTTGTGGCTGTCCTCTGGTAAACTGTTCCAAATAGTACAAGCAATCCCCTTTTCCTGCCTTTTTCTCCACTCCTTGTTCAAAGGCCTTGATAAATGAGTTGTATTGGAACGGGTCCCCTTCAAATATGGGAATATCTCGAGGTGGAAGAGACATGGACTGATGTTGCTGCACCAGAGCAGTTGTTATTTCATTCTGCCTGTGCATGATGGTAATTATGTCCCCAGGCAGATTCTGAGTGGTGTGATGTTCTGTTTCCTGAAGGGTTCCTGATTGGTGTCGATACTGTTGTGATATTCCCACTATACTGCTTTGCTGCTGTTGTCCTTTGCAGCTAACATGGTGTTGTCCAGTAGCTTTAACCCACTGTGCAGTATCCTTGGGTCGTGTATCCGTGAAAGGGGGGTTATGGGTTGGTAGTGCCCATTTGATCAAGTTGCTGTGTGCTGTTGGTTCCCACAAGCTGGCTTCATATTCCTTTGCCAAAGGGTTTAAAACACTGACAGCCTCCCTTTCCCCTTTTTCCTTATCCAAATAAGAATTCATGCCATCTGAGGCAGCTTGTGAAACACTTCTCTGGCTTGCGGCCTTGAACACTGCCAGTTGAGCAGTGGATGCAGCTATGTCAGTTTCCAAAGCCAGCCACTCTCTTTTCCTCCTGAGTTGTTGCTCCTGCTCCTCCAAGGCATGACTCTCCTTTAGAGCTGCAGCACGAGTGATAAGTGCAGCCCTAGCTGCCTCCTCTTTTACCTGTGCAGTGGATATAGTGCTTGACCTACCACTTTTACCACTACCGCGACTTGGGTGGTCGCTAACATTGGAAGCACTGTCATGTGCACGAATATCATCCCCCTTATTAACATTTTCGAACACCTGCACAGAACCTTCTTTGAATGATAAAACCCACAATTTTGTATTTGTAATACATTCATTGTTGAACAACATTTTTGCCTTAAACCATGTTTCATGTTTTTCTTTTTCATCACATGGCAACAAATCAAGTATTTTTTCATGCATGGTTTTTGCTTCATCACACACCTTTATCAATTCAATCAGAGTATTCTGTACCTGTGTTTTATCATCAGTACACACTAACCCTTGTAAATCACCTCTAATGCTGGTAGCTTTGCTTAGTTTAGCTTTTCTGCTCGTTTGCAACAAGTCCAACTTCAACGCAAACGCTTTAGCAGTAAGCTTAACCACACGTTTACCAGATAGTGTCTCATCACCATTAGTGTCCAATTCCACGTCACGCATCTCCATGACGAATGATCGGTAGTCAGTCAAAACAGTTCGCAGCACGCAACAGTCAACGCAACGTCTATAATTGTCCCCTTCGCTTCAGTCACCAATGCATTGGATTTAATACCGGTGTGCACACATTAAATGGCCATTAAACAATGTAGCGCTACTCATACCGTGCGGTGTGCGCCGTTGTAGTGGTCTCGTGGTCCGATGCTCCAAACAGCTGGCTTTAGAATCGTAGCTCCTGCGGCTGCACACATATCCAAACACGTATCCAAACGCCTCCGTTATATTCCAAGCGATGTTCCAATAGATGCATAAGGTTTGACAATGTTAAAGGAGCACAGTCTAATACTGAGCTACTGAGATGCTAACCCGCGGACTCTGGTTGACGCGCCGTGCGTTCTAGTTTGATGTGTGCTGTTGGTTATACACGATCCGTAGTCATTGGTTTGCTGCATAATAGACCTTTATTGCGTTACTATGTGCCATCAATGGCTTAATCACGGGTACAAAACACTAACAACAACAACTCAGCGCCCTTGCGGTCAAACCTATTTGCCCTTCCGGGGTCAACACCTGACGATAACAACAAATGTACTACCTTATAAAGACCTGCCTCAGGTATTGTGACAGCGCCACCCCATGCCCACACAGTGAATTACAACACATATGACAGGACCATTATCTGGCTCCTACAGGGGTATTTAAAGAGGCGAGTTCACGCGCAGTTTACACACGGGGACTCGCGCATGTGCATTGCAGGCACATTCCACACACACACAGAGAGAGCGCAAAGCGAATACTGTAGTGCTGAGACGGTACCCATACTTTTAATTTCAACCCCTCTCTCTCTGTGATAAAGTTGTGATTGCAGAATCACGAAAGTTAAGCATAGTTTGTTAAAAGTAAAGATAGATTGTGGGCTTTTGATAGATTCAAAGGAAAAGAGGCCAGTCGTTCTGTGAGACATCTGTTGACTGTCTCCCTAAGCAGTCACAGCAGACCCCCAATAAAACGGCTCTGCCTGCCTGCTTGCAGAATGTTGGTGAAATAATTTACAGTCATAGATTGATGTTTGTAAATGACTGTTGAATATTACATTACTTGTTTAATTACTAATTGGTTAAAAATAATAATTCAGATCATTCATTGTCTGTTTCACAAAACAATTGATTCCACAGGTTTGATCAAATGTCTGTGACAATCTAATGAAAAACCATTCTGAATAATCATTCTGTTTGATAATTTGATAACAGATAATTGACTCCACAGGTATAATAATTCTAACTAATCATTCATTCCTTTCACTTAATAGTTGATTTATTTACAGATTGTAATTAATATTTGTAAGTTACATCTTTTCAGCATATTGAGATCGCTGAAGCATTGTGTTTGTTAGAAGAAAATAATCGGTTGTGACTTGAGATCACGACAGGGCGTTTTGAAGCAATCGATACCCAAGTCGGTTGCTTAGCTCCATCTGCTGGCCAAAACACGACAAGACATTTTTAAAACATTGGCTCTCTGTAAATTGATGAAATACAACCCTCCTTCATTGATGATGTTTGTAAATGATTGTTATATATTACATTACTTTAATTAATTTAATTAATTACTAATTGATTGAATTAATTATTCAGATCATTTCATTTTCTGTTTCACAGAACTTTGATCAATTGTTTAGTAATAATCTAATGATAACCATTTTTTTTTCGATAATAGCTGAGTGACTTCACAGGTTTACATCAATGAAGTGTACGATTGTACAATGACTAAGTCTAATTAATCATTCATTCCTTCCAAATAACAAGTCGATTTCTTTACAGGTTATAATTAATATTCGTATTTTACATCTTTTTATTTCAAGTTAAGTTCTTTTTCACAGCTTTTGATTAAAGAATAGCAGAACAGTTTCTATCTGATAATTAAGCAGTAAAAGGGTTTTTGTAAATCAGTGAATACTTAGGTGTTGACCAGCCTTTGTGATTTAATAATTGTGTTGACCAGAACTGTAATTAGTATTGAATGAGTAATTAAGTGACACATATTCATAAACAATTAGGAAACACATTTAAGTATAAAGTACTTACACAGATATTAGATTTAAGTTAATACTGCACTGCCATACACAAGAGGCAAATCTGTTATTCTGAGTTGTAGGGTTCTGTGTGGACGGTTAATACAGTTAAATTGGACTAGCATTTGTTTAGCAAACAAGGCAATAGGGAGGTGGGTTGTAAGCATATTACAAGTATTTTCAGCATATTGAGCAGTAGAATGGGGGCAAAATCAAGTAAGCTGTTAAAAGATATTAGTGAACATAGTGGAATATTGGCTACTTTATCCCCTATGGCTGTAGTGGAAAAAATGAATCCTCTTTTTTTTTAAATTAGCAAAATGTCTACGAAATGGAATAGCCGTTGGGCATACATTGAACAGCCGTGGCCGAAAGAGGGCAGCCTTAACTTACAAATAATTGCAACATTGGAAATACTTATCAATGTGCACAAGGCACATCAAAAAGGAAAGATTAGATCAGAGAAACGCAGGTTAGAGTTAGCTATTTTAGATCTATTTAAGGTAGAGGGACAGAAAATAGCATTAGCTTGGGATGAGAAAACAGCAAAAATGGAAACGGAAAAGAAAAATGAATTGGCCAGAACACTGGAACAGAAATTGAACATTCCATTCACAAACATGTGTCCAGTCTCCAGTCCCCCTCCATATGCTAAGGCGCTGGAGGACCATTCCCAGAAGAAGAAGAAGAAGAAGGAGCCAAGGGGAAAAGGGGACGACAGGAGTGACAAGGAAGATGACAGCAAAAATGGCAGTGAAGACTCAAGTGATGACGACAATGCAGATGGAGGCTACAACGCTCAGGTCAGGAAGATGATAGCCACAGCCGAAAGGAAAGGTGGGAGAAGACGCCGGGAGAAAGCGGAAAGAGAGGGAGAAAGACACCACAGACGGCTGAAGGAGCAACGAGAAAGAGAGGAAGAGGAAGATTGTCATCGAATGTCATCAAATACATTAAAGAACTGTCCAGTGCTGATTCGGGGTAACAAGATGGAATATCATCCTTGGAATCATACAGACCTGTCTGAAGTGATAGAGAAACTCCCCGTTCTCCAAGATGGTGGACACCCGTGGACTACTGAGGTGGACGTGAGACTGACAGGAACGCAGGCCGCAATGGGAGACCTGAAAAGACTCTTAGCTTTTATTGCAGGATTGGATACAATGCAGGAAATATTGATGAAGGCAGGACTTCATAGATATATCAATACATCAGTTTATGATCCAGAGCTCTTCGCAGCAAACAGAGGCAGGCTGTGGAAGGCAATCAGAGAGACTTACCCTACTCACATTCACCCAGACAATATCATTGTGAAGCCACTGGGGGGAGATGAGAATCCCAGGGGTTTTGTTGCCCGTGTGCACTCTCAATGGAGAAGTGTGACAGGGAAGGATGCTGAAGATAACCCCTTAGAAAAATCCATAATCAGGGAAAAAATACAAGCAGGTCTTCCTACCACAGTTAAGGATAAGCTAGCAGAAGTGGTGGGTCTACGACACATGAACAAAGCTGTTTATATAGACCACGTAGCTCATCAAGTTGAGTTATATCGAAATAATATTCAGATACAGAAGACACAAGACGAAGAGTCACTCAGAATATTGACTCATGTGCAATTGACTGAAAGCAAGAGGAACATAGAGGGAGTGCAGGCTTTAGCCCCACAGCAACAGCCACCTGGAGTGCAGACTGCTACTTACCAGTCCTACCCACAGGGGTCACAAGGGGGGTATCCATACCCACAAGGGCCACCAGGGGTGCAAGCGGTTCCATACCAGCCGTACACACAGCCTGGCCAAGGACCACCACCAGGGGGATGGACAGCAGCAGGGAAGAAGATGCTAGAACCATGTTACCAATGCGGCCAGAATGGACATCTAGCCTGTGCCTGCTACAACAGGCCCCAGGGGGGCGCAGGGGGGAGCCAAGGAGGAGGATATTGGCCCCCTGCTACACCTGCTCCAGGAGTGATGAACCCTTACGAAGGCCCAGCAGCTGGCCTATAGGGGTGCCCGGAAGATCCGAGTGGGAGGTGCCAGCTGGTGGTGACAAAGAAGCCTGAAGACGCCACGCACCTTCCTATGTCTGGAGAATATGTGAAGACAATCGGATTTGAGGGAATTAAACAGCTGATTCCTACAACTGAGCTTGTAGACTTAGAGTACAAGGGACAGAGAGCAACTCTGCCAACACTTGTGTCAGAACACACGCCAACAGGGCTGCTAGGGAGAGATGCTCTATGCCAATTGAACTGTACAGTAAAATGCACACCGGACGGAGAGTGACAGTGTACACCGACTCTGCCTATGCACATAATGTTTGTCATTTTAATGGAGCTGTATGGAGGGGGCGGGGTTTTAAGAGAACTGATTGTACGCCTATACAGCATCACGCACAGATCATGAAGCTGTTACAGGCCATGATGAAGCCAAAGGAATTAGCCATAGTGAAGTGTGCCGCACACAGGTCTGAATCATCACATGTCACACAAGGTAACAGGGCTGCAGAGGATGCAGCCAAAGCCATTACAGGAGCAGACAAGGCAGGTAAAGGTCTTCTGGTCGCACATGAAATGCAATTACAGGGCATGGTCACACTTGAGGATTTATTGATGTTACAGAGTAGAGCAACTATGTTAGACAAGAACGTTTGGCTAGCAAGGGGGGCAAGTCAGGATGACACAGGTCTATGGAGGAATCATGAGGGGTTGGTTGTAGCACCCTCAGATTTATTAGGCATGTTAATACGGGAAGCTCATGGATTAGCACATGTGGCTAGGGGGGAGGTAAGACGCAAGATCACCAAGGAATATGGGTTTTGGAGTCCATATTTGATGGAACAGATTGACCATGCTTTAGGTCAATGTGGGGTCTGTTGGAGAGACAACATCAGAGTGGGTACACCAGTGGTGTCTGGGCATATCCCTACCCCAATTGGGCCACGGGTGGTGGACAGGGGGGTGGATGTACAGAGTAGGCAGGATGTTGTGCCAACAGGTGCCGAGGTTCCCAGAGAACCTGAGAAGGAGGAGCTACGAGGAGATGCTGTGGTGTTGCCAGAGCCAGTGGCAATGCCAGTGTTACAGCCAGTGACATTACCGGCAATGCCTGAAGCCGAGGGGACAGTGGAAAGCTGTCCAGATGCCAATGAACCAGAAACCAACGAAGCAGAGAGTGTTGACAGTCTGGAGGTCCAGCCTGGGAGTGTCCAAAGCCTGGACACCTGTGCTACTGGGGATGCTGACGAGTGCCTGCATCATGCTTCAGATGATGCTGAGGGTGACTCCCCAGACCTTGATCAGCGTGGGAGGGGACCAGACGACTGCCTGAACCTCAATGACACTGACGGACGACGACCAGTTAGGAAAAGATTAAAGACTATGAATAGGGTAGTGAAGCAGCAGATCAAAGGGAACGACGGGAATGGACAGCAGATGATAGCATGGCTGGAAACGGTCTTAGGGGCATGGGAAACTTATTTTGCTAAGATAGGAGCACCTATTATAGCAGACATGATTTTTGACTTTCTTAGGAGACAGGGCCTCATTGACTGTTTTTGGAAAATCAGTCACTCAGTCCACGTTGATGAACTTTTCAGAAGACTAGTCCTCACCTGAGGTGAAGATCTATGCATTAATGCATTCCCTTTGTCCTATGCTTACTGTTGGAGAATTATGTGTTATGATAACTGAATGTCATTATTTGTGTATTGTTTGTTTGTTTCTATATCGTATGTGATTGAGGTCAGTTGAGAAGTGATGTGGTGGTTATGCAAAGATAGGAAAGAGGTTCTGTTCCTAGCGCAACGAAGAAAAAGCTCCTGACTAGGAAAGGTTATCAGTCTGAGACAGCGGTAAAGGTTGTTCTGAAGATGCAAGTAACAAGAAGACGTTGGTCGTTGGAAGTTTTTGTGTTGAAATATGTATGATGTACTGGTTTAGATTAATTTGTATTGTTGTTTTTAGGATTCTTTTTTATTGTTGACTGTTTTGTGTTTGGTTTATATGATATTTTTGGTTACTGGTGCTGGTGCTGAGTTGGTCTGTGTTATTATGTTTCTTGTGTTGTGTGTTGATGTAGTTTTTCTGTCTGTTGTTGTTGTTGTTTTTTTTTTTTTTTTTTTTTTTTCTTAGTTGCAGTATGTGGGGTTTGTGTTTTCGTTTTTGTTTTGTGGTCGTTTCGTTTCGGGGGGGGAATATGTAGTTTATTTCTACTTAAACACACACACATGCATAGATTGTATATGATATGGGCCTGTATATGCTGTGGGGGAGTGTTGTGGAATGGCTCTTGTAATCTGACCTGCCCCCTGACTTAAGGCCATAGTGACATCACAGGTGACTGCCCTCTTGACCATCTAGGCAAGGTGATAGGCTATGGCCTGTGACTGTATTTGCATAATGTGATAAATAACCATGAGACCCAAGGGGCGGTCTCTTTACCACCCCAGCCAGCAGAGGAGAGCAGACATCAGGCTCCAGCTACTGGTGTATGTATGTATGTATGTTTTGTACTTTGATTAAATCGTCTTAAACTCAATAACTGTTCTTTGATTCATAACCAATAAGATAAATACACAACAGTTTCCAATTCAAAATGGAATAATCCCGAGAGAAGCCCCGACAGGCGCACATAACAGGCGCACCCCTGCGCTATCAGAACGAGCTACCCCAATGTCACGTTGGAATTCGACGTTTGGATGCAAATGTCACGTCGGAATTCGACGTTTGGATGCAAATGTCACGTCAGAATTCGACGTTTGTCCATCAACGTCGAATTCTGACGTCTGCCGTGTGAGACCAGGCTGATTAGAGTTAGTAGATTTGTGACACCCCCCCAGTGTGTCTGAATTGGAGTCCTAGTATACTGTACTTCCAAATGGTTTAGCATGGGGGGTCAGGTTCAGTACTAGATTTGGGCCGAGGTCCAATAGTGTCCTACCTACAAAAGGTTTTGTACATATAATCATTTTGTTCATATAATAATGTTGTACACATAGTAATCCACAGTATGATTATGTATTTGTGTATGTTGTTTAAAAAAAAAACAGTATAATTATGTATTTGTGTATGTTGTTTAAAAAAAATAAAAAATAAAATAAAATAAAAACTCATGCAGTACTACATAACGACACCTGGGGTCGCTTGACACAACGGCAGGCGGGGAATATACGGAAGCGGGGAACATAGAACCCTTTTTCGGAAGCGGGGAACATAGAACCCTTTTTCGGAAGTTTTCGGAAGAGGGGAACATAGAACCCTTTTTTTTTTTTTTGCTAAGAAAACGGGGAACATAGGACCCGGGGAACATAGGGATGACCCCCTGCAAGCCTGCAGCTGGACCCTTCTCCATGCAGCGCGCAATTTCACACTTGGAGCAAGCAATCAAGGAGAAGGACGGAGCAAAGAGCGCCATATTGTAAGTAGCATGTGGATGTGATATCTGTTTTAATGTGAAAACATTGTCACTGTTAGCTGCATCGTCAGTTGTTCTGGGTAATTCCAGTTGCTAGAATAGCCAATGTGTAACGTTAGTTAGCTATTCCGGCTGCTAGTTAGCTAACTACTAATGTTAGCCAGAGGAGCCCACGTGCTAACGGCATTGTAAAGTGATGCTAGGCTTAGGATAACGTTATCTAGCTGCTAGCAAGTTACTAGCCAATGTGTAGTTTGCTATAAGTTCCTGCTAGCTAACTTTATGCTCTGGAATTGACCTCGCAGGTGAATTGACCTCGAATTGACCTCGCAGGTGCATATATTGAGGCACATGCAGCGCGCAATTTCACACTTGGAGCAAGCAATTAAGGAGAAGGACGGAGCAAAGAGCGCCATATTGTAAGTAGCATGTGGATGTGATATCTGTTTTAATGTGAAAACATTGTCACTGTTAGCTGCATCGTCAGTTGTTCTGGGTAATTCCAGTTGCTAGAATAGCCAATGTGTAACGTTAGTTAGCTATTCCGGCTGCTAGTTAGCTAACTACTAATGTTAGCCAGAGGAGGCCACGTGCTAACGGCATTGTAAAGTGATGGCTTAGGATAACGTTATCTAGCTGCTAGCAAGTTACTAGCCAATGTGTAGTTTGCTATAAGTTCCTGCTAGCTAACTTTATGCTCTGGAATTTTGGTGAAAGTATACAAATGCTTGCTTCAGCAAGACCTTTCAGCAATAACAACAAAATACTAGATATCCTGATAATGAAAACCGTTCAATGCAGTACAGTGCAATACAGTAGCGAAGAAATATGGTGAGTGCAGTGTGTATAAAGTGTATGGTAATTGTTGTGTCTTGTTGTTCTCTCTGACATACAAGATACACTTTATAATAATAATAACTCTGGTCTCTGGAGCAACGTTCAACGTGCGTCTTTATTCAGCATCCCAACAACAACTAGACCACACTAGTCAATCGATGATAACATTGTCAAGATGTAATGCTACGGAGGCAATAGCAATCAATCCCAGATCTATGCTAAACATAGCAATAAACTACAGTAATGATAATAATTAAGTTAATGATAAATAATTATTCAAGAAAAATTCTGCCAGAAATCAGTGGCCACTTATTGTCCCTTAAAGTAATCATGTGATTAATTGTATATCTTCACAGATCTAAATTTGTTGGTTGTGCTAGCTAGACCTAGGGTGTGCCAAAGGCTCTGTGAGTATTTTTAAAATGTTCTTCTATTATTCAAATGTTTTATATTGTTATTCTATTTTATGTATCAAATTATTTTTAATTTTAAATTTTATAGCACCTTTCATCTAAAAACATGCAGGGTTTTTCCTGCGTAGAGAATTATGAGGCGGTGTAAGTACCGGAATTTCCGGCCCGCGAGGTTTTTCGACCCTACCAGATCCGGTCATAGGTTCAGCCCTTTCCGGCCATAGGTAGTGCTATGATTCGCTGACGACGATGATTTCCGATCACATGATGACCGCCATTTTTACCCATCAGTAATTTTGGCTGTTTATAGATCTAATATCTGTAGCGACCTTAAGATACATGGATGTTGCGCGCGCACTCGCGCGCGACGTGAGAGAGTTTAGGTGAAAACAAGATGGAGTTTCATACAGCACTCAAGTTTTACATGATGCATGATATGTATCCTCCTGGCATACCCAAGGCTGGACACCTTAAATCAAGGATTCTAAAGGCGTCCAAGAATTACTTGATGAAAGGTAAGTCAGTGTGAATAACTATGTTATATCCACTCTTGAAGCCACTGCTTGAAATGGCGAAAATGGCGAAAATGCATAGGCCTGTATCAAAATTGAGTGTCTCATTAAGCATCTGCTAACTATTGTGTGCATAAAACCTGTTTCCAGTGGCTTTATATTTGCACTTCTAAATGAATGCTGTATTTTCCTGCTGCATCAGGTGAGGAGTTGTACTACAAGGACAAATACAAGGACAAACATCGCTTGGTGGTGTGCAACAAAGATGGAGTTCGTGATGTCCTGATGGTAACTTTCTTATCTGACTTGAGTTCTTGTCCATCATCTTTCCCAATTATGACAAGATTATCATTGTTGGAGACCTCAAAACCTACTTATTCAATCTCGCCTTTTAAATGTCTGTCTTTATTGTTGTTTCATCTGTACTATTGTTGTTTTATCTTCTTTGCTCTCTGTGAAGCACATTGTGTCACATTTTTGTGAGAAATGGGCTATACACAGGGGTGCACATAACTTTTTGGGGCCAGTGCTCAGAGGAGCACCTAGGGATGCTGCTTGGTGCTCCCCGAGCTCGCGAGTCACGACCCGTCCCACAGGATGGATAAAAAAGGGATACATGGATAACTTATAGTAGCAAAACGACATTTATTCATAAATAAAGATGAACGAACAAATGATTGTGTGCAAAACAAAATAAACAAATGCAAAATCAAATGACTGCTCTTTAAGCATGAAAGTCTGTCAGACTCCTACACAATGAAATCAACTGACATCTCTTTAAGCACTAACTGAATGTCTGTTCTTTAAACACAATGAAATCAACTGACATCTCTTTAAGCACTGCTCTGTTCTGTAAACACTGAAATCAACTTTTCAACAAAAAGTTACAGCCAAGCATTTATTTATGCTACAAGCTTAATCATCATCATCACTGCTCTCTTGACTGCTGTTATCACTGTCCTCAATTTCAACCATAGGCTATCACTTTAAATAGCTCATTATTTTGATTGTGCAACAAAGTCTTTTTTTTTTTTTTTCTAATAGAATTCCCAACCATATTCCCTGGGTCAGGGGTCTAGGTGCGATAATGAAACTGTAAAACAAACGTCTGAACGTTTGAAAGCTTCAGAGAAAAGAAACGTGAAGTCCCTTGGTGTTGTTTTTCCTTTTAGCGCGAGTCGTTCGGGACTGAATTTTCACGTGGCGGCGTGATAACCGTGCGATACACGATACGCGATACGCGGAATGAAAGTACGATTTACGATACTTTCCGAATGTTTTCGTGAGGGGAGTCGCCGTGGTCGTCGTCGGTCGACTGTTGCGATGGATTACTCGTCGGGGACGGCAAATAGTTACGTAGTGATGCAGCAGTCAGCAGTTGGATTTTGAGGAAGTAAATTCCTCTCCCAGCGCTTCCAGCTGTTGGTGCGCAAGAGCGCGTTCATGCTGCTGATCTTCCGCGCAGGATGCATTTTGGCGACGCATGCGCACTGGCGCACCAGTTATGTGCACCCCTGGCTATACAAATGAAGTTTGATTTGATCTGAAGGAGTGCCACGACAACCATGGGACTGGGGGTCATCCAGGGAGACGCCGAACGCTGGAGAAGGTGACTGCGTCCTACCTCTGGTCCACCTTGCGGGAGGATGTCACAAAATGGGTGAGTTTTTGATGTTATTAGTGCATGATGTGTGTGAACATTGTAATTTATACACTGCCCATTAGCAATGATCTTTTACTCAAAGATCTCCAACTCTTGTGTAATTCTCATACTGACCACAATCTGATTCTGCACTGGAACACCCAGACCATCACACAGGCCGCGGCCCCTCAACCACAGCGGTTCTGCACCTAAGGCACTAAGCCCAGCAGCTGACCACCACCACCAACATGACGCCTCAACCACATCAAGAATTCTCTGACTCTAGATAATTTCCTCTGAAATGTCACTGTTTTAAAGGTTGATGAGTGCCCCCGCTGTCAACATCATGAGAAAATAAAGACAGTTGCACCTGTACTCCATCCCATCCAAGTGAAAGAGGCATGGAGTGTCCTGGGGATTGATCTCATTGGTCCACTTCCCACCACTGCAAAGGGCAAAAGCTAGTTACTGAATGTTGGGCAGAAGTATGTGTAACCCCTTTTGGTTAAAGCTAGTGAGATAAGCTGACATCATGTATTGGATAAGTCAATAAAAGTTATGAAGCAAGTTTTTGGTGGACCCCATGAGGAATAGCTGCTGCAATGCTGTAGCTAATGGAGAACAATCTGCATTTTTCATTGCAGATACATTCTGACTGCAACCGACCTCTTCACCAAGTGGGTTGTGGCAAAAACCCTCAACACCAAAACAGCCAATGAGGTGTCCAGGAAGATAGTCAACATTCTTCTTGACTTTGGACTGGTAGAGAGGATCATTACCGACCAAGGACGGGAATTTGTGAATGAGGTACAGTTATCTATATAAGACACAGTGTATGTGATGTGTGACATTTGATAATTGTAATTTAATCTAATTTAATTGCATACACTAATGCATCTGCAGGTCAACCGTGGTGTTTTTGAGGCTCTGGGTGTCAAACACTGCATCACGTCACCCTACCACCCCCAGGCCAATGGACAGGACGAGCGCACAAACCGCAACGTGAAGACTGCGCTTGCCAAGTACTGTGGGGAGGGACAGAACGACTGGGATGTCCATTTGAGGGGCGTCATAATGAGCATCAACACCTCTAAGCAGGTAGCCTACTATTGTGTAACAACTGCATATGTAAACAATTCAAACAAACATAGAAAGAAACAAAAAACAATTTAAACAATATAGAAAGATGGTGAAATGCTATTGATTGTACTTTTGTTTTGTTTTACAGCGATCAACCAGGTACACCCCGTACATGGCACTGTTCGGACGGCACCCTCGCAGCCCAGGTGTCATCAACACAACACAGACTGAGGAGGGTGACGACTCAGCTGTGGTTGTGGTTGATTTGCCAGAGGAGGATGTACAGGCGAAGACTGTCGAAGTTACAGATCTACATGCAAAGGTGATGTAAAAATGGCAATTTATGCATAATAATATCTAATAATAACAAATATGCATACAATGGCAATATATGCTATAAAATATGAATATGTTTCAAGGGAAAATTAATTAAATGATAACAATTTTTCAGATTTACCAGAACATCCAAATTGCCCAGGCAAGGCAGAAAAAGACCTACGAGGCCCAGAAACAAAAGGGGGTCAAATCCTTTGACTTCAAAGTTGGGGATGAGGTCCTACGGGCAAACAAAAGGAAGGAGGGACGGAAAGGAGGGCGACTGGAGGCCAATTGGTTTGGGCCGCACATCATATCCTCCATCTCACCCAAGGGTGTGGTGATGCTGTCCAGCACCAAAGGGCCTCAGCTAAAGCAGGGTGTGAACGTTGCCCAGCTGAAGCCGTTCATCAGGCCTAATTTGAGAGGTATTATTATTGTTAATACAAGGACATACACTAAGTGTGTATGTGCAGTAACTGTATGTATGTGATACTTGCATAATACTGTATCCTCTCCATCAGAGTCCAGAGAGCCTGAGCCACCAGTCGTCCCTCCGTATCTGTGCGCTATGACCCCAAGCCAGGACATGCTGGTAGATATAAATGTCTACTTGATACGCAATCATCTTTTGTATGTTTGCTATTGATTTAAAGTATGTTTTATATCTATCACTTGTAGCTAAATTATGTACTGGACCCACAAAGATCTGAAATGGAGATCATTGTGAAGGAGGGGGATGTCTGCCTGGTGCGGCAGGACTTTTGGAGCTTGGGCCTTCCTCAGCTCATGGAGTCCAATGTACGTATAGAATAGAAAGTTGAATTGCCATATAAAACCAGAACAGGTACATTGGAATTCTTGTCATTGCTTGTCCTCACAGTAACTTATCGGCACAAGTTACTTACTTATATTACTCTGTTGCAGATTGGAAACGCATGTTTCAGATTCATCAAAGAGGCCACACAAAAACATGTAAGGTTTTGTTATTTGTTAAAACATAAATTATGCAGATGTATGCCGGTATTCATTAACACCTGTAACGTCTTTTTAAAAAAGTAGTGCAGTTTTCCCTTGATATTGCACTAATTAATTACAACATTTCTTTTTTGTGAAAAACTGTCAATATAGGGAAAAGACATCCACATTGTGGACTTGTACGTAGTCCCAACGTGGAAGTCCAAGACTGTGGACCCAATGGCTGGACTTCCTGTAAGTTCCTTTTACCTGTGACCTGTGTTGCTTGACATTGACATAGGCTTGGGCGGTATTGATGTATATCGTGGTATTTGGAAATCGATAAAAAGGAATTAAAAAATAGATACCACCCAAGCCTAAAAAAATGCAAAATAACTTCTAAAATGCTAGAAGGACCTCCTGCACAAGGATGCCATCGTCATCCCTGCCTGGAGTCGACAGCCAGGAAAAGCGGATCACTTTTTGCTTTGTGTGAGTGTAATCCAAATCCTCTCAACAGTCAAAGTAAAAATGTACTCAACTTGTGCTGTACATTTCTCTTCTGTTTTAGGAGAGCATGTAATGTTATCTGCTTTGTAAATGGTTGACAGATCATCAAACCTAAAGCAATGGAGCTGCTTTTGGTGGACTCGCTAAACCCCGATGGTTTTGGCGACAGCTGTTACCATGGCGTCTTTAGGTTTTGTAACATAACGACAATAGTCAGCCCTGTTCTGTGGCTTATAAGGGAAATCTACATAATTCATAGTATTCTAATAATACAGTAAGACAGCTTATTGACCAGGGTTGTCAACTAATACAATTTAATTTATAACACATTTTCTTAGCAAACAACATGTCTGTAACAGGATACTATGAATTATAATGTTCGGCTTGTTCCAAGAAGCCTTGTTCAAAGCCTCGTTCAAAGGCTGTTTTCAAGTTATTTTGTTTACACCATGTTTAGTGGCTATCGTAACATTCATCTTTCTTAAAGCATGCAATAGTATGTTGAATGTAAGGAAACCCAGTAATATTAATTCTCTTGTCATTCTTTCACTAAGTCATATTGCAAGAGTAATTAATATACCATGTTCTGGTGCTATATTTGGGGGAAAAGAGACATTTATTATGTGTCATAGGTGACATTGTTAGGTGTTCTTGTATTGTAGCATTTTTCATATAGTTAAGAGTCAATTTGTCTGACACAAATACTCTTATGCTGGATTTTGACAGTGATCTAGCTCATCGCATCGCCCCAGGCCAGTGGGCAACCATGTACGGCAGAGACATCAAGGTACTTTTGTCCTGCATCTCATGCACTTGCACATGTCTTTATTATCCTTTTGACCACATAACTGTTATATTGCTATTAACACCTTGTCCAATTCTTTCAGGGTTTCCCTCGCCAGAACGCAGGGATTGATTGTGGTGTCTTCATATTGATGGTAAATTCCTTTCTATTCTATTGAAAATGTTGTTCATTTGAAATGGTCATAACCTAATAAGCAGATCTTTGCCTTTCACAGTATGCATTCTGTCTCACCACTGACGCTCCACTTCAGTTCACAGAGGTCAGTGTTTCTCTTCTCCGACGGTGAGGAGAGTCAAGGAGGAAACTAAATCTGTTACCATTAACATTCTAAACCATAACGGTTTGGCTGTTGTAGCATATATATATCTCTGGAAACACCCATTGCCCAAGCGCACAGAACCATTTTGACTTTACATTTAATTAATTAATTTAATTAATTTTGCCATTTAGCAGACGCTTTTATCCAAAGCGACTTACAATTACGAATTACAGGGACATTCCCCCTGGAGTAACTGAGGGCTAAGTGCCTTACCCAAGGGCACACTAGTAGTGGTGTGGCTTCAGGCGGGATTTGAACTCACAACCTTCCGATCCCAAGTCCAACTCACTATCCACTAGACCACCACTACCCCCCCACATTTCTTCTCTCAATTTTTTTAGAGGGATATGGGACGCCTGAGGAGATGGTGGTGCATCGTTCTAATGGAACGGTTCCAGATTGAGGGGTAAGACTTCACTTTAAATGTAACTTCCGAAACCGCATTTGTTATACATTGGCTTACTTTTTTATTCTGTCACTATCTCACTCAAAGCCACGGGCAGAGGTTTGCCCACTGGACCGATGAGGCCAGAGCGTTGCTCCAAGGGTCACTGCAGCTGGTTTTCATGGTCCCCAAGAAGCAGAAGAGGGAACAGGAGGTGAGCATGATGCTGAATGGTAAATAATAGTGGTTTTTGTTAGTTCAATAGTTGTGATTGCACCATGCATTTTATTCCTTCAGTGTGAGCGGTCTGACAGTGTGGTGGGCAGCAATGACCACAGCTATGCCGCAACAATGCAAGAGGAAGACAATGCCATAAGAAATGACCACAGCTATGCCGCAACAATGCAAGAGGAAGACGCCAAGAAAAAGAGGACAGAAGACGACAACTTGGGTATGTTTCTCTTCACCAGTACTGTATATTACTATAACCTTATATGAAAACGGTGCCACTAGACCACTGGCTGTAGAACTGTTTCTATGGACCACTGTAAGAGGACTTTAAACTGTTTTTGTCTTGTAGACCGCGGCAAGTCCACCCTCCTGGGAGCGGAGTGGATGAACAAGAACGCCCACCGGCTGTAAGGGAAGGTCCAGGAGCCTGCTTTTCTGCAATTGGACAAAATACAGAGAGAGGAAAGAGAGGCTAAATTGACACTGATTGAAGACGAAGAAGAACGTCAAGAATTGCTGGAAATATTTTTGTTTGAATTTGAACTTAAAATTGATTATGATTTATTTCTGTTAGAGGTCAAGGACAATCTTGGCATCCCTGTGTGCGCAAGTTTCAAGGCTCCCAGTTCGGAAGAGTGATTGATTAATTAGTGTGCTTGCAGTCGCAAATATAAAACTGAATCTGAACAGTAGTGTGAACTACATGTTGGTCACATTACCCCAAATGATAACGGTGGATGACCGATGGCCTTATTCACTTATTCCTTCCAGCTAGAGTCTGGATCTAGCTAGAGTTAGAGTCATGTCAGAGGGAGGGGCTTTTGACACGTGCATGCTGTCTGAGTCAGTCCATCCTCTCCATGGGCGTGGGTTAGATATACAGGCCCCAAACATTTCCCAAATAAGATATATATGTATATGTACACATGCTATATTTCGGTTAACCTACACAATGTTTTTACTTGATTCCAGCTAATTTGTGAATGAATACGTTTTTGTTTGTGTATGGTCAATCCATTTTTATGTAAATATGGTTTCATGCTGTATTGATTTACAATAAATTCATTGCATTTCATTAAATCGTGTTGCTTTACTACAAAAAACACATCTGATTGAGGAAGACTACAAAACATTGAGAAAGGATTTGGTAAACCAAGTATTTCTTGCGTCATATGGTAAGAAGAGGGGTGGCCATAGTCATTAATACATCTCTACCATTCTCTGAAGAGAAAGTGATAAAAGATAATAGGAGAAGATATGTAATGGTTGACCCTATTACATTAACCATAGCTAAAGGTAATGAATCTTTTTTTCATTTCATACCCTAACTCTAACCCACTCTACCCATAACTAACTCTAACTCTACCCATACTCTAACGAATTAAAATGATTAACAAGCATAATGGCACAGAGAATGCAGAGATGTGTATATATACACAAAGGGTTGAAATATATGTTATTATTATTATTATTACTTTATTATCACATAACAGCTATTTGAAGCAAACTATGGAAAATGTATAACTGAGTAGTGAAATACTCAGAAATAGTGAAATACATTCTTAGAAATGTCTACCGTGTCATAGTAATTAATACATCTCTACCATTCTCTGAAGAGAAAGTGATAAAGTCACTTTATCACAGAGAAAGTCTCAGCGGGTGAAGCTGGGGAAGAGCATTTCCAGCTCCAGGTCCACCAGCACGGGCTCCCCGCAGGGCTGCGTCCTGTCTCCAGCACTATTCTCCCTTTACACCAACAGCTGTGTCTCCCGCTACCCCTCGGTCAAGCTCCTGAAGTTTGCAGACGACACCACCCTGGTGGGCCTCATCTCCGGGGGGGACGAATCTGCCTACAGGGGTGAGATCGAGGGGCTGCAGAGCTGGTGCAGTTTAAACAACCTGGAGCTAAATGCTCTGAAAACAGTGGAGATGGTGGTGGACTTCCGAAGGAAAGCAGCCCTGCCCCCTCCCATCACGCTGGGAGGTACCCCGGTGGCCTCCGTGGAGTCATGCCGCTTTCTAGGCATGACCATCTCCCGGGACCTAAAGTGGGAGCAGAACACCGAGGCCCTCACAAAGAAGGCCCAGAAGAGGATTTTCTTCCTCCGGCAGCTGAGGAAACTCAGGCTGCCGAGGTCCATGATGGTCCAGTTCTACACGGCCATCATAGAGTCCATCCTCACCCACTCCATCATCACCTGGTTCCCTGCTGCAACGACCAAGGACAAGGCCAAGTTGCAGCGGGTGCTACGTTCAGCAGAGAGGGTGATCGGCTGTCCCTTGCCCTCCCTCAACTCCCTGCATGACACCAGGGCTCTGAGGAGGGCAAGGAAGATCATGGCAGACCCCTTCCACCCCGGCCACGGCCTCCTCACCCTGCTTCCCTCTGGAAGAAGGTTGCGGCTGCCTAAGGCACTGAAGGCCCGCCACAGGCTCAGCTTCTACCCCTCAGCCGCCAGGCTGATAAATGACTCTGGCTTCCCCCTCCCCCCCGCCCCCAAGTCTGCCCAGGACTGAACTGGACTCACTGTAAAAACTCTGCACTGCACTTTATACCGCACTATCCAATGCACTGTTGTCTGTCCTGTGTTGTTGTTGTTGTGTTGTCCTGTTTTTTGACATGTGAAAAAAAAAGTATAAACGCACTTGCTGTGGTGACGAAGCAAATTCCTATATGCGTAATGCATAGTGGCAATAAACTGAATCTGAATCTGAATCTGAATCTGAATCTGATAAAAGATAATAGGAGAAGATATGTAATGGTTGACCCTATTACATTAACCATAGCTAAAGGTAATGAATCTTTTTTTAATTTCATACCTATTAGTTTACTCTAACGAATTAAAATGATTAACAAGCATAATGGCACAGAGAATGCAGAGATTTGTATATATACAAAGGGTTGAAATATATGTTATTATTATTACTTTATTATCACATAACAGCTATTTGAAGCAAACTATGGAAAGTGTATAACTGAGTAGTGAAATACTCAGAAATAGTGAAATACATTCTTAGAAATGTCTACCGTGTCATGATTACAAAGATACCACTTGAACACACACACTGTGACACATTGGTCACACGCGCGGGCACACACGCGCGCACGCGCGATGCGCGCGAAACACACACACAACACACAGTTTCAGATCTACTAACGGGTCTTCGTTGTCATCGTTGTCATCGCGAATCATAGCGAATCATAGCGCTACCTATGGCCGGAAAGGGCTGAACCTATGACCGGATCTGGTAGGGTCGGAAAAACCTCGCAGGCCGGAAATTCCGGTACTTACAGCGGCCGCCTCCAGCTCTTGGATTTCTGTCATTTCTAACTGCAATTGCGGCACTGCGCCGACGTGGTGGCGGGGGCGCTGTTTCGCAAATAAGTTAGCTTTCGTTTTTTCTACCGAAATAGCAGATAGTTGATGTTGACTGCTCAAGGAGAATACATATTTGAAAGTACAGAATGCCTGAGAGCCTTATATTGCATTATATTTTGAATTGTCATCTGGTGCCTGAATATTGTGTTTTCCTTTACATAAACAATGACATTTCCACCATAAATTGATGCAGAAAGGGCACAAATTGGTGCATATCAATTCACCAGAATGCAAGAAATTAAGTGTTTGACGGTCGTTTAAGGACCCCCAGACAGCCCTGCTTCATGGGCCCCCCCCCGATGTCAAACACCACTGGTACCACCTCCGCCTCATTTTGAGCCAGGAAAAACCCTGCATGCTATTCAAATTGCAGTGTATGTAATGTAATGTAATGTAGTATAAATTCAGTGTATGTTCCAACACGTTTTTTCTCCCCCCCCTTTGCAGTGAACGGCAGTGTGAATGTGGCAGTGTAAGACGTGTTCCACCTCTGTTTCAAGTAGGTCTGACCTCTTAAGTCATTACAAACTAAAACATCCTTACTTTGGACGTACCACCCGGTATCCATGTACTATTTGGACTGCCCTTGCTCCTTTAGAACATGGAATGCTCTGATTGTTCACCAGAGTAGAGTGCATTCCACACAAGTGTCTCAGAGACCTACAGAGCTTGCTATATTCTCTTGTGACATATGTGCATGTAAGAATCTAGCAACAGAAAGAGACTACTTTAGTCATATTAACACACATCTTAAGAGAAATGAGAATATCTCTTGTATGTTCTTAGGTTGCGATTTTAAAAGCAATATTTATGGCACTTTTAAAAGTCATAAATGCCGTAAACACACACCACATAGCCTAACTGACTTCAAACCATGTTTAGTGACAACCACTAGATTAGCACCTCCAACAGATGCACCATTCTCTGATGGTGAGGATGAGGAGGATGAGGAAGATGATGGTGATGAGGTTTCTGGCATAGGCGCAGAGAGTTCCAGGGATTTCACTACTTCCATTGAGCAACAACTTGCGGCTGCTTTATTCAAGTTGGAGCATTTGGTCCATGTGCCAGGGACGGCAATAGACGAGTTTTTGCAAGACCTACACCACCTGCTAATAGTTCGCTCGCCAACTACCCCTGCATCCCCGGTGCATAAAGCTATAGAAAAGGGTGGCATATTGAGTACTTCATATCAGCATAGAAAATATTATAAAGAAACATATATTGTGGAACCAGTTACATACGTTTTGGATGCAAAAGCGAATCGCACATTTCAGTATGTGCCAATATTGAAGTCTTTGCAGCAGATATTAAGTAGGGAAGATATACTTGACAAGGTCATACAAAATCAGGGGACAAAATCAGGGGACACCAGCCGGTTCAACCTGATCCGTTGTATGAATATAAGGCCCCTCAAGACGGTTTTCTTTTTCAAAACAACAGCTTTTTAAACAATGACGAGTTAAGAATATCACTATGCCTTTATGTGGATGATTTTGAGACATGGAACCCTCTAGGCACGTCTAGGAAGAAACATGATATTTGTGCAGTTTATTGGATACTTGGTAACCTACCACCTGGGTCCCACTCGTCTTTGTAATCTATTTACCTGGCGCTGCTAGTGAAGCGTGGCGATAGAAAAGAGTATGGTTATGAAAAAGTATTTGAGCCTCTTTTAAAGGACATTAAAACTCTAGAGGATGAGGGTGTATACATCCCACTGTTAGGCAGATCTCTTAAAGGCACAGTGCACACTGTGGCTGCGGACAATCTGGGAGCTCACGGCCTTGCTGGATTTATTGAATGCTTTAATGGTGATTACTACTGCCGGTATTGCATAGGAAAGAGTTGTGATATTCAAGACCATCCTGTTGCGTCTGGTGTTTTTGACCTGCGGACAAAAGAGCTTCATGAATGTCATGTAAAGTCAGCACAGGAGACTGACAAAAATTGCTTTGGGGTTAAAGGAGAGCGTATTTTAACCAAACATCTCTCTTATTTTCTTGTTGTTGGTGGCTATCCCCCTGATCTTGCTCATGATCTTCTTGAAGGAATCGTACCAGCAGAGCTTGCTTACTGCCTTAGAGTATTTATATCAAAGGGCTTCTTCACATTAGCGGACCTTAACAAAGGCATTTTGTCTTTTCCCTATAAAGGCACAGATCGGACAAACAAGCCGCATGTGGTACCAGCAAGTATTGTGACTCAGACTCGGAAAACCATAGGCGACAACGCTCACGAAAACTGGGCCTTGTTGAGGTTGCTTCCCTTTGTGGTAGGACATCTTATACCAGAAGGTGAGCCAGCATGGCTTGTGCTCATGGATTTAAAAGAAATCGTTGAACTTGTTGTTGCACCCATACATACAGATGGGTCCATCTCCTACCTTGAGAGTAAGATAACAGAACACAGGCAAAGGTATGCAGAGCAGTTTCCTGGTAGAAAACTTCTCCCAAAGCACCACTACATAGAGCACTACCCTCACATGATTCGTGCTTTTGTCCTCTGGTCGGACAATGGACCATGCGCTTTGAAGCCAAACATAGCTTTTTCAAGAAGATAGTTAAACATACCAGCTGTTTTAAGAACATACCTCTGTCCTTGGCTACAAAGCATCAGTTAATGGTTGCTTTCTATCTAAACTCTCCGTCTATTGGTAAATCTGACTTGGAGGTCTCCAATGTTTCCACAGTCCCAATAGATGTGGTGACAGACGAAATAGCTCAGGTTATTAGGGAGAACTACCCGGACACATCTGAAGTGCATCTCGCCAAGAAGGCATCAAGTCAGGGAATAGGGTACAGTAACGGTATGGTAGTTGCTCACGGGTCAGCATCTGGATTACCAGAGTTCGCAGAAATCTTTCAGATGTGTATCATAAATGGCAGGTTGTTCCTCATTGTTAAAGTGCTGTGTGGGTGGTACAGTGAACACTACAGAGCCTTTGCACTAGACCCATCACCCTCAAAAGAAATCAAACTTCTGGCACTTGATGAACTGTTGGATGGTTATCCATTGAGTGAATACAGGGTCGGAACAAGCCGCATGGTAACCTTAAAGAGACACATCATCATAAAAGGTTGGTTAATGACAAATTATAATTCTATTTTGTGCATGCTTGGGTGTGCATCTGACTTGACAATTTCTTTCCCCTCTTTCTTGGGTGTCGGTCACAAAGGTACAATTTGGGCAGGTCATGGAATTTCTAGAACATTGGCAGGGGATTTGATGTTTTGGACCCAATTCGCAGAATATCAGGGACTTTTGTTAATACCAAGTTTACATTTTAGTTGTATCAAATAGCTCCACTTAAAGGTCAGAACCTAAAAATAAAAAATAAGATTTATTGTTATTATTGACAATGTCGACTAATCGTTGCACCCTTACTGACAAATCTACTAATCTACTAATTATACCTTTAAACATGGGGCATTTCATAAAATAGTCAAATCAATCCACCAAAAGCTGCCAAATTAATGCCTCCCATTGACTTTATATTCTAACTGCAATATCTCAACACAATAAGTAAACACATTTTAAATAACGTCACACCTGTTCTTTCTTAACATACTTTTGATAATTATAGTTGATTTTGGAATATTTTAATCTAAAAAATATCACTTGTTGCCCCTTTAACCTCCACCGCTGTTGACCTCCACCGCTTATAGACAGTCACACACACACCGGGTGAAAACATTACCTTCCACTTCTACAGGACAAGACTCCCACCTTTGCCCCCTGGCGGCAGAGGTACTCAACATTACATGTGCACTAACTATTAGCTCTGATCTTTTTGTTTCTTTCACAGATTAAGGATGTCTGCCTCAAAGGTGCTGAGAGTCAGCGTGAAGGACGATGACTGTAGAAGGGTGACATTTGCTGATGGTTTCTCTGGCACTCTTAAGGACGTTCTTCAAGAGGTGAAGAGACAGTGTGACATCAACTTTACCTTCCGACTTCAGTTCATGGATCCAGACTTCACAAATCAGTTCATGAACGTGACCTCAGTGGATGACCTTGTAGATAGAGGGACCGTTAAAGTAATCCAGATAGAGAG
Source organism: Nansenia antarctica (assembly GCF_963989245.1). Lineage (NCBI taxonomy): Eukaryota > Metazoa > Chordata > Actinopteri > Argentiniformes > Microstomatidae > Nansenia > Nansenia antarctica. Next base: position 35,901,801 of record NC_137689.1, on the reverse strand, counting down.
TCCACCTGAGGACTTTCAGTTCTTCCACCTCCTTCGGTTCTTCAGTTCTCCCTCCAAGTTCACCTGGTAGTGCCTTGTCTTTTGACACAGATATTCTGTCATCTCCTGGGTCAAGCTCAAGATCAAGTAGTCACTCCTCATCCGGGTCAGAATCAAGCTCAAGATCACCTTGGCCCGACACTTTCAATGTACCCCAGTTCTCATATGATTCCGAGTTCAAACTTGAGAAGGGGAATGCTGCTTACAAACAAAATGGCACTTCGCTTATTCCAGATGTTAAACTAAAGACCAACATTCTTGATGGCTTAGTACAAGAAAGTATAAAGTACAAAGTCTACTGCAAAGGCCAAGAATTCCACATGGTTGCGAACGCCCTCGTATCCAAACATCCTTGCCTGAAGGAGAAAGGTTCTCTTACTGGATGCTCCGGCTGGAAGTTAAGTTTGGCAAATAAACTTGCTGGACACCGCACTCAGCTGAGAAAAATAGGATGCACTGAAGTGACTGTAAACTCTCTGAAGAACAAGCCACAAGGAAGGGCAACTCCTGCTGCGGCCATGAAGAAACCACGGAGGTCTGAAGTTAACTACTGCCCCCCATTTCCCATTGGAGAATCTGAAACCAGCCTAGAAAGGATCAGAGAAGAACTTCTCTCAGATGTCAAGATAAGGAACAACAGGGAGGTGGTAAGGATGAAAATGGACAGGACATTTGCCTATAGAAGACTAGAAGTGATCTCCGAGACACCCATGGTAGAGACATTCATGGCAAGATGGCCAGCATTCTTCGACGTGAGTGAGGTATGAGAGTTTCCTTTTACACAGCTTGTTTCAGAAATTAAGTTTAAACATCCAACTGTACAGGAATCGTCTTAAAGGGATACTCAACTCTAGAACAACATTGGGCTCAAAAATGAACCCCACATAAAATAGAAAATAATTCAGGGATGTGGTTTTCCCTGTTTATACAGGATTTCCTGCTTTTCTGACCTGATTGGCTAGACTTCACTGCTGTTTTTATTCTTGTTATATAATTTAGGACTGTCTTAGGAATAATAAATAATAATTTTTCCATTTAGCAGACGCTTTTATCCAAAGCGACTTACAATTACGAATTACAGGGACATTCCCCCTGGAGTAACTGAGGGCTAAGTGCCTTACCCAAGGGCACACTAGTAGTGGTGTGGCTTCAGGCGGGATTTGAACTCACAACCTTCCGATCACAAGTCCAACTCACTGTCCACTAGACCACCACTACCCCCCTGACAGCCCTGTTCTGCTCCACCTTCAATGAGGTATAGGCTACTGATTGGTTACTCTAAAGAGCTTAAGTGTTCCTTTGCATCGAGGGGAGAATCTGACTGAAGGCCTTCCATCTCTCCTGCACTCCATTCGAGTCCAGTCTGTGAAACGACACTTATGATACTCTGATGCCACAGATGTTTCACCGATTCACCTGAGTTGACGTTGACATTTCCAGCCTGTTTCAATGATCCAGTGGTCTGACGAGTGGACATGTTCTCGTTCCAGCTGGGCTTTGGTAACCATCTACCCATAGAGGAATGAGGTTAAACCGTCTAGCCATAAAGGCAGAGGGAGGAGGGCTAGGGAGTTGCTTTGTCGTTCAGCCAGATTCTCCTATCGGCACAGGGACTCTGAAGCTTTTACAGTGACCATTAAGTAGCCTACCTCACTGATGGTGGAGTAGAAAGTGCTGTCCACCTGAAGTGGATGGTTCTGTGTCATGTCCTTGCATGCTCTGCACTGTATATTTTCCTGCTTTTTGGTCCTTGGCCAATCACATGCCTGAGAATTGTGGTGGTTACCATGACTACTTTTTCCATTCAAAGAAAATAGATCCAACAGTCTGCAACACTGTTATTTTGAAAGACTCTGTTAACCAACATGCATTGCACCCATCCACAGCCCCTTATACTGTATCTTTTTTGGTATTGTAGTCTTTGTGATGGTGTCCTGGGAGATGCTGACACATTTGACAGGGTTCCTCCAGGAAGTTACAGATCGTTGGATCTATTTTCTTTAAATGGAAAAAGTAGTCATGGTAACCACAAAATATTTATATTATGTAGGGTTCCTGTTTTTGAGCCCAATGTTGTTCTAGGGTTGAGTGTCCCTTGAAAGGGTGTAGCTCCAAACTGGTTTTGGAATCCTGGCCAGTGATTGGTACCTGAATTCCCGGGGTGACCAATCAGTTTAGCAATTATGTGCATTATTACCTGGTAACCGGCTAACAAGACTCAACCTTTATATTGGCTGCTGTAATAGTAACGTTACTACTGTAATACATACAACTGTACATTAGCATTGAAATGTTACACCAAGTGGAAGATGACTTTTCTAAAACCTGTCAATCATTTAATTTTTTATACTAGTCCTGCCTTCAAATTACTAGCTGGGGCTGCA
>NC_137689.1:35751878-35896878 GCF_963989245.1 Nansenia antarctica | reverse complement strand
TTCAGGACGCAATTTTTTGCGACCCGGCCGAGAAATAGAGACAGCCAATTGGAGCGCTGCTACAGCTCACGTGTAAGCGAAAAGTATTTGGCCTAACATAGACTAGCATTGACCGGCGCCCCGCGACTCCTCCCCTATGTATTTTAACAGTGAATTTTACACACACACAGATACAAATGTTTATTGTATTGGAGGATTTTTAATGAATGCTGATAGGCGCCGACAGAATATCAGCCGCATTTTGTGAATAAACAATGTTTATTTTTTAAAAAAACTTTTACAAATCGCAACTAGGAAGTGAAGGTGGGGAACTAGGAAGTGAAGGTGGGGGCGGCGCCCCAGCGCCCTCTATCGGCCAGCCGCCACTGGTAGGCAGTCATCAGTCAATATCTCTTTCAATAGCCTTTTCACACCGAATGTACTTTTTTGTGCTATTTTCGGCCCAATACATGCGAATTTCGGTGCATTCCTACTTCCAACTACACTTGCTCCCTGCATCCAGTTGTTGCACATTAACTGCATCGCTCTCATCAAATTCCCCCATTCTGAAAATGAAAGCAGTGTAACGTTAACTGCTGTTATAAACGGAATGATGACATGAGGTGCGTGTCCACTGGCGATACAGAGCTGACTACGATAGTTATGGAGATATACTCCAGTTCTATGAGTGGAGCTCCGCCCCATAGGGGAGCTCTGCTCCTATTGGTTTACCCCGCTACCTAAAGCTCTGCTCCTATTGGTTTACCCCGCTACCTAAAGCTCTGCTCCTATTAGTTTACCCCGCTACCTAAAGCTCTGCTCCTATTGGTTTACCCCGCTACCTAAAGCTCTGCTCCTATTGGTTTACCCCGCTACCTAAAGCTCTGCTCCTATTGGTTTACCCCGCTACCTAAAGCTCTGCTCCTATTGGTTTACATACTCCAGTTCTATATCGTGGAGCTCCGCCCCATAGGGGAACTCTGCTCCTATTGGTTTAGGGCCCTGGGCATCCGCGATGCAGAACTGCGTGGATGGCCCGGCCGATATCAAATGTTTTGGGCCGCGGTCTGCTGAAATAAGTTATTATATATCTATTTTTTATATAACACATTCTGAGCAGCCCAGAGTCTTGCGGCCCTCCTGGCATTTGCCAGGCTTGCCCGGTGGCCAGTCCGCCACTGACCATAGACATGTACCAAAGACATGTACCATAGACATGTAGCATAGACATGTACCATAGACATGTACCATAGACATGTACCATAGACATGTAGCATAGACATGTACCGTAGACATGTATTATAGACATGTACCATTGTTTGGCTAATTCATGGGAGGATATTTCATTTGGAGTTTATTTTATTTTGTTTGATTCATTTGATTGGCTAAAAGTATGCATGCGGAGAGTGATTGGCTTAGATAGAAATGGGGGTGGGCTTAATGAGCGTAATCTGTGTGGCAGGGCAAACGGAAGGTCAGTTATAGAGAGAGATGGGAGTTGGTAAATTGAGCTCTGAATGATTGTGTATTTTGTTAAATCTTTTCTGTTCGTTCGTTCACTGTTGGTTATTTACATGTACTAATAGATCGATGTGTTTTGTCAGTTTTACAATCTGTTAATGAAAGAAGAAGGAAAAGCAAACCGAATTGTGTCAAGTCTCGTCATTTCACCCGAACTGCCGGAGTAAGCAGAAGATCTTCACCCATTCAGCTAGCTAGAGGGAGAGCTGAACAATTGTAAAACACCCGCTGACGACCCCAGGAGGACGGACCGTCAGCTAGCTAAGAAAAACAAGCACGGTTGGACGCAACAGGAGCTCCGGGAGGACAAGGATCCATTCACCGGAGATGAGAGCAAGCTAAAATCTGGTCAGGTTAGTGACGCAGCCGCCAGCCGGCTACGGAGCCGTGGCGCCCGCAACTGTAGCCACTTGCTAGCTAGCGTAGCATTAGAGAACTGAGCTAGCATTAGCCCTGTTGTCGCAATAGCGCAACAGGCGCGCGGTAGAGCTTATAGCACTCAAAGCTACAGCTAGCTAGGCAGGTAAGGAGGGAAATAATCCACGGCTAGCTTCAGCTGGCTAGCCCAACTGCAAGAATCCACTGCTAGCTTCAGCTGGCTAACCCAACTGCAAGAATCCACAGCTAGCTAGGCTAACCTACAAGACCCACCAAGAAAGGAATTGTGAGCTAATAGCAGCTATTCAGAGAGCTACCCACACCCAGCACTCTTCTCTGTGACTCTATTGACTGTTTGCATTAAAATAGGTTTGTGTAGCCCCGCGGTGGCGTAGCGGTCTAAGCACTAGCCACTAGTGCAAGCTGCCCACCGGGGACTGGGATCGAATCCCGGTCTCGCCAGACCCGGATATGGCCGAGGCACACAGGGAGCGGCATATTGAGCGGCCGCTCCAGAGGGCGGTATAGGACTATTTCCGGACAAGGATCCGTCGCGCAACAGCGCCCCCGGGGTGCCGGAATAACGGTGCTGGGCTCGAGGAGGCAGTCAGCTAGTCTGCCTGGCGATCTCCTCTGGGGCTGCCGGCCACGGGGTCGTGCGGCGGATCCTACGCAATAGGCAGGGGATAATTGGATGCTAGGTTGGGTTCAATTGGATACCAAATTGGGTGAAAAAGGGATAAAATCTGGGAAAAAAAAAATAAAAAAAATAATAGGTTTGTGTGTACCTGGGTATTAAGTCGTCGGGGGGAAGGAAAATCCTCTTCCACTTTATTATTTTATTTTTAGCAGTATCCCTGGGATGACCCCACGGTGAACCTGGTTCCTCTGCCGAAGACTAGTTAAGGAAGTGCAGGGACCAGTGCAAATCAGCTCAGGGAGTCAGAGAGGGCTGAAGATATAAGATAGAAAGACGAAACAGGTACACACAGTTTATTTCTGAGTCACAGGCAAAATGGAGGCACTGAAGATTGAAAGGGAAAAATTAGCAGTCACTTTTGAGAGAGGATCACCATATCATCAGGTCAGTGGCATTAATGGGCGAAAATGACATGAAACGCGAGTGGATGGCGCTCCTGTCAAACGCGAAAGACCTAAACTCTGCAAACGACAATTATGAGGAAGGTTTGCGGGCCAAAGCAAGTCAGGAACCTGAGACAGGTGACAGTCAGCTTCTTCAAGACATCACCAATGCCGCTGAGGAGAGAGCTCAGAAGGTTGAACAGGTCGGTCACGTCATAAAGGCCAACATGTGGACAAGGTTCGCGGAAATCGAACTTTCATCCACAATTAGACGAGCAGAACGGAGTCACCAAGGCGCGAAGAGGATCTGTCTAGAAGAGGCAACCCATGACGTTTGTAAAGAATGAAGCACACTCACAGAGAACCTCATCATCAAAGCGCGAAGTCGGCTATCAAGCTGGGGGGAGTGGATCCCTGTAGTTGAGGCGTGCAGCACGAGAAAGTCGCTAGAGGAGCTGGAGGACAAAAGGGATGAACTTTGGGAAAAGTATGTGACTGAGTTTGGAAGAATTGAGAAGGAAAATACTGACAAAATGGCCGACAAGGCCGCCGCAGCAAAGCAAATAGCCACCGACGCTCTCGCCGAAGATGAGAGGAAAAGGGCAGACGCTCTCGCCGAAGATGAGAGGAAAAGGGCAGACGCTCTTGCCTAAGATGAGAGGAAAAGGGCAGACGCTCTCGCCGAAGAAGAGGCAAAAGATCGAGCGACAGATAGAGAAAATAAAGAAGCTATTGCCAAGCTGGAAAGGAAAGCCGCTGAGGCGGCCGACAAGGCCGCCGCAGCAAAGCAAATAGCCACCGACGCTCTCGCCGAAGAAGAGGCCAAAGATCGAGCGACAGATAGAGAAAATAAAGAAGCTATTGCCAAGCTGGAAAGGAAAGCCGCTGAGGCAATACTGAGGTCAGCTGATAGCGTGGCCGAGTTGGAGAAAGAGACAGCGAAATTGAAATTGGAGGCCGAAGGAGAGATCGCTGATGCAAGGCAGAAGGCGGCCGTGATTGAGTTGAATGCAGCAGAAATAGCCGCTCAAGAGCGCGCCAAGCTACTGGAGGCTCAGCGGGAGGCATGGGAACAAGCCCGGGAGGCAGGGCTGGAGAGCGCCACATATGGCAGCCTGACAAACTGACAGCCAAGAACCTTGGAGTGATCCTGGATAACCGACTATCCTGTGCGGAGAACATTGCAGCAACGGCTCGCTCCTGCAGATTCTTCCTCTACAACATCAGAAGGATACGAACATTCCTTACCAGAGAGGCAGCGCAACTCTTGACCCAGGCACTGGTCATCTCCCGCCTGGATTACTGCAATGTACTCCTGGCTGGGCTCCCCGCTTCAGCCATTAGACCTCTGCAGCTCATCCAGAATGCTGCTGCCCGGCTGGTATTCAACCTCCCCAAATACTCGCATGTCACCCCTCTCCTTCGCACCCTGCACTGGCTCCCGATAGCAGCTCGCATCAGATTCAAGACCCTGGTGCTTGCATTACTTACTTACTTACGCCTATCGCTCCTTTTGGAGGAGCATAGGCCGTCGACAACAGTTCGCCAGGGTCCTCTGTCCTGTGCTTTGCTTTCCAGCTGTTTCCATGTTAGTCCACTCTGTGTGATGTCTGTCTCCAAGTCCCTGCGCCAGGTGTTCTTGGGCCGGCCTCTCTTCCTTTTGCCTTGGGGGTTCCATCTAAGGGCCTGTCTGGTGGTGCTGGTGTTTGGTTTGCGTAGTGTGTGGCCGATCCATCCCCACCTTCTTTTCTTGATTTGTTCTTCCACTGGTTGTTCGCCCGTCCTCTGCCAGAGATCGTTGTTACTGATGGTATCTGGCCAGTGGATGTTCAGGATCCGCCTCAGGCATCTGTTGATGAATGACTGCACTCTAGTCATTGTGATCTTGGTTGTCCTCCACGTCTCTGATCCGTATAGGAGTACTGGCTTGATGTTGGATTTGAAGAGTCTGATCTTTGTCCGCTGACTGATTACCTTGGAGCTCCAGATGTTCTTTAGTTGGATGTATGAGGCCCTTGCCTTGCTGATTCTTGCTCTGACATCTGCCTCCGTGCCACCCTTCTTGTCTATGATGCTACCTAGGTAGGTGAAGGATTCTACTTGCTCGAGTGCTGTTCCCTCCAGGTTTACTGGGTCTTCGTTGTTTGTGTTGATCTTTAGGATTTTGGTCTTTGCTTGGTGGATGTTGAGGCCTAGTTGTGTTGAGGTGTCTGCCAGTATGTTTGTCTTCTCCTGCATCTGTTGTCGACTGTGGGATAGTAGGGCAAGGTCGTCTGCGAAGTCTAGGTCGTCCAGTTGTGTTGTGAGTGTCCACTGGATCCCGTTTCTCCTCTGTGCCGTTGTGGTCTTCAATATCCAGTCAATGGCCAGGAGGAAGAGGAAGGGGGACAGTATACCGCCTTGCCTTACTCCGGTCTTCACTTGGAAGCTTCGTGTGAGCTGCCCGCTGTGTATGACTCTGCAGGTCATTCCTTCATAGGAGTTCCTCATGATGTTGACAAGCTTTTCTGGTATGCCGTAGTGTCGAAGCAATTTCCAGAGGGTGTTTCTGTGGAGACTGTCAAATGCCTTCTCGTAGTCTACAAAGTTGATGTATAATGGAGAGTTCCATTCCAATGATTGCTCAACTATGATTCGGAGGGTTGCAATCTGGTCTACACATGATCTATTGGGTCGGAAGCCTGCCTGCTGGTCTCTTAGCTGCGGATCCACCACTTTCTTTATTCGCTCGAGGAGGATTCTGTTGAAGATTTTTCCTGGCACTGATAAAAGCATGATTCCTCTGTAGTTGTGGCATTGGCTGAGGTCTCCTTTCTTAGGTATTTTGACCAAGTAGCCTTCTTTCCAGTCTGTTGGCCCTTCCTCTTCCTCCCATATCTTCTCGAACAGGGGGTGTAGCATCTCTACCGAGGTGTCTATGTCTGCCTTCAGTGCCTCGGCAGGGATGTTGTCTGGTCCTGCTGCCTTACTATTCTTTAGTTGTGCAATGGCCTGTTGGATTTCCTGCTTGCTGGGCTTTCCACAGTTGATGACTAAGTCAGTCTCCGCAGGTTGAATGTCCGGGGGGTTATGTGGTGTCGGTCTATTCAGGAGTTCTTCAAAATACTCTGCCCATCCCTCTTGCTGTTGGTCCAGTCTTGTGATGGTCTTTCCTTCCTTGTTTTTGATTGGTCGTTCTGGTCTGCTGAACTTTCCGGACAGTTTCTTGGTGGTGTCATACAGTTCCTTCATGTTTCCTTTTGCTGCTGCCTCTTCTGCTTCTTTAGCCAGGTTGTCGATGTAGTTTCGCTTGTCCTTCTTGGCATTTCTTTTGACCTTTCTGTTTGCCTCAGTGTACTCGCTTTGGGCTTTTGCCTTGGTTGCCCTTGTTCGGCTGTTGTTAACTTCTGTCTTTTTCTGTCTCCTTTCTTCTATGTTGCGTAGTGTTTCTGCTGATATCCACTCTTTATGGTTTCTCTTCTTTATTCCAATCACTTCCTTACATGTTGTTATGAGGGTTTCCCTTATCCTTTCCCATTGGTCTTGCTGGTCTCCTTCGTCACTGCTTAGATCTTGCAAGGCTTGATATCTGTTCTTCAGCTTCAGTGTGAACACTTCTCTTGTCTGTGTGTCTTTTAAGAGGTGGACATTGAATTTCTGTTTCTTTGATGTTGTTTCCATCCAGTGCTTCTTCAGTTTCAATTTGAGCATAGCGCTTAGTAGGTGGTGGTCTGATGCTATGTCTGCTCCTCGCCTTACTCGCAGGTCCTGTAGTGATCTCCTGAACTTGCTGGTTATGCAGAAGTGGTCTATCTGGTTCTCGGTCACTCCATCCGGTGATACCCAGGTTGCCTTGTGGATCCTCTTATGTGGGAAGACGCTTCCTCCGATAACCAGGTTGTTCAGGGCACAGGTGTCCACAAATCTTTCTCCATTCTCATTCATTTCTCCTAGGCCATGCTTTCCCATCACTTTTTCGAAGCCTGTGTTGTCTCTGCCAATCTTTGCATTGAAGTCCCCCATGAGAATGTTGATGTCTTTTCCTTTTTGTTGATCCAGGATGCTCTGCAGTCTGTTGTAGAACTCATCCTTTTTTCCATCGTCACTGTCATTGGTTGGTGCATAGCATTGTATCACGTTCAACTTGATTTTCCTTTTCTTGGTTCTGAAGGTGGCTGTTATAATTCTTGATCCATGTGCCTCCCATCCAATCAGTGCTTTCTTTGCTGTTGTTGATAGCAAAAGGCCAACCCCCTCAGTGTGAGGGGCTTTGTCTTCTTCGTGCCCAGAGTAGAGTAGCAGCTCTCCTGTCTGCAGTCTTTGTTGTCCAGATTGTGTCCATCGTGACTCACTAATTCCTAAAAGATCTAGTTTGTACCTCTTCATTTCTGCTGCTACTTGTATGGTTTTTCCGGTCTCATACAAGGTCCTGACGTTCCATGTTCCAATTCGTGTGTCTCTGGTTGACAGAAGGAGTTTCGGCTCTGTGACTTCTGTGACTTGACAGCTTTCATCACACAGCGTCATATTTCCTCTCATTGAGGATCCTTCTTCTTCCAGGGCTGAGGTCTGTTCTGTTGTCAACGTTTTTGTAACGGATTGTTTTCTACGGGGTGGGGTTGTTGGCCCCACGCCCAACCCCCAACCTGGAGGACCAGGTGCTGCTTTTCGTCTGGCCCCTCCTCTGAAACCTGCCCGGCTTGGTTGAACCTGCCAGGGGTGTAAACCCCGGCCGGTATAGCTCTCAGAGTCATAGAAGCACACAAGCTGCCCCACCACGGCAAGGTATCAGCACGATGGGACAGCTTGCATACCAGGCAGCTAAAGGGACAGCCCCTGCCTACCTGAAGGAAATGGTAACCCCCCAAACCCCTGCCCGCTCACTCCGCTCCTCCACCTCGGCTGGCCGACTGGCCCCACCTCCTCTACACAGCAGTCGGGCTGCCCGATCACGTCTCTTCACAACACTGGCTCCCCGCTGGTGGAATGAGCTCCCCACGGCCGTCAGAACGGCTGAGTCACTACCCATCTTCCGTCGTAGACTAAAGACCCATCTCTTCAGGTTACATCTTAACTGCTCCTCCTGAGACATCTTCTGACCCTCACCACTACGTCTCCTAAAGACACCCGCTTTCCCCTTTACTGTGTCCCTAAGAACTTCTATTGCCCCCCTTGTACTGTTTCTCAGTTTCTCCAGAAAAAAAAAAAAAACTCTTCCTGCAACGAATGGTGGATTGCTGATTCACATGCTTAGTATTCAAATGTATTGATTGTAAGTCGCTTTGGAATAAGGCGTCTGCTAAATGCCAAAAATGTAAATGTAAAAATGTAAATATGGAGGCAACCGCACTGGAGCCATCTCCAAGATCAAACTCCCTCCAACAAGGCTGCCCGTGTTCAGCGGGTGTATGAGAGATTTTCATCGCTGGCGGAAAGATTGGGAAAGCCTGCAGCAGCAGGGAGACCCATCGGGGTCGCCAGAGGTGAAGAAACTCCACCTCCTCGAGAGCATAGACCGAAAGGTTTTCGAGGAGCTCAAACTCTCGAGCTACCGCTCAGCGGAAGACGTATTCAAAGCCTTGGAGAATCGGTTTGGAGACAAGGCAACCATCGCGCTGCAAATTATTGAGGAATTGGAAAGAATACCAGGGGTAAAGGGAAACCAGCCGAGGAAGGCGATCGACCTTATTCAGGCAGTGGAAAGAGCCCTCATGGACCTGACAGACTTAGGAGAAGTAGGCGCTATGAAGAACCCACTTGTACTTAAGGCCATCGAGAGCAAACTGCCAGATCGCGTGCAGGAAGGCTGGATTGCCTTTGTAACCAAACCCAAAAACCAAATCACCCCAGACAAGCAGTTCGATGCTCTTCTTCTGTTTCTGAAAAGGCAGGAAGTAATCCTCGAAAGGATGGCGCGAGTCCGAGGCTCCACAGAAACCTCTGAGAGAACACCAGAGAAGCCAGTCAGATGGGAGAAGAAGGCGTTCACGAGGGCCACGGAAAGAGACTCACCGGTAAATAAAGAAGAAGAGGAACATCAAAGTGAGACCAGAGTCACGGGCAGGAGCTCGGAAAGAAGAGAAGAGTGTGACATCTGTGGAAGCGATCAGCACGGTGGCAAAATATTCTTCTGCCGAAAGTTCAAGAGTCTCAGTCTGGCAGAGAAACGAGCCATAGCAAAGCAAAGCAAAACCTGTCAGAAATGTTTGGGCATGCACGGCGCCGACGGAGAGTGTAGTAACCGGTACCTGTGCAGAATGTGCAAGCAGAATGAAGGAGGGGCGAGTCATCACTACCTTCTGTGTCCCAAGTGGAGTGAGGGAAAGAGGACAGGACCAGGGCTCTCTGATAAGCAACGGGAAGTCCTGGACTCTTTGGGACTCAACCCTGAACAGGAAAAGAGGGCGAAGGACGCATTCACCAGTAAGGCTTCGATGACGCTGAGCACGGGCGCAGAAGGCGGAAGACTCTTCGCGGAGAATGGGCCAGAGGAACATCCAGTACTAATGATGATATTGACAGTCGAAACAGAAGCAGGTAATGCCCTGGGAACCCTCATAGACCTCGCCTCCGACACAAATTATATCACCAACCGGGCCGCCGATCGGCTCCAACTGGAGCGGAGGCAAGTAACACTGACTGTGCATGGAGTCGGTGGAATGAAGGTCAAGGTCTAGACTAATAAGTACCTGCTAAAGGTCAGGGCGTGGAGCAACAACAGATGGAGTCCCCAAGAGATGGTATGCTACGGGCTCGACACAATCGCTCGTGCAGACAAGGTCATCAGTCCAGAGCGACTCTGTAAGTTCTTCCCTGGGGTCGAGAAGAAAGAGCTGGTCCGACCTGAGGAAATCGAGCTCTTGATCAGCCACCGAGAGGGACGACTCGCCCCACGATTGATAAGAAGGACGGGAAACTTAGTGCTGTGGGACGGGCCTCTGGGGAAGACCGTGGGAGGAACGCACCCAGACCTGTTTGAAAGTTGGGAAAGATCCGCACACAACTCCCAGACGCACTTTGCGCGTTCTCTGAGAACGGAGGCAGTAAGATTTGAGGAGATCCCCTGCAAGACGCCCAGCGCCAAAGAAGAGGATGGAGACCAGAAGCCGCAAGGTCATGAAAAGACCGGGAGAACAGCTGCAAGCAGCAAAGAGGTCCTTGAGTGGTGGAGCTGGGATAGCATCGGCGCCGCGTGCGAGCCAAAATGCGGAGGGTGTCGCTGCGGAAATTGTCAACCAGGCGGGAAAGAGATGACTCTCGCAGAGGAAAAGGAGGTCGAAATCATCAAAAGGGGCTTGACTTACGTAATGTCTGATGACCACAGCGACCTGCCGCACTGGGACACAGAGTACCCGTGGACTGAGGACCCCAGCTCGCTCCCGAACAACAGAGGAGCGGTAGAGGCTACATTCCGGAGGACCGAGAAGCGATTGGAGAGGGACCCGGTGTGGAAAGCGGCATACGCGGCGCAGGTGCATGAGATGATCCAGAGAGGGGCTGCGGTCGAGTTAAACGAGGAAACGATCAGTAAGTGGGACGGACCTGTGTGGTACGTAAGCCATCAGATCGCTCCAAACCCCCACTCTGCCTCCACACCGGTGCGGCTCGTGTGGAATAGCAGCCAGGAGTTTCGGGGAACCAGCTTAAACAGCATTCTGCTGAAGGGCCCGGACGTTCTGAACCCCATCCGTGCGGTCTTGTGGGGGTAGTGGGGGTCTAGCAGAGGTTCCCAAAGTGGGTGCCGCGGCACCCTGGGGTGCCGCAGCACCTGTCCGGGGGTGCCGCCAAATCTGCTCGGAGAAAAAAAAAGAAAAAGTATAATATAAAATTATAAGAATAATACATTAATAAACGTTTGTTTATTACATGTGCAATGGAGTTCATAAGCAAATAAAAGATATATTTCTCAGATTTGAACGATATTAATTTACTAACTAGGCCTACTAGTTACTAACTAACTACTCCTCACTGAAGTCTTGGACCAAGCGGTGAAAATGGTTAATTATGTCAAATCACGCCCGCTGAAGTCACGGCTGTTCAGCACATTGTGCAATGAGATGGGGTCCGAGCATGAGGGGCTCTTATTACACACAGAGGTCCGCTGGCTGTCGCGGGGCAAGGTGTTATCCTGTGTCTATGAGCTCCGAGACGAAACTGATCACTTTTGTCAGTGAGCACGACTTGCCATATAAAGAACAATTGGAAGATGAATCGTGGTGGATCAAGCTTGCTTATCTGGCAGATATTTTTAGCCACCTTAATGACCTCAACATAAATATGCAAGGGAAGGCTGAGAATATCCTGACAGCGACAGACAAACTGAACGGATTCCGATCCAAATTGAGACGGTGGCAAGACGGGGTGGCCAAGAAAAACATTGAAATGTTTACGTTGACGGCCAATGACGCAGCACACAAGGCAGCGTCTTTCTTGAATCTGATCGCTGCGCACCTCCGTATGCTGGAGGAGAGATTTGAGTCCTATTTCCCTCCAATGAACGAAGACTTCGACTGGCTCCGGGATCCGTTCAACCCCCTCTCATCAGCATCAGCCGCTAGTTTGAGCAGCAAAGCTCCAGATGAACTGGCAGAGCTCATTATGGACCGCACACTGAAGCTCAAACATGGTGAGCTAGGTTTGGATAGGTTTTGGCTGCTTGTGGGACATGAATATCCATCTCTCTCAGAGAGCGCCATCAATGTGCGTTTACCCTTCCCAACCTCCTACTTGTGCGAGCTGGCTTTTTCTTCTCGTCAAGAACAAGACACGCACGCGTCTGTCAGTGGAACAGGACCTCCGTGTCGCGCTGTCCACTATCTCTCCCCGCATAAAGAGACTCTGCTCCCAAAAGCAGGCGCATGTGTCCCACAACATATTTCTTTGCTTTGTTTCTCTCAATTTTTACAATTCTGTCATGATTATTATTGTTAAATTATTATAGTTGTGAGTTACCCGTTTGGTTCAGATGTGAAATAATAATCTCAGAATGAGCATTGAAATGAGAATTACATTTTAAGGCATTATTTTAAGCCCCCCAAAAAAGCATTGTTCCATTGATTGATTATACAGGCCTTTGATATTTGTGACACAGCCCAATGAAAAGGGCTACCTGTAGGCGAAATCATTTTTCTGTTTTTTACATGTGCTTAAACTACAGATTGTAAGCTTTCAAATGATGCATCATACATTGAAATCGGAAACAAATTGAAGACGACATGAGTATTTGAAAGTTGCTACACCGGAAATCACTAAGCACAGAAAATCCCCATCAAAGATAATGAATCCCCATCAAACAACAAGAAACGAAGTCATTGTGTTATAGATTACACTTATTTAATGAACGTAAAACTGTTCAGAAAAATAACGAGTGGGTACTTCACATCTTCGAGTTGAATGTTAGCTAAAAAAACGAAAATTTGAAGAAAAAAAAAACTTTAAAGACGAATTTGACGTCTTTCTCATTTCCGAGAGGTGTCCAGAAACACCAGGAGCAGTCACATTTTATTTGTGTGAAGAATTCCCTCTGAGTCTCCTCCCATATTGTACAATCCTTGAGGGCCACAATGTTATTTAATTTAGCGATAGTTTGACTGACCTATGCATTCTTGCCCATCCATTACAGTTCATTTATGACTTTTATTATCTTGTTAAAATTCATTGGGGCAATACTTATGTATTATATATAAACACACATTTTCAAACCAATTCATCGTGTATTGTTTTTAGTTTAAGCTCCGAGGCATTTTTAAAATCTTCGTAGAGTTGGGGTGCCTTGGAGAAGGGGGAAAGCTTCAGGGGTGCCTTGGTTAAAAAAAGTTTGGGAACCTCTGGTCTAGTGGATAGTGAGTTGGACTTGTGATCGGAAGGTTGTGAGTTCAAATCCCGCCTGAAGCCACACCACTACTAGTGTGCCCTTGGGTAAGGCACTTAGCCCTCAGTTACTCCAGGGGGAATGTCCCTGTAATTCGTAATTGTAAGTCGCTTTGGATAAAAGCGTCTGCTAAATGGCAAAATTATTAATTAAATTATTGTTGAGATTCCGGACCGGAGAGCATGCAGCCATCGGGGATATTAGGAAAATGTACAACTCTGTTTGGTTGCGAGAAAGGGAAGTCCACCTCCACCGCTTTCTATGGAGGGACACGGCGGAAGAAAAGATCAAAACCTACGCAATTACCCGCGTCAACATCGGGGACAAGCCAGCCGGATGCATCGCCCAGCTGGCCATGAGGGAGACGGCAAGGCTGCCAGAGTTCGCCCACCTAAAAGAAGAGCGGAGAGCGCTTGAGGAGGACACCTATGTAGACGACATTCTAACATCTCATAACGACAGAAGAAAGCTGAAGAGCATCACGGAGGGAATCGAAAGGATACTCAACGCTGGAGGTTTCGCTCTAAAGCCATGGATCCAGTCAGGTCAAAGTGGGAGGAGCAAAGAAAGCCAGCCTGCAAAAACGAAGGCCAATATGGAGCCAGAATCAGAGGTGTTGGTGCTGCCTAATCAGCTGAGCGAGGAAGACAACAAAGCGCTTGGAGTCGGGTACCATGCAGAAGGGGATAAGTTGTTCCTTATGGTTTCCATCAACTTCTCCAAAAAGAAATTGAAGGTGAGGACAGAAACCAATCTCACAGAAGAAGAAATATTGAGGAAGGAACGCCGAGCCCCCTAACGAGAAGGGAGCTATTGAGCCAGGTGGCGGGCCTGTATGATCCCGTGGGTTTGGCCACCCCGGTGAAGGAAAAAGGTGCCATCCTGGTCAGAAAGGCCTTTCAGAAGATGGGTAAATCCGGCATCAGACAGAACACATGGGACAACCAACTCCCCCTTGAGCTCCGAGCCGACGCAATCAGGCTCTTCAAAGAGTATGCGAGACTTGGAAAGGTCAGATTCGAGAGGAGCCTAACCCCGCCTGGATGGGAAGGAAGGCCATGGGGCATCACCTTCTCGGACGGGAGTGATAATGCGTTCGGTGCCGTCCTCTACCTGAGGTGGGAAACATCCAGGGGAGTGGCTGTAAGGCTGGTCGAGTCAAAAGCCAAATTGACGCCGATAACTCAGAAGGGGGATGTCGTTAAATCCGAACTGTGTGGGGCCGTAATCGCATCCAGGCTTAAAGGCTTCTGGGAGAAGCAAGGTCGACTGGGCGTGGAGAGATGGTTTCATTTCGTGGACAGCCAGACCGTCCTGGGGGCCATTCAAAAGGAAAGCTACGGCTACCAAACGTTCTACGCGAACAGGATCGGAGAGATCCAAAGGGCTGGACCTACTGACGACTGGTGGTGGATCCCCGGAGATCTAAATGTCTCAGACCTCGTCACACGAGGCTGCCCGCCGGAAAGCTTGGGAGAAGGCTCGACCTGGCAGAATGGTCCGGAGTTCCTGGCGTGGGCAGTGGAGAAGTGGCCCATAAAATCTGCGGCGGATGTGGCTGCAAGTGCTCGAGACAGCGTGAGCAAGCTGCAACGGAAAGCGTTCACTGCAGCTGTAACACGCGCTCAGGCGAGGAAGGGGCTGGACCCGAAATGCGCCATTGAGGAGGAAGCAAATGCAAAGGGGACATCCACACCGGTTGGGAGTTCCAGGGACCCCGAGCATGAGAGAGAGAGGCTCTGGGGCGCTGCTCTCATGGACCTGATTGAGCCAGAACGCTTCAGTGAAATAGGCAGGCTCATTCGGGTAGTTGGGTGGGTCCGGCGAGCTGTTAGGCAGTGGTTGTTTTGCAGGAGGGCTCCAGAAGACGCAAAGTGGGAGGCTACTCGCCCGAGGGAGACAAGAAGCGGAGTTAGCCTCGGCGTCCAGGAGCTAAACGCAGCTTTCCGCGACCTGTGTCTGGCTGCACAGGATGGAACAGAATTTCCTAAAACGACTTGGGACAGACTGGTAGTTAAGAAGGTCGAAGGGTCGGGGCTGCTGGTGTGTTCCGGAAGAATCCAGGAGGCGAAGGAGGTGGGAATCCTACTTGTCCCGTACACTGCATGGATCAGCACTCTGTTGGCAAGGGAGGCCCATAAGGCGAACCACCAAGGGGTTGGCTGGCACCCTATTGAAGATGCGCAAGAAGGCGTGGGTGATTCAGGGTCAGCGGGCTGCGTGGAAGGTAGTCAACGCGTGCGTCCCCTGCAGGAAAGTCAGGGCCAAACGGTGCCAGCAGATGATGAGCGACCTTCCACGGGAGCGCACCGAACCTGCTGCCCCATTCGAGTACACCTCTGTGGACCTATTCGGCCCCTACGAGGTCATTGACGTTGTCAAGAGAAGGACAAAGTTAAAGGTCTGGGGAGTCGTCTTCTCCTGCATGGCCTCCAGAGCCGTCCACACTGACATGGTGGAGAGTCTGTCAACGGAGTGCTTCCTAAAAACGTACTTCCGTTTTACAGCTATTAGGGGTCACCCGAGGAAGATGTGGTCAGATCAGGGGACAAATTTTGTCGGAGCTCAACCAGCTCTGAAAGCGCTGTATGACCAACTCGGCAAGGTGGACATGAAGACTGTGGAGGACTGGACCGCTCGACACGGCACGGAATGGGCGTGGGTTCTCCATCCTGCTGACGCACCCCATCGGAATGGAGCGGCGGAGGCGTCAGTTCGACTGCTCAAGCGGGCGCTGAGCAATGTCGGGAGGGTCGGAAACCTCACCTGCTTGGAGTTCCAGACGGCGCTCTTCCTGGCAGACGATTTAGTGAACGAGAGGCCAATCGGCGCCAAGCTCCAAGTGCGAGATGATACGGTCGAGGTGGTGACGCCCAACACGCTGCTTCGAGGTAGAGCTGGAGACCCGGGGACTTTTGATCTGGATGAGTACCCGTTTGTGAAGCTGAGGGCCGTTCAGGAAGAAGTGGGACGGTTTTGGCGACAGTGGAGTCAACTGGCTGGGCCCGGACTTTTCATCCGCACCAAATGGCACAGAGAAGCCCGAAATGTGGCCGTAGGAGACGTGGTCTGGTTGGCTGACCAAAATGCCCTAAGGGGGCAATTCCGCCTGGGGCGGGTGGTGGAAGCGAGGCCAGACGAAAAGGGGCTGGTTCAGAACGTGAGAGTGAGGGTTTGCCTAAGCCAGCCTGCTCTAGGAGTGGGGGCTTCAGGACGAAGAAGGAGCGAAGGCCGCGATCTCTTCCCAACGCTCGACCGAGACGTTAGGCGGGTGGTCGTGCTGCTTCCCGTGGAGGAGCAGTAAAAATAACTTTATTGAAGAGAAGGAAAGTTGTGGTCCATCTAGGTATAAAGGACAAATGGACCAAGTGGGAGGTGTTTGGCTAATTCATGGGAGGATATTTCATTTGGAGTTTATTTTATTTTGTTTGATTCATTTGATTGGCTAAAAGTATGCATGCGGAGAGTGATTGGCTTAGATAGAAATGGGGGCGGGCTTAATGAGCGTAATCTGGGTGGCAGGGCAAACGGAAGGTCAGTTATAGAGAGAGATGGGAGTTGGTAAGTTGAGCTCTGAATGATTGTGTATTTTGTTAAATCTTTTCTGTTAGTTTGTTCACTGTTGGTTATTTACATGTACTAATAGATCGATGTGTTTTGTCAGTTTTACAATCTGTTAATGAAGGAAGAAGGAAAAGCAAACCGAATTGTGTCAAGTCTCGTCATTTCACCCGAACTGCCGGAGTAAGCAGAAGATCTTCACCCATTCAGCTAGCTAGAAGGAGAGCTGAACAACCATAGACATGTAGCATAGACTTGTACCATAGACATGTACCATTGACATGTAGCATAGACATGTACCATAGACATGTACCATAGATCTACCATAGACATGTACCATAGACATGTACCATAGCCATGTACCATAGACATGTACCATAGACATGTACCATAGATGTAGCATAGACATGTACCATAGATGTGCCATAGACATGTACCATAGACATGTACCATATACATGTAGCATAGACATGTACCTTAGACATTTACCATAGACATGTACCATAGATGTACCATAGACATGTACCATAGATGTACCATACACATGTACCATAGACATGTACCATAGATGTACCATAGACATGTACCATAGACATGTACCATAGATGTACCAAAGACATGTACCATAGATGTAGCATAGACATGTACCATAGACATGTACCATAGATGTAGCATAGACATGTACCATAGATGTACCTTAGATATATACCATAGACATGTACCATAGACATGTACCATAGACATGTAGCATAGACATGTAGCATAGACATGTACCATAGACATGTACCATAGACGTACCATAGACACGTACCATAGATGTACCATAGACATGTACCATAGACTGAATTTATTATATATGTCAATGATCAAATAAATTGTTTTATAAGTACAAATGTGGAAGTAGAGGATGTAAACAAACCACCACCTGATATAATTTGGGAAACTTTCAAGGCATATATTAGAGGAATGATAATTTCATATTCAGCAAGAAAGAAAAATGAATTGGACCTTAAAATCAAAGAAAAAGAACAAGCTATTGCCAGTTTGGAACAATCACAAAAAAAAACTTGAATCAAAGTCTAGAAGACGACTTAGCCAAAATCAAACAGGAATATGATGTATTGTTGTTGAAGAGAGTTAATAACTATAGGTCAAACTCTAACAAGCTGTATTATTCAACTTCAAACAAACCAGGTAAACATCTTGCAAACCTTACAAAGCGAATACTAAATAAATCTAGTATAATTTTAAAAGATAAGGATACAAATGCTCTAATTAGGAATAATAGTTCAATTAGTAATATATTCAGAACCTTCTATGAAAATCTATATAAATCAGAAATAAAAGAACCAAATACATCCCCCTTTCTGGATTCCATACAATTAAAACAAATCTCAACAGATAAAAAAGAATTATTAAAGAAGAAAATAACAGAAGAGGAAATATTAGGAATTATAAAAACATTTTCATGTAAAAAGGCCCCAGGGATGGATGGATTCCCTATAGAGTTCTACTCAGCCTTCTGGGATAGAATTGCTCCATTGTTCATGCAAATGATAAGCTATATGTCTCTTAAATCGGTTTTACCACAATCCATGTATCAAACAATTATTTCAGTTATATTAAAACCAGGAAAGTCTGGTGAGTCGCCTTCAGACTATCGACCCATAAGCTTAATAAATTGCGATAATAAAATACTAACGAAAATCATAAGTAATAGAATTGCAACAGTTCTACCTGAGTTAGTCCACATTAATCAAACAGGGTTTATTAAAAATAGACATTTACAAACAAATACAAGAACCTGCTTTAATATTATACAGTACGCAAAAAGGCATAACATAGATCTATCAATAATGGCAGTGGATGCGGAAAAAGCCTTTGATAGAGTTGAATGGGCTTATTTATTTAAAGTATTAGAAGCATATAATTTCCCAGAGGAAATTATTAATTTTATAAAATTACTATATAAACATCCTAAAGCAAAAATATATACTAACAACACATTATCTGCAGAATTTACTTTAGAGAGGGGCACCAGACAAGGTTGCCCCCTATCTCCACTTCTTTTCGCTCTGGCAATAGAACCACTGGCAGAAAAAATTAGACAAGATCCCTATGTACCATAGGTTTGGGGCAACACTTATAAATGTAGACTACAATCACTATTAATATTGCAAAAAAGAGCCATAAGGTTAATTCATAATTCCGGTTATAGAGATCACACAAATTCATTATTCTTAAAATCAAAAACATTAAAATTCACGGATCTGGTCCACCTTCTAACAGCACAAATAATGTATAAAGCAAATAACAACCTACTCCCTAGGAATATTCAAAAAAAAAATATATAGAGATGGGAGTTATAATTTGAGGGGGGAGTTAAATTTAAAACATATTTATGTACGTACAACGTTAAAACGTTTTTGTATTTCTATATGTGGAGTGAAGCTGTGGAACGGATTGAGTGTGGAGCTAAAGCGGTGTCCAAGCATGACCCAGTTCAAAAAGCGGTATAAAAAAATGATTTTCAACTGCTGTTTATCAATTATTAATCTCTGTTTATTGGAGAAGGGGTAGGATTAAATAAGCTTATGCTTCTTCCTACTCCTTTTCGGACATGTGAAGTAAATAGTGTTTTTTGTTTTGTTTAGTTTTTCTTGTTTTTGTTTTGTTTTGTTTTTTTCTTGTTTTTGTTTTGTCTTTTGTTGTTATAACTATTTCTCTCTGCACGTGTTCGAAATAAATGCTTTCATTCATTCATTCATGTATCAGGCATAAGCGTGGGCAAAAATAACTTTAAGATACATTTATTTGCGGATGATATTCTGTTATATTTAACGAACATAGATAAATCTATAGTCCCTTTGTTAAAAATATTCTCTGAATTCTCGGATATCTCAGGATATAAAATAAACATGGATAAAACTGAAATAATGGCAATTGGTAAACAAAAAATAATAAACCCAGAATTACAATTACCATTTAAGTGGACAAAAAATATTAAATATTTAGGTTGCTTAATTAGTGACAAAAAAACTCAGATCTATAGAGAGAACTTTATTCCACTACTCAATAACATGAAAGAGACTTTAAGTAAATGGAAAAATCTTCCTATAAATCTGACAGGCAGAATAAACTTGTTTAGGATGGCATGGCTTCCTAAGTTTCTTTTTTTGTTTTCAATTATACCAATTACTCCACCAAAAAAGTACTTTAATATGGTATACTCAGCCATAACAGATTTTATATGGGCAGGGAAAACACACAGAATTAGAAGGAATATCTTACACCTTCCTATGTCAGAGGGGGGCTTTAACCTTCCAGACTTGGAGCTATACCAACTGGCCGCCCAGGGGTTCTATCTGAGGCATATAGTCCAACACACAGCAGAAGAACAATGGATCCACATTGAAGATTCAGATGTACATCCCCAAAACCTCTTAACTCTTTTATTTTCAGAACATAAGACTAAGAAAAAAGGAAACTTTATTGTAAATAATATAGAAACGTCATGGAAAAAAATTAAGAGGATACTGGGAGAATCAATATCAATCCCAAAAAGTACTATTTTGTGGAACAATCCTTGGATAACTCTTCAGAATGCTACAATAAATTGGTCTACATGGAGAACAAGGGGAATAGAAACTATAAACGACTTAGTAGGAGGGGATACCATTATTCCATGGCACGACTTCCAAAGTAAATATAAGTTGGCCAACGCTGAATATTTCAGATACATGCAGCTAAGAAGCTACATAAATCTAAATTTTAATTTAAAATCATTTGGGCAGCAGAGTACAATTGAGGATATCATATTTGATGGAGAAATAGATAAGAATTTGATAGGTACAATTTATAGAACTCTACAGAAGACCTATGTAGCTGAAAAACTGTTAGAAAGTAGGATTGAGATGTGGAATCAAGAACTAGGAAGAACAGATATAGGTTTAAAATGGAAAGAGTGTTGGAATACTACAAATGACATGACAGTTAATGAAAATCTACGTTTAATCCAACACAAAATAATGTATAGAGTCTACCACACGCGAGATAACATCCATAAGTATTATAGTAATGTATCAGATAACTGTTTAAAGTGTGGAAAAAAAGACTCACTAATACATGCATTCTGGGAGTGTCCCAGAGTACAGAAAACCTGGGTTGACATAGAACATTGGCTCTCAGGGGTACATAAGGAAAGATTCAAATGTTATCCTTCAATCTGTCTTTTCCAGGATGTAGCCACAGTAAGATACCCTAGGGGGTGGATAATTATGTACTCATCAATTATATTTAAAAAACTAATACTGGGAAGTTGGAAATCAAGTAAACCTCCAACACTACAACAATGGAAAAACGAAATTCTTTATTATACCATTATAAAGAAGAATTTAGCCATGTCGGGGCTTCTCTCGGGATTATTCCATTTTGAATTGGAAACCCTATGGTTACCCTAACCCTACCTGTTATGAAGGCCCACAATTTAGAGCCAGTTAGTTTCCCCAAATCAGCCCTATTTTGCCCCTGTTATTTCCTTAATTATTTTCCATACTATTCATGTACATTTTCATGAAGGTGTATGTATTGTTATTGTAATTGTATAAGTTCTGTCTTAGATTTGTTCAGTATTGTGCAAGCGCCAGATTAGTGGGCGTGGTTTTGATTGGCGTACGTGACTTGATGTATGTTCGGTTGGTATCACTAGCTACGGAGGTGGTCTGTGCGTTAGAGTGAAGATGAATGAGAAGTTACTCCTGTCAGTCACAAAGTCGACCAAGCATAGCTGAATTCAGCCTCGTCAAGGTGAACTCATTACTGTGTACTGTGTGATGCTGTCTAGGAGACCTGCCTTTAACATCGACTGTTAATAGTAAATCACTAGCTACCCGCATCACCGCGGGAGTTCGGAGTTTAGTGAGTTAACAGCGCTAGCCCAGTTTAGCTGTGTCACCGTTAGCCAGCCTTGCTAGCCGCCGGCTGCTAACGTTGGCGCATAGCGAGACCAAAGCCAAACAAAGCCGTCGCCTCCGAGGTGGATTGCGACCGACCGCTAACACCACCGGAGCTGACCGTGGACCACCGGACCTGAACCATTCACACCTCGTCGTTTACTACGAAGACGCCCCTTTCCCTTCAAATTGCAACGTCACTCCCCCCCCTTATCTGCTGCCTTCCTCGAATCACATACGAGCTCCAACCAGGCCTCAACGCGCTCATTTTCAGTCCGGGACTCTAAGCCTTTTCAGGCCAGGTACTGTGTGTGAGTGAGTGAGTGAGTGTGTGTGTGGCCGGCGGGGAGGGAGTATATTGGGATGTATATATAATTTGTATAAATAAATGTGTTTGTTTATATTTGATACATTGCTGTGTGTTTAGTTGTCTGTATTGTTTAGTTTAACAGCAAATCTAGTATTGGGTTTAAGTATTGTCTTATAGTGTGATTAACTGAGTTATAGCTTGTATTATAATATATGATATATATATAACTGTGATATGCTAGTCTAAAGGGTTGCTGGCGCCCCCTGCCTCTATCCTCCTACACTGCCGATTTAGCTCAGAGTTAGTTAGATAACCAGCCCTTCCTAAAATTCTACAGTCCTTTAGCTACTCCCTGGTTACACTACCCTAACCTTAACCCTAACCCTAAATGTGGCCTAACTAATTAATGCAAGTGCAATTCAAAATGGAATAATCCCGAGAGAAGCCCCGACAGGCGCACATAACAGGCGCACCCCTGCGCTATCAGAACGAGCTACCCCAATGTCACGTCGGAATTCGACGTTTGGATGCAAATGTCACGTCGGAATTCGACGTTTGAATGCAATCTCACGTCAGAATTCGACGTTTTGAGGATATCATATTTGATGGAGAAATAGATAAGAATTTGATAGGTACAATTTATAGAACTCTACAGAAGACCTATGTAGCTGAAAAACTGTTAGAAAGTAGGATTGAGATGTGGAATCAAGAACTAGGAAGAACAGATATAGGTTTAAAATGGAAAGAGTGTTGGAATACTACAAATGACATGACAGTTAATGAAAATCTACGTTTAATCCAACACAAAATAATGTATAGAGTCTACCACACGCGAGATAACATCCATAAGTATTATAGTAATGTATCAGATAACTGTTTAAAGTGTGGAAAAAAAGACTCACTAATACATGCATTCTGGGAGTGTCCCAGAGTACAGAAAACCTGGGTTGACATAGAACATTGGCTCTCAGGGGTACATAAGGAAAGATTCAAATGTTATCCTTCAATCTGTCTTTTCCAGGATGTAGCCACAGTAAGATACCCTAGGGGGTGGATAATTATGTACTCATCAATTATATTTAAAAAACTAATACTGGGAAGTTGGAAATCAAGTAAACCTCCAACACTACAACAATGGAAAAACGAAATTCTTTATTATACCATTATAAAGAAGAATTTAGCCATGTCGGGGCTTCTCTCGGGATTATTCCATTTTGAATTGGAAACCCTATGGTTACCCTAACCCTAACCCTAACCTTAACCCTAACCCTAAATGTGGCCTAACTAATTAATGCAAGTGCAATTCAAAATGGAATAATCCCGAGAGAAGCCCCGACAGGCGCACATAACAGGCGCACCCCTGCGCTATCAGAACGAGCTACCCCAATGTCACGTCGGAATTCGACGTTTGGATGCAAATGTCACGTCGGAATTCGACGTTTGAATGCAATCTCACGTCAGAATTCGACGTTTGTCCATAAACGTCGAATTCTGACGTCTGCCGTGTGAGACCAGGTTGCTCTAATTATTTAAAATACAAATAAATAAATAGACAAGAATGTGTTGTGTAACAACTCCCCCAAGATTCCCCTCCACCACAGAGAGACTAAACTGTCCTTCTGAAAGAGACTACACTGACATCCTCCATCCCAGACAGACTACAATGACCACCATCACAGTGTGACATGGGAGAGTTACTCCATATGAGAGTGGAGAAACCTATTCTTCAGGTAGCATGTGTTCCTGATGTTGTGGACTACTCTTTTATCAACAATGTCACAGTATTGCCCATTGGTGGCAGTTGACTTCATACCTATCCCAACAAGTTGGCGTGGTTCCCAAAAACATGTATGATGTAGGAAGAGGAGGGTGTCAGTGATGGCTGAGGGTGGGAAGAGAAGCTTTGCTCCCTCCTTGTACTCTTCACAGCCTGTCAGGGGATCTTCTCTGTGGAGCGGCAGGAACACGGTCCCTTCAAACAGGAGCTGTGGATTCTCTGAAAATAAAAGACATCAAGTATTAAGGTAGGCTATAGATTCCCATCAATATTTTTTATACAAGGTCTTTCAGTAAGACTATTTTACCTGACATGGTAGCCCATATGCCTGTGATTTTCACCGGTTGCCTGTGGTTCCTGTCTTCACCAAGTAGGGTTGGGTTGAGTTGGGTTGGGGTTGTCTCCACAAATGACCCAACTCTGATAGTCTTTATATCAAATCTGAGAATGAAATTCAGTATGCTAATTATAAAAGGGGTATGCTATTGATAATAGCATATCATTTAGATTGTTTTTAATTTATTATTTTAGATAATTAATTATTTTAAAATATTATTTTCTTTAGATAAACAACTAAAATAACAAATCTAAATTAGATTATATTGATACTGCATGGAAACACATTGATATAATATACTTGTATGTTTCAGGGGACAATGTTGCACTCTGATATTTAGTGTGTCTCTGTGCTGCTTGCCCAGCAAGAGGGTTGTCAATATTTTGGATGACAGGCTTTCCCCTTTTCCAAACCTAGGAAATAAAATACTGACTTATTTGATATATAATTGTATTAAATATTGTATTGAAATAATTAATACATTTATGATGAACCCCACCCTACCATACCTTTGGTCTGAGGAAGACCTGTTCCTGTGTCAGGATTCTATTCTCCATCCTCTCCATTAGATCAGGTTGCCGCATATTTTTTGACACCTGTAGTTTTGACAGCTCTGGCAACACCTCGTTTCCATGCTGCCTTAAGCCTGTTTTGGAACGAGTTATATTTTGGTACCAACATTCTAGATATCTTTGGTATAACTGACATGCAGGAAATAATACTGTACATGATAAATACAGATAATACAGTTACTTAAGTAAATAAACACATTTTGAAGTAGATGTTCCTACCAAGCCCTCGTCTTTGCCGAAGATCAGTGGCCGATACTAATGCGACTGAACCAGATGCTCTGTATACAGGGGCATAGCCTGGCAGCCCGTGTACAGGTGTATTGTCTGCCACATGATTGGGTGCTGACAATGTGGTGATGGAATCCAAGACTGCAATCCTCTTGACCATGGTCACCATTCTTGTGAGCGATGACTGAAGTACAACATTCATATAAAACAATTAGCTTTAATCACCTACAGTATATCTCAAAAGTGAGTACACCCTTTAGAAACATGGAGCAAAGGACCAATAACCATGTTGAATGTAAGTGTAACAATGACAGATCTGAACAAAAAATATATAATTTCATCTAATAACTAAATCTGAAGTATTAAGTTGATTATTTTATATTGTTAATATAATATTGTCTGCTAATTATGGGTTAATTCATTCTTATCCTATCACCTCTGGGCCTGTGCGTATATCGAGTATAGGTTTAACTATGAGCCGAAACAAAAATTAACGAAACATCAAACACAGCAGAGGACAGGAGGGCTCTTTAACACTAGAGCAGCCGTGAGGTGTTAAACAGCACCAGTGAGTACAAAAAAAAAATCTACCTTTGCACTCGATCAAATTTCAGGACCCTCCTTTCATGACTTTTCCTAGATATGTGCGTTCTACCACCCAGCATCTTTACATTTTCAAAATCGAGTTAGTATAAAGCGATTTTGCAGTATTTCTGTGTGTGTCTGTGTATTTGCATTGGAATTCAGCTGCCATCTTTTTCTCCAAGGCTGCAATTCTCTTTTATATCAGCAGAGGGAGCAAGGACACACACACACACAAGGGGACACACACAAGGGGCTTCAGTGGATAAGACTGATATTTGTAAACATATATAGGCTAAATAAAGCAATAGGGATACATAAGATATGTATATGTACAGACAGTTATGAAAATTATAAACTGTACAGTATGTCTCCCAATCCCTTCAGACGTTTGAAGTGCTGCCTGTCTATAGTGCTGCCTGTACTCATCAACGTATATTATAAAAATATATATATTTATAATATTGTATATAATGTCTTTTTTGTATATCACTGTAGACCACAGTCTCACTCACATATACACAACACATAACACAACACTGTTGTGTACAATAATAATAACTGTAATACACAACAGGCAAGATGGTTGTAGCCTACATAGATATATACACAGATTAATATTTGTACACTCGTTTTCGAACATTAGATAGTTGATTTTGGCAACATTGTAGTAGCCAATTGCAGAGTGTATTAATAATTGTGTTTGTTTCAATCCTCAGTGTGTTCATTTTATAGTGTGCAGTGAACAAAAAATTTATAATAATCGTTTTCGAACATTATACTACATTACCCATGCTGCTTAGCGGTGATGTCAAATGATGTCACGATGATTATGCCTGTTGCAACACTGCGTTACCACAATCATCCACAGAACGCTGCCACCCCCCACAGCGGGAACACGGATGACCACGGCAACACAATGCTGCAACACCCATCACCTTCCTTTTCAATAATAGCAATCAACCATCATTCAGACATATACATATCTTATGCATCCCCACCGCCATGCCACAAACATGAGTCCCACACAGCGCCGAAGCCCGAACCCGAGCACAACGTGTGCCCCCCGCGACGGTGACTAAGTTGTGCAGCAAACTCTTGGCTATGTACTGTTGACAAAATACATCCAACATCTAAATAGCAAAAAATATCGTTTTAGTAATATTGTTACTAACGTCAGAACATGAGAGTTCTCTCGAGGAATCTCGCATACTATTTACGGTAGTATGTAGAGCTGAATTCGACCCTAAAAGAGAGACTCCTCCGGTCTTGCAGACTCCAGACAGATAACGTATATAACATTGATCCAACGTTACTGTATGATAATTGTTATGGTAGCACTAGCAAAAGAGTCAAGTGTGGCAGAACCCCAGAACAGACGGACACAAGAGGCAAACTAATAATAAAAGGATTTATTAAAATGATGGACAAAAGAATAACCCTACTCTAACGGGGCCTAAGTGGGGGGAATGTGTGGATGCCAGAGAACTGGAGAATGTAAATGAGGTGTGAGTGGAACTGTACTCTATGTGTCTGGGTGTGAGTGTCTAGCGTGCAAAACTAGTGTGGTGTAGATATGTAGATGAGTGAAGTGTTGAAATCTGTACGTGTACTAACCAGTCCAGAGCAGAGAGGGGGAATAGTCGGCAGGCAGGAAGACGGGGGGGTTAGGCAGGAGGAGTAGGCGGCAGGCAGGCAGGGGGTTAGGCAGGAGGAGTAGGCGGTAGGCAGGCAGGGGCATAGGCAGGAGGGGTGGTCGTTAGGCAGGCAGGGACATAGGCAGGAGACGTAGTCGATAGGCAGGCAGGAGGTCTAGGCAGGGGGAGGCAGGTTCCTTTGGGGAGCGAGGATCAACAAAGAAAACAACTACGGTTAGCAAAATAACAAACAAACAAAACTCTGAAGAGAAAACTACTTGAACGAGAAGAGACAACAGGGAGAGCCAAACTACTAACCACATGGGTCAAAATAATCAAGCGTCGGAGGAAGGTCTCTGGGGCTTCTTATAGGGCTGCCTCCTCCTGAGTTGATAGCTGGACCCAGCTGTCTCCACTTGAGCCTGATGAGGCTCAACGAGCGCCAACGAGGCAGGAGGGGGCGGAGCCGATGAGGGATTCACAACAGTACCCCCCCCCTTAGGGGAGGCACCTGACGACCGTCCTGGAGCGTCCGGGTGGGCCAGATAGAAATCCTCCAGGAGTGTGGGGTCGGCGAGGTAGGACGGGGGCACCCAACTCCGGTCTTCGGGGCCGTAACCCACCCAGTCCACCAGATACTGGAACCCCCGTCCCCTACGGCGGACAGCCAGTAGGCGGTCAACCGTCCACACCTGGTCGCCATCCTTCAGGACCCGGGGAGGTGGGGGGGCTGGAACGGGGGGGGACAGGGGGCTAGTGGAAACAGGCTTGAGGAGGGACACGTGAAATACTGGGTGGACCTTGAGAGCAGGGGGAAGGTTTAATCGAACCGCTGCAGGGTTAATAATCCGGTCAATAGTGTAGGGCCCAACATAGCGGGGATTTAGCTTACAGGAGGAGGTCTGGGCGGTCTGGAGGGGCAGGTCCCGGGCCAACAGCCAGACCTTCTGGCCGGGACGATAGGCCGGGGCTGGCACCCTCCGCCGGTCGGCACAGCGACGGGACCGCTCAGTGGCCCGCAGCAGAGCGGTCCGGGTGGTCCTCCAGATGCGCCGACACCGGCGGAGGTGGACCCTGGTGGACGGGACTGCCACCTCCAGCTCCTGTTGGGGAAAGAGAGGAGGTTGATAGCCCAAGGAGCATTCAAAAGGGGACATACCCGTGGCGGAGCTCTCCATGGTGTTGATGGCATACTCCACCCATGGTAGGTACTTGGCCCAGGAGGCGGGGTTGCTGGTGGTGACACAACGCAGGGCTGCCTCCAGGGCCTGGTTGGTCCGCTCGGCCTGTCCGTTGGACTGCGGATGGTATCCAGAGGTGAGGCTGACCGAGGCCCCAATTCCCTTACAGAAGGCCTGCCACACCTTGGAGATGAACTGGGGGCCCCGGTCGGACACAATGTTGTGGGGAATGCCGTGAAGCCTCACCACATGGAGCGTGAGGAGGTCAGCAGTCTCGGCCGCGGAGGGGAGCTTGGGAAGGGCGACAAAGTGGACAGCCTTGGAAAACCTGTCCACAATGGTTAGGATGGTGTCCTTACCCTTGGATAAGGGGAGCCCCGTAACGAAGTCTAAAGCGATGTGGGACCAAGGACGACCGGGGATAGGGAGGGGACATAGGAGGCCCGAAGGAGGACGATGGGAGGCCTTACTTCGGGAGCAGATGGTGCAGGCACCCACAAACTCCTTAACGTCCCCCCGGAGTGTGGGCCACCAAAAACGTCGGCTGATAAACTCCGCTGTCCGGTGGGAGCCAGGGTGGCAGGCAAAGTGACTAGAGTGCCCCCACTCTAGCACTTGCGGCCGGACAGTGGAGGGAACAAAAAGTCTGTGCCGGGGTCCGGTACCTGGGTCCGGCTCGGCACGCTGGGCCTGTCTGACCACCGACTCGATGGCCCAGGTGACGACACCTACCACCCGGGTAGGGGGGAGGATGGTGTCTTGGGTCACCGGCATATCCGGGGACTCCCCCGGGAACAGCCGGGAGAGGGCGTCCGCCCTGACGTTCTTTGACCCCGGGCGGTAGGTGAGGGTGAAGTCGAATCGGCTGAAGAACAGGGCCCAGCGTGCCTGTCTAGGGTTAAGCCTTTTTGCCGTCCTCATATAGGTCAAGTTCTTGTGGTCAGACCACACTAGGAACGGCAGCTTAGCCCCCTCCAGCCAGTGCCTCCACTCTCCGAGGGCAGCGTGGATGGCCAGCAACTCCTTGTTGCCCACATCGTAGTTCCTCTCGGCAGGGTCAAACCGGCGAGAGTAGTAGGCACACGGGTGGACCTTCTGGTCCTCCTCCGACCGCTGGGTGAGAACGGCCCCGACGCCCGTGTCTGAAGCGTCTACCTCCACGATGAACTGCCTGGCTGGATCCGGGTGGGCCAACACCGGCGCGGTCGTAAAGAGGCCCTTCAGGGTGGAGAAGGCCGCCTCAGCCTCAGGGGTCCAAGAGAACGGGCGAACAGTGGAGGTACAAGCAGTGAGAGGGGCCGCCACCTGGCTAAACCCCTTGATGAACCGCCGGGTAAACCCGGCGAACCCGAGGAAGCGCCGGAGTTGTGTTCGGTCGGTGGGTCGTGGCCACTCTGCCACCGCCTTAATCTTAGCCGGGTCGGCGCGCATTTGCCCTTCCTCCACGACGTTACCCAGGTACGTCACAGAGGAGGAGTGGAAGACGCATTTCTCCGCCTTGACAAAGAGACGATTCTCCAGGAGCCGTTGTAGGACCAGGCGCACGTGTTGGTGATGTTCCTCCATGGTCGGGGAAAAGATCAGGATATCATCCAGGTAAACAACCACGAAAACATTTATCATGTCCCTCAGCACGTCATTGACCAGCTCCTGGAAGACTCCGGGGGCATTGGACAGGCCAAAGGGCATGACCAGGTACTCGAAGTGCCCGAGGTGGGTGTTGAACCCGGTCTTCCACTCGTCCCCCTCCTTGACCCTAACCAGATGGTAGGCGTTGCGGAGGTCAAGTTTAGTGAACACCCGGGCGTGAGTGAGTGGCTCGAAAGTGGAACTCATAAGGGGGAGTGGGTATTTATTCTTAACAGTGATGGTGTTTAAACTACGAAAATCTATACAGGGCCTCAGGCCACCATCCTTCTTCGCCACAAAGAAGAAGCCCGCCGCGAGGGGGGAAGACGATGGTCGAATTACACCCGAGGCTAGGGACTCGGCTATATAATTGCGCATTGCCTCCTTCTCCGGGACCGAGAGGTTGTAGAGACGACCCTTGGGAAGGGCTGCCCCGGGAAGGAGGTTGATGGGACAATCATACGGCCGGTGAGGAGGAAGTGAAAGGGCGCGGTCCTTACTAAACACCATGGCCAGGTCAAGATACGTAGAGGGGACACCAGTGAGGTCCGGGGGAGAGACTAAGGGCCTGGGACCGCTGGACGGAGAGAGGGCGGAGCGTAGGCAGTTGGCATGACAGGGGATGCTCCAGCCCAAAATCCGTCCAGTGGTCCAGGAGATGTGGGGATCGTGTCTCTCCAACCACGGCCTACCTAATACTAGGGGTGCAGTGGGGGCGTGGAGGACAAGAAAACGTGCCGTCTCGACGTGATTACCGGACATGGTGAGGGTGAGGGATTCAGTGCTATGCGTGATCCTACCTAAGGGCCTCCCATCGATGGCTTGGGGGAACAAGGCATGGTCGAGGGGAACGAGCGGGATGCCGGCCTGACGAGCGAGGGTGATGTCCATCAAGCACTCGTCGGCCCCGGAGTCAATGAGGGCGCCGGCAGAAATGGACTCCTCACCCCAGGAGAGGGTGGCTGGGAACAGCCGGTTGTGGTTCTTGATGGGTTGGGGGATCGAGGCACGGCTCACCAAAAACCCCTCTTTTAGCGAGCCGGGTCTTTTGGCCGCGCCGGGCAGGTTCGGAGGACGTGTCCGGGTCTTCCGCAATACAGGCACAGCCCGCCCCGCATTCTCTGCTCTCTCTCTTCCTGAGAGAGGCGGGACCGGCCGACCTGCATGGGCTCCTCCGCTGACTAAGAGGTGGACGGGGCTGGGGAGAGCATGGGAACCCGAGGGGGCAGGGCCGAGTGGGCGGCCGCAAAACGGGGGAGAGAGGACGTGCGGCTGGGGACCGAGTGAGGGGGCCCCACGGCGCGTTGGCTGCGCTCCTGGCGGCGCTCCCGCAGGCGCTCATCCATTTGTAGGGACAAGGTGACCAGTTCTTGAAGGGAGCCTGGGCGGTCCCGGACGATAAGGTCCTTCACCGCCTCACTCAGACCCCGCCGGTAGGCGCAAAGGAGCGCTATGTCTCCCCACCCGCTGTCGGCGGCGAGGATCCGGAACTCTAAGGTGTAGTCCGCGACGGTCCTGGAGCCTTGCCGGAGTTCCAGCATCCTGGAGGCGGCGTCCGCGCCGTCAGAGGGGTGGTCAAACAAAAAGGAAAACTCCCGGCGGAACGCCTCGTAGTCCTGGGCAAGATGTGGGTCTCTGCCCACCACGGCTATGGCCCAGTCTAGAGCCTTGTCCACCAGGAGGGACATAATGAAGGCTACTTTAGCCTCTTCTGACCCATACTTGGACGGTTGGAAAGCAAAAAAAAGTTCACACTGGGTCAGGAACCCTCTGCCCAGATCAAAGTTCCCTCCAAAGGGTCGAGGGGTAACCAGGTTGGGCTCGGGTTGGGCGGGAGCTCGCCCTGGGGGGGCTGGAACCCCCGGTGAATCAGCAGGGGGAGCAGGGACTGCAGCTCCTCCAGGGAGCGTGTTCAGCCTCAGCTGGATGGAAGCCACCGCAGAGACAAGAGTGCCCATCTGGACAGCAAGGGAGGCGAGAGCAGCTGAGGCGGAGGTGGACGACTTCTGGAGCTCAGCGATGTTACCCTGAAAGGAGGGGAAAGCCTTACACAACTCCGCCTGGAGGGACGCGAGCTCGGCCGCGTGGGCGGAAACAAGCTCGTCAACTGAATGGGACACTGGGTTGGGCTTAACTGCGGGCGTCTGCCCCGAGGTGCTGCCTTGACTCATTTTGGCTTGATTATTCTGTTATGGTAGCACTAGCAAAAGAGTCAAGTGTGGCAGAACCCCAGAACAGACGGACACAAGAGGCAAACTAATAATAAAAGGATTTATTAAAATGATGGACAAAAGAATAACCCTACTCTAACGGGGCCTAAGTGGGGGGAATGTGTGGATGCCAGAGAACTGGAGAATGTAAATGAGGTGTGAGTGGAACTGTACTCTATGTGTCTGGGTGTGAGTGTCTAGCGTGCAAAACTAGTGTGGTGTAGATATGTAGATGAGTGAAGTGTTGAAATCTGTACGTGTACTAACCAGTCCAGAGCAGAGAGGGGGAATAGTCGGCAGGCAGGAAGACGGGGGGGTTAGGCAGGAGGAGTAGGCGGCAGGCAGGCAGGGGGTTAGGCAGGAGGAGTAGGCGGTAGGCAGGCAGGGGCATAGGCAGGAGGGGTGGTCGTTAGGCAGGCAGGGACATAGGCAGGAGACGTAGTCGATAGGCAGGCAGGAGGTCTAGGCAGGGGGAGGCAGGTTCCTTTGGGGAGCGAGGATCAACAAAGAAAACAACTACGGTTAGCAAAATAACAAACAAACAAAACTCTGAAGAGAAAACTACTTGAACGAGAAGAGACAACAGGGAGAGCCAAACTACTAACCACATGGGTCAAAATAATCAAGCGTCGGAGGAAGGTCTCTGGGGCTTCTTATAGGGCTGCCTCCTCCTGAGTTGATAGCTGGACCCAGCTGTCTCCACTTGAGCCTGATGAGGCTCAACGAGCGCCAACGAGGCAGGAGGGGGCGGAGCCGATGAGGGATTCACAACAATAATATTGCATAAATCATAAAACACGGAATTTTCCAGGTTTGGCAGTCACAGAGTTAATAATATTACATTTTGACTTGTAGTTCAATGCTTATGGTAGTAGGATCACATTATGATGTGACACACACCCATTTTGACCGACGTTGATTCAAATGTGAATGGACACATTCCAATGTTGATGGGTTTTTGAATTGGTCGTTGATGGTAACGATCGCAAAGCCATCATGTAGCTTCCCGCCTTGTAAAATACAATGCATTACTTTCGAGTATGTCTGGCATATATCGGACCTCCGTTTTATATTGAAAAATATGGTGATATACATAGGCGAACCGATCGAGAAATGATCAACCGTCCCCTATAGCCTATCAACATGACAAATAAACTCCATTGTATGTTTGCATATGAACACACCTATTCCTATAAATTAGCCTGCATTACAGTCTAGAGAGCACACCTCCTCGTTATTTTTGCTGTGATGAGTCGTCCAGAGTTCCAGAGACGCCATTGGCAACCTGATGAGGTTTTAGCATTCATACATGACGTGCAAGCGGATCAGTCAGATGGAGGATCAGGAGATGATGAGCGAATTATCATGGTAAGATAACAACACTGTCCCAAATTGCATCATATAGGCTATTGTTTTTCTGTGCATAATTACATTAAAACAATGTGAAATGTTTTTACATAAGGCTTATCTAGGAAAAGTCAAGATATTTATGTGCAATAGGACAACCCATGTTTACATAAGGTTTATATAGGAAAAGTTAGGATATTTATATGTTTACATAAGGTTTAGGAAAAGTTAGGGTATTTACAGCATAGTGAACTGGTTTATGATAGGAAAAGATAGGATATTTATATGTTTACAGGAAAAGTTATTCCTTATTTATAGCATAGCGTACATCAAGTGTTTCTATAGTAGATTGTACGGTACTTGTTACTGTATAAATTACAATAAAGACCATTCATTCGTTCAACTAATAGTTTCTTGTGTCTTACAGGCAGCAGGCGATCATGTCATTGAATCAGACGCAGATGCTTCCGAATGCGACTGTGACACTGAGGACGCATGTGAAGCCACGAAAGAGAAGGGCCGAGACGGCACAGTGTGGACTGAGCAACCAGGCCCAACACAGCGCAACCCAGGCGCTCGGAGAGGCAGAGAACGACAGGCCAATATCATAAAGACAGCTCCAGGCCCGACTCGTTATGCCAAATCGAACATTACAAGTCCGTTGAGCAGTCTACTGTGTCTGATTGACACGGAAATGTGGCAACAGATTCTAAAGTACACTCAGGCAGAAGCTGACCGGAGTAATGCTGAGAAGTTCAATTTGACAATGGACGAACTAAAGGCATTCGTCGGTCTCCTTTACTTCAAAGGAGTTTATTATGCCAAGTCCGTGAGGATGGATGACTGCTGGTCATCACATCTCGGAGTCGATTTCTTCAAGGACACAATGAGTCGCCAGAAGTTCCGAGATATCATGCGCTATCTACGCTTTGACGACAAGAACACACGAGCCGCCCGCGTTCCGGTGGATAGATTTGCCATGATTTCAGAAATTTTTGATACATTTGTGAAAAACAGCATTGCATCATACACACCTGGTGACAACATCACCGTGGATGAACAGTTGTTCCCGACCAAAGCAAGATGTCGTTTCACACAATACATGGCCAATAAACCTGACAAATTTGGCATAAAGTTCTGGGTTGCAGCGGACGTGGACACCAAATACATGTTGAACGCACATCCCTACCTAGGGAAAGATGCAAGCAGGCCGGCCGGTCAGCGGTTATCAGACAATGTTGTGCTGCGTCTGATGGAGCCGTTCGTGGGCAAAGGAAGAAATGTCACGACAGACAATTATTTCACCTCCTTGCCACTGGCAAACACCCTTTTGGCCCAACAAACCACAATTGTTGGCACAATTAATAAAATCAGACGGGAGTTGCCCCCATGTACACGGGCACAGACTGAAAGATTTTCCAGCAAGGTGCTGAGGGCTGGAGAAGCCACACTCACAGTTTACCAGGCGAAACCTAAAAAAAATGTTTGCCTCCTCAGCACACTGCATCAGACAGTTTCTACTAATGATGGCCCAAAGAAACTGCCTGAAACGGTTGCCTACTACAACAGCACTAAGTGCGGTGTTGATGTTCTGGACCAGATGACGAGGAAATATACAGTAAAAGGAGGGACCCGCCGTTGGCCTGTAGCTGTGTTTTACAACATTTTGGACATGGCTGCAATTAATGCACACATTCTGTACAGCCAGTGCATGGGCATCAGTATAACCAGGAAGCAATTCATTCATAAGCTAGCAGGGGAGCTGTGTGAGCCACTGGTAATGACAAGGCTTCCTTCTACACCAGCAGCGAGAAGGCGACTGCAACTCGACAGGCCACCTACACCCCCACAGGTGAAAAAAAAAAAGTGTCAAGGCGCCAGGTGTCATGGGAACAAAGCGATCAAGATCTGCCAGTCGTGTGGAAGATTTGTCTGTGGTACATGCACACAGCCAGCAATGGTGTGCTGGAAGTGCTGACTGTTCTATATTTACGCAGACTGTCCTATATTTACACAGTGTGTGTCCCCTTTTTTATATATTGGTGTTTATTTGTTACCATACTTTTTATTTGGAATAATTGACGTGAACATTGCAAGTAAATAAAAATGTTCCTTGAAATATCTGTCTCTCCGTGTTCGTCCGTAGTATGCCTGGATAATTTCCACTCATCTTCAAAAATTCCCAGAATATTCTATTCTATGAATATGTAATCACAAGAAAGACCTTCTTCCTGCACACAAAATCTTCTTCCTATAGTCAGACCTGCTAGTCAGAGGCTATACGCGCTCCTGTGAGATCACTCAAGCCTCAAGTTTATTTGTCACTACATTACACTACATTACACTACAAGTGTACAGCCACATTATGCAATCAAAACAAAACGAACGAACCCCCGTGAGCAGTTGCAGGGGCTGGCTGACAATATTATTACAAAATAATATTGTATATAATAATATTGTTTATATATATAAACCAATAACATTACATTACACTACAAGTGTACAGCCACATTATGCAATCAAAACAAAACGAACGAACCCCCGTGGGCCATGTGTAGCCTATGTACAATTATAAATGTTCGTTCAGACAATACAACATATATTGAAAATGATGATGAATACATGTGGGATGGCGGTACGGGGATGATATGTGGCATGTCCGCTCGCCAACTAAAGCCCCTTATTCTGTTCCCACTGCGCGTAACCAGGGCGCAACTTCCACAGATAGCGAACATACACTGACACATAAATGAATCCTCAGACGCTGGAGTAAAGTTTAGTTCTTTACTCAACCCTCAGAAACATGAGTGGTCGTTTGGTTATTTTGTAAAACTGTAAATAAACATAAGAGTACAATTACTGTAATGCTCAAACTATACTGTTACACTTTCAACATCAACAGTATGTAGCCAACATATAATATCAATATAGCAATACAAATAGTTATACTTAAATAATATAAGCTATGTATTTATAAACATATACATTATACATTGTAGTTAAACAAGAAAAGAAAAGGCAACTTACAAGCAAAGCCTTTTCCAGGGCAAGAATGTAAACAAAGAGATTCTCCGGAGCTTTTTCTCTCAACTAGCTGTTGCACGAGCTATCACGTCTGAACAGTGTGCTCACGTCATGTGACTAATGTTCGTCATGTGACTAATCAAAACCGAAACTGAATAAAGGCAGTAACAAATGTAATGTCATAAAATGTCCACTAGATGTCTCTAAAATGAAAACCTAAGAAACCATGACACTCCCCGTCTGGTATGGAGGAAATACCACTATGAACTAACTCAGGGATACTCAGTCCTTTGGCGACATGAGAAGCACTGTCTCAGATATTGGTCTCAAGAACGTTTTAGCCGTCCCATGTTTGGTGATCTTCACTTCGATTCTTCTGATCTTCCCGTCCTTGTCAGGGAATGTCTGGCTGACTAGTCCTAAGGGCCAGTCGTTGCGCTTAGCTTGAGCATCTTTGAGAAGGACCAAATCCCCTACTTTGAGGTTCGGACGTTCCTCTTGCCACTTGCTGCGACTCTGTAGTGTCGTGAGGTATTCATGTCTCCATCGGCTCCAGAAAGTATTTGCAAGGTGCTGAACCTGTTTCCACTGCTGTCTGTGGAGGTCCGTATCACTGAAATTTCCCGGAGGAGGAAGTGGAGTGCACATCTTCTGCGTAAGAAGCATAGCTGGTGTTAGAAAAAAAGGAGAGTCTGGATCCATTGAGATGGGGGTGAGAGGTCTGGCGTTGATTATGGCTGTAACCTCTGCCATCAGGGTGGAGAGAACTTCATGAGTCAGGCGAGAAGGGCAAGCCTTGAGCAGCATGGAGTCAAGTATGCGCCTTGATATCCCTATCATCCTTTCCCAGGAGCCTCCCATGTGGGATGAATGAGGTGGGTTGAAGACCCATGAGCAGCCCTCTTCTCCCAGGTACTTTCGAATGCTAGGCATGTTGGGGTCGGTCAGCAGAATGTTCAGCTCTCGGCATGCGCCTGTGAAATTTGTTCCACAATCTGATCTAATCTGTTTGGCAGGTCCTCTTAGACTAAAGAACCTGCGTAGTGCATTGATAAAGCATGATGTGTCCATTGACTCAATCAATTCGATGTGGACAGCGCGCATACTTAGACATGTGAAAAGAACAGCCCATCTTTTACTGTTTGCCTGTCCTCCTCTTGTGCGTCTTGTGCTTACATGCCAGGGGCCGAAGACGTCCAGTCCCACGTAGGTGAATGGGGGTTCAGTACTCAGGCGATCAACAGGTAGGTCGGCCATCATCTGTTCCGTCACTCTGCCTCTGAGCTTCTTGCAGGTTACACAGTCGTGAAGGATGCCTTTGATCAGTCGTCTTGCTCCCATGATCCAGTACCCTGCAGTGCGGACAGCGCCTTCGGTAAAGACTCGGCCTTGGTGCATCACCCTTTGGTGATGGTGTTCCACAAGTAGCTTTGCGATGTGTTTCCGTCCCGGAATAACAAGAGGGTGTTTTTCCTTGTAGGCGAGATCTGAATGTCTGAGCCGTCCCCCTATTCTCAGGAGGCCTTCTTCGTCGCAATAGGGATTGAGTTTCTTCAGAGGACTACTTCTTGAGATGTCCTTTCCACTTGCTATGCACGCAAGTTCGTCCTTGTAAGCCTCTCCTTGCACGCATTTGATGATGATGAGTTCAGCTTTTGTCAGTTCTTCAGCTGTGCGAGGCTGCTTGCAGTGATGCCATGAACTGCAAGTTTGATCCTGATCTTTGCTGGTAGCCTTACAGGATTCCACGATGTGGATGAGTGAACTTGTTGCTCTCACAAGTCGCTTCCATGAGGAAAAACGCTCGAATCTGTGAGATCCAAGGTGTGTTCTGTCGTTGGGCAGGTTGGTGATGTGTGCCCGCACCTCTATGTCTGAGTCCGGGTTGATGAGGTCAAAGACTTCAGGTGATGATGGTTCCTCTACTTGTAGCAGAAACGTTGGTCCTCTAAGCCAGGTTGTCTCACCTAGCATAGCTGCAGGCACAGAACGTGTGCCAAGGTCAGCTGGGTTATGGCTTGTGGAGATGTAGTGCCACTGGGTTGGTTCAGAAGACCGCCGTATACGCTGCACTCTGTTGCTCACATATACATAGAACCTTCTTGTCTGGTTGCTAATGTATCCTAGGACAACTCGGCTATCTGTATAGAACTTGACAGCATCCAGAGCTATATCTAGCTCGCTTGTGACTAGCTCAGCAACTTCCACACCCAACACGGCAGCTCCCAACTCCAATCTTGGGATAGTGTGAGCCGACTGTGGAGTTAACTTAGCTTTTCCAAGGACAAATCCTACTTGACATTTTTGCTCAACATCAATTACTTGGAGATAGGCGACTGCTGCAATAGCCTTCACTGAAGCGTCTGAGAACACGTGTAGCTCCTTTCTTATGGCTGTTGAGATTGTAGAAGCAGAATAGGTTCTTGGGATCTCCAACTGCCTGAGGTCTTGAAGAGAGCTTCTCCAAGCGTTCCACTCATCTTCCCTTTCTGGAGGAAGAGGAGAGTCCCAGTCGGAGGCTTCGTTTGTGAGCTCTAGTAACAGGATCTTTCCCTGTATCGTAACTGGTGCAACGAATCCAAGTGGATCGAAGAGGCCGTTGACAGTAGCTAGAACACCCCTACATGTGAAAGGCTTTGTGGATTCTGCTACTTGAAACGTGAAGACATCTTTCTTCAGATCCCAACTCACTCCAAGGCTCCGTTGAATAGGAGTGGGATCGACATCCAAGTTTAGGTCTTTGAGTCCCTTTGCTCGGTCCTCAGCAGAGAATGCTTCCATAACCTCCTGGCTGTTGGAAGCAACTTTGTGAAGTCGCAGGTTCGACACAGCAAGCATCTCCTGTGTCCGCTTCAGTAGGTCGATGGCTTCACGTGCTGTGGGCCTTGACAGGAGTCCGTCGTCAACGTAGAACTCTCTTTCGATGAACTGTTTGGCGTCAGACCCAAATTCTTCTTCACCATGAGCTGCAGCACGTCTGAGACCATAGATTGCCACCGCAGGAGAGGGACTGTTCCCGAATACGTGAACCTTCATGCGGTACTCACATATGTCGTTCCTAGGATCGTTGTCCTCGTACCACAGAAAGCGGAGAAAGTTCCTGTGGTCTTCTTTCACAACGAAGCTGTGAAACATTTGTTCTATGTCCACAGTGACAGCGATCGGTTCTCGTCTGAATCGCACCAGTACTCCTAAGAGGCTGTTATTTAAGTCCGGACCAGAAAGGAGAACATCGTTCAGTGACACGCCTTTCCATTTTGCACTGGAATCGAAGACGACTCGAATCTGGCCTGGCTTCTGAGGGTGATAAACCCCGAAGATAGGTAAGTACCAACATTCTTGTCCGTTCTCCAATGTAGGAGCCAGCTCAGCATGATCACGGTCGAAGATGTTCTGCATGAACGCGATGAAGTGCCTCTTCATCTCGGGCCTTTTCTCCAGTGTGTTTTGAAGAGAGGTAAGTCGTGTGAGGGCCTGGCCTCGGCTGTGAGGGAGTTGCTGACGTGGTGTTCTGAATGGCAATGGTGCCACCCAGCTGTTGCAGTCATCCATATACATTTCTTTGTCCATGACCTTTAAGAACAGTCTGTCTTCAATAGAGAGTCCAATCTTGTTGTCATCCTCGGACGTGTTGAAGATGGTGCTCCCTAAGTTGCATTCCCGGATACTGTGGGTGCCTTGCGCTGGGGCAATCTGATGTGCTGGCTTCGGAACATATTGCTCCTTCACCTGGATCCTGTTCGGACATGGGCTGAAGAATGAAGGGCGTTGGTTCTCAAGCACATTGGTGTGGTAGCTTTGGATGTCTGAAGGCTTGTGGGCTGCCTCTAGGCAGACTTCTCCTATGATGACCCATCCCAGGTCGAGTCGTTGTGCGTAGGGGGCGTCATGTGGACCGTTCCGTTGCTCCCGCACTTTATGAACTCTAAGGATGTCTCGGCCTAGCAAGAGAAGGATCTGTGCTTTAGAATCCAAAGGTGGTATACCATATGCTATGGGCTTGAGGTGGGAATGATGCAACGCTGCTTCTGGCGTAGGTATCTCAGCTCTTTCGGTGGGAATGTTGTTACACTCTATTAGTGTAGGTAGTGTCACTGTTGTAGCTCCATCCACAGATTCCACCACAAAGCCTGTGGCTCTCCTTCCTGTCATCTGAGTTGTACCTGCACATGTACGAAGTGTGAATGCTGAATCTGACCCCTTGATGTGGAACATATCAAAGAATTCAGACCTTGCAAGCGACCTGTTGCTTTGGTCATCCAGCACAACATATGCTCTGGTTGCTCTCTCTGGGTGTGCTTCTGGGAATATATTCACCAGGCAAATCTTCGAGCAGGATCTGCCGCTTTGACCCTCTCCACAGACTTCTGTGCAATTTGAGGTGACTGCAGATTGGTCTGATCCTCCTTCTCCCTCCCCGCCATCCTCAGATGGGGCTGGAGGCGGAGGTCCTGGATGAAGAGCCGTGGTGTGGCTGTTACTCTCACATTCCATGCACTTGATGGCTGTGGTGCAGTTCTTGGCTAGATGAGTAGTTGTGGAACAACATCTGAAGCAGACACCGTTGTCTTTGAGGAAGGCCTTGCGCTCCTCGAGGGGCTTGCTTCTGAAACCTCTGCAGCGTGTTAGGGGGTGTGGCTTCTTATGGAGAGGGCATAGTTTTTTTATGTCCACTGCTGTTCGGCCTGAACCGTCTCGTGTGTCTTTCTCGTGAGAGACATCTGTCTTATGTGCAGAGACCATGCTCTTACTTTGTCTCTTGAATGGCTGCTCTGACTTCATCTGGGCTGTGTTACTCATCGATAGCCTGAAGCTTGGGTCATTGCGAGCTCGTGCCTCTTTGGTGATGAACTCGCAGAAGAATGTGAATGGGGGAAAAACTACCTGTCGCTCAGCTTTGTATCTGGAACCCTGTGATATCCATTTCTC
The DNA here is from genome assembly GCF_963989245.1 of Nansenia antarctica. Classification (NCBI taxonomy): domain Eukaryota; kingdom Metazoa; phylum Chordata; class Actinopteri; order Argentiniformes; family Microstomatidae; genus Nansenia; species Nansenia antarctica. The sequence continues at coordinate 35,855,791 of NC_137689.1, read as the reverse complement.
TTGGATGTTGTAGGGCAACTTGTCTACGATGGGCAAAATGCCGCGTGAAGTGTCCAGATAGCTCAAACCAGGCAGGTAACCTTCGAACATGGCTGCTTCCAACTCTTGGAGAAGGTCACTTAGCTCTCTCAGCTTCACAGTATCTTTATTGCTGATCTTTGGGAAGTTCTCCAGCCTGTCGAATAGGGACTTTTCAATTACCTCTGGAGACCCGAAGCACTCTTCTAAGCGTTCCCAAGCTTTGCATAGACCTTGAGATGAATGACCTACATGTACTGCTCTTATTCGTTTCACGTGCTTTGCAGATTCACTCCCTAACCACTTAATCATGAGGTCCATCTCTTCATTAGCACTGAGTAGTAGTCCGTCAATGGCGTTCTTGAAGGACGACTTCCATGCCCAGTAATTTTCTGGGTGATCATCGAACTTGGTGAGACCGGAGGTTACGAGGTCTCTGCGTGCTAGGTACCGAGCCACATCACTGATGTCGGTTGTGTCACCGCTTCCTGTTGGTTTGTATGGTGAACCCTTGGGCCTGCTGGGTGTGAGCTGCTCTGATGTCTTTGGCCTACTAGGTCGCAGTGATGGAGAGCTGTGCTCATGCTTCACGGTGGAGGAGTGCTGTCTCTCGTATGAAACAGCCAGACGCTGTCTGGGTGGTGAGGAGGATCTCAGCCTATGGACTATCGGTTCCAGATTGGCTATAGAGTCCTTAACATCTTCGGCAGATAGTGGTAGCTGTGACTGTTGTTCTACGTACTGGCGTGTGCGGTCAACAGTGGCATGAATGACAGCTTCGATACCGTTGTTTTCTTCCTCCGCTGCTGCTTCAAGAACATTAGCTTCAGCGATGGCTTCTGCCACTTCTTTCTCATGCAGCAAGTTCTTTAATTTTGCTTCCATTTGGGCTTTTTCGATCATAATCTCTGATTCCATTTTTGCATAGCCAGCACGTGTGCGTGCTACTTCCACTTTGACACGTGCATTGACAGCTGCCCTACTGGCTGTTGATTTAAAAGACCTAGATGTGCTAGAGGCCACTGACCTTGTCTCAGCATTGCTCAACTCTTCCATCATGAATATTGCTGTGTGCTTGGCGTGAGCAAGGATGATGGGGAGCAGTGCTTGCGCTGAAGATCTCTCTCCTTGAGTCTATCTGCCCGCTGAGTGGTTGCTTTTTTACTATTCTGTTCCCACTGCGCGTAACCAGGGCGCAACTTCCACAGATAGCGAACATACACTGACACATAAATGAATCCTCAGACGCTGGAGTAAAGTTTAGTTCTTTACTCAACCCTCAGAAACATGAGTGGTCGTTTGGTTATTTTGTAAAACTGTAAATAAACATAAGAGTACAATTACTGTAATGCTCAAACTATACTGTTACACTTTCAACATCAACAGTATGTAGCCAACATATAATATCAATATAGCAATACAAATAGTTATACTTAAATAATATAAGCTATGTATTTATAAACATATACATTATACATTGTAGTTAAACAAGAAAAGAAAAGGCAACTTACAAGCAAAGCCTTTTCCAGGGCAAGAATGTAAACAAAGAGATTCTCCGGAGCTTTTTCTCTCAACTAGCTGTTGCACGAGCTATCACGTCTGAACAGTGTGCTCACGTCATGTGACTAATGTTCGTCATGTGACTAATCAAAACCGAAACTGAATAAAGGCAGTAACAAATGTAATGTCATAAAATGTCCACTAGATGTCTCTAAAATGAAAACCTAAGAAACCATGACACTCCCCGTCTGGTATGGAGGAAATACCACTATGAACTAACTCAGGGATACTCAGTCCTTTGGCGACATGAGAAGCACTGTCTCAGATATTGGTCTCAAGAACGTTTTAGCCGTCCCATGTTTGGTGATCTTCACTTCGATTCTTCTGATCTTCCCGTCCTTGTCAGGGAATGTCTGGCTGACTAGTCCTAAGGGCCAGTCGTTGCGCTTAGCTTGAGCATCTTTGAGAAGGACCAAATCCCCTACTTTGAGGTTCGGACGTTCCTCTTGCCACTTGCTGCGACTCTGTAGTGTCGTGAGGTATTCATGTCTCCATCGGCTCCAGAAAGTATTTGCAAGGTGCTGAACCTGTTTCCACTGCGCGTAACCAGGGCGCAACTTCCACAGATAGCGAACATACACTGACACATAAATGAATCCTCAGACGCTGGAGTAAAGTTTAGTTCTTTACTCAACCCTCAGAAACATGAGTGGTCGTTTGGTTATTTTGTAAAACTGTAAATAAACATAAGAGTACAATTACTGTAATGCTCAAACTATACTGTTACACTTTCAACATCAACAGTATGTAGCCAACATATAATATCAATATAGCAATACAAATAGTTATACTTAAATAATATAAGCTATGTATTTATAAACATATACATTATACATTGTAGTTAAACAAGAAAAGAAAAGGCAACTTACAAGCAAAGCCTTTTCCAGGGCAAGAATGTAAACAAAGAGATTCTCCGGAGCTTTTTCTCTCAACTAGCTGTTGCACGAGCTATCACTTAGCTCTCTCAGCTTCACAGTATCTTTATTGCTGATCTTTGGGAAGTTCTCCAGCCTGTCGAAGAGGGACTTTTCAATTACCTCTGGAGACCCGAAGCACTCTTCTAAGCGTTCCCAAGCTTTGCATAGACCTTGAGATGAATGACCTACATGTACTGCTCTTATTCGTTTCACGTGCTTTGCAGATTCACTCCCTAACCACTTAATCATGAGGTCCATCTCTTCATTAGCACTGAGTAGTAGTCCGTCAATGGCGTTCTTGAAGGACGACTTCCATGCCCAGTAATTTTCTGGGTGATCATCGAACTTGGTGAGACCGGAGGTTACGAGGTCTCTGCGTGCTAGGTACCGAGCCACATCACTGATGTCGGTTGTGTCACCGCTTCCTGTTGGTTTGTATGGTGAACCCTTGGGCCTGCTGGGTGTGAGCTGCTCTGATGTCTTTGGCCTACTAGGTCGCAGTGATGGAGAGCTGTGCTCATGCTTCACGGTGGAGGAGTGCTGTCTCTCGTATGAAACAGCCAGACGCTGTCTGGGTGGTGAGGAGGATCTCAGCCTATGGACTATCGGTTCCAGATTGGCTATAGAGTCCTTAACATCTTCGGCAGATAGTGGTAGCTGTGACTGTTGTTCTACGTACTGGCGTGTGCGGTCAACAGTGGCATGAATGACAGCTTCGATACCGTTGTTTTCTTCCTCCGCTGCTGCTTCAAGAACATTAGCTTCAGCGATGGCTTCTGCCACTTCTTTCTCATGCAGCAAGTTCTTTAATTTTGCTTCCATTTGGGCTTTTTCGATCATAATCTCTGATTCCATTTTTGCATAGCCAGCACGTGTGCGTGCTACTTCCACTTTGACACGTGCATTGACAGCTGCCCTACTGGCTGTTGATTTAAAAGACCTAGATGTGCTAGAGGCCACTGACCTTGTCTCAGCATTGCTCAACTCTTCCATCATGAATATTGCTGTGTGCTTGGCGTGAGCAAGGATGATGGGGAGCAGTGCTTGCGCTGAAGATCTCTCTCCTTGAGTCTATCTGCCCGCTGAGTGGTTGCTTTTTTACTATTCTGTTCCCACTGCGCGTAACCAGGGCGCAACTTCCACAGATAGCGAACATACACTGACACATAAATGAATCCTCAGACGCTGGAGTAAAGTTTAGTTCTTTACTCAACCCTCAGAAACATGAGTGGTCGTTTGGTTATTTTGTAAAACTGTAAATAAACATAAGAGTACAATTACTGTAATGCTCAAACTATACTGTTACACTTTCAACATCAACAGTATGTAGCCAACATATAATATCAATATAGCAATACAAATAGTTATACTTAAATAATATAAGCTATGTATTTATAAACATATACATTATACATTGTAGTCAAGAATGTAAACAAAGAGATTCTCCGGAGCTTTTTCTCTCAACTAGCTGTTGCACGAGCTATCACGTCTGAACAGTGTGCTCACGTCATGTGACTAATGTTCGTCATGTGACTAATCAAAACCGAAACTGAATAAAGGCAGTAACAAATGTAATGTCATAAAATGTCCACTAGATGTCTCTAAAATGAAAACCTAAGAAACCATGACACCCCTTATTGCCTATAGACAACTGTACAATCATTCAACTGAATGATATTGTGCCCCCAACTCTTTCTCTCTCCTGCCTGGGTGATGTGTATTTACGTGGTGTCACCACAACACACAAACTTTATTTGTCAATTACACACTCTTGCGTATTTCCATTCATGATGGTGTTTCTGTAAATTCATATATATATATCCTATTGCATTATTTGAAAATGTACAGCGTTGTAAATAGTGTCATTCAATGCACAACGCACGTCATTTCACACGACGAATGACTTTCTGAGGCAGTGAAATAATACATTATCAATACATGATATACTGGTGGCCTTTCCTGTCTGTCTTCACTGTCTTCACTAGATCTGCCTCACCAGGCTGAGTCCAGCCTTTCTGGTGGGAAGTGAGGGGGGGATGGTATAATGCTTTGTTTGCTGATCGGCAAGCAATCATCATGAATACGATTACGCTCCCCCTCGCATGATCCATTACATCAAGTGAATGGAACTCTCTTTAGAAACTAGTTATTCTTGTTTATTTCAGTGGTGTAGGACGTGACTTTCATTCATACAATTCACCCCGTCTGTGTCACCCCGTCATATTTGGATAGTTGATTTTGGCACCATTGTATAGTAGCCAATTGCAGAGAGTATAAATTATTTTGTTTGTTTACTGCACATTATAAATGAAATGAAAATAGCTGTTGTGAAAAGTGAAAATATAGTGTGTTCATGTTGCAGTGAAATGTCTTTACATAGATGTGATCAGATGTGATATTTCTACTACAAACGAACACAGACAGAGAGACAGATAATTCAAGTAACATTTTTATTTACTTGCAATGTTCACGTCAATTCTTCCAAGTAAAAAGTAGACTTTCTGAGGCAGTGAAATAATACATTATCACAATATTGCAATATTTATTACTATTATTTTTTTATAATAAACTTTAATTCGTTAGTAAAGCTCCCGCAGTCTCAAGCTATCGTTTATTTGTCACTACATTACACTACAAGTGTACAGCCACATTATGCAATCAAAACAAAACGAATGAACCCCCGTGAGCAGTTGCAGGGGCTGGCTGACAATATTATTACAAAATAATATTGTATATAATAATATTGTTTATATATATAAACCAATAACATTACATTACACTACAAGTGTACAGCCACATTATGCAATCAAAACAAAACGAACGAACCCCCGTGGGCCATGTGTAGCCTAGGTACAATTATAAATGTTCGTTCAGACAATACAACATATATTGAAAATGATGATGAATACATGTGGGATGGCGGTACGGGGATGATATGTGGCATGTCCGCTCGCCAACTAAAGCCCCTTCTTGCCTATAGACAACTGTACAATCATTCAACTGAATGATATTGTGCCCCCAACTCTTTCTCTCTCCTGCCTGGGTGATGTGTATTTACGTGGTGTCACCACAACACACAAACTTTATTTGTCAATTACACACTCTTGCGTATTTCCATTCATGATGGTGTTTCTGTAAATTCATATATATATATATCCTATTGCATTATTTGAAAATGTACAGCGTTGTAAATAGTGTCATTCAATGCACAACGCACGTCATTTCACACGACGAATGACTTTCTGAGGCAGTGAAATAATACATTATCAATACATGATATACTGGTGGCCTTTCCTGTCTGTCTTCACTAGATCTGCCTCACCAGGCTGAGTACAGCCTTTCTGGTGGGAAGTGAGGGGGGGATGGTAGAATGCTTTGTTTGCTGATCGGCAAGCAATCATCATGAATACGATTACGCTCCCCCTCGCATGATCCATTACATCAAGTGAATGGAACTCTCTTTAGAAACTAGTTATTCTTGTTTATTTCAGTGGTGTAGGACGTGACTTTCATTCATACAATTCACCCCGTCTGTGTCACCCCGTCATATTTGGATAGTTGATTTTGGCACCATTGTATAGTAGCCAATTGCAGAGAGTATAAATTATTTTGTTTGTTTACTGCACATTATAAATGAAATGAAAATAGCTGTTGTGAAAAGTGAAAATATAGTGTGTTCATGTTGCAGTGAAATGTCTTTACATAGATGTGATCAGATGTGATATTTCTACTACAAACGAACACAGACAGAGAGACAGATAATTCAAGTAACATTTTTATTTACTTGCAATGTTCACGTCAATTCTTCCAAGTAAAAAGTAGACTTTCTGAGGCAGTGAAATAATACATTATCACAATATTGCAATATTTATTACTATTATTTTTTTATAATAAACTTTAATTCGTTAGTAAAGCTCCCGCAGTCTCAATCTATCGTTTCGTTGGCGGATTAAATTCAGCCCCTGCTTCCGGGGGGCACGTACAGACGTACAGCTAACCCTAATGTGAAACGTCATCGTGTCAAGAGCCTGGCAGACGGCCTTGTGTGACATCGCCCTCCAGCGATACTTGTCCGTCAGTACACTCTTCTCCATGTTAAAATCTGCTGGTGCTGTTTCACACCTGATTGCGGTGGAATGAATGGCGATCCCATGGCTGTTCTAGTGTTAAACAGGAGGGCTCTTTAAACAGGTGGACGAGTTGCCAATTGGTCCGGTACAGGCGCGCTAATGATGATGGACGTAACATCAGTCCAATCATGGGCGGGCACCGTGATTGAGAAAGGATTAAGAAAGGATTTAACATTGTGAAAGGAGGAGACACAGAGGGGAACATGTTCAATGTCAAAATGTTCATGCCAAACTAATAACATTTAGGGCCTGATTTACTAAGATCCCAAATAACGAATACTAATTGAAGTTCACACACAGGGGAAGTTGTGAGATATACTTGTTATAGGCTATACTTCAAATAAGGCCCGCTATCTTCTACATTTGAAAGATCAACAATCCTCACTGCACACCGTTAGTAGATCAGCTTGCAGATGTAGAACCAGTTTGCACATTAATAGGCCATTAATAGGCTAATAAGTTATAATTCTGTATTTTTGTTCTAGCTTATCATCGTACTCTAAACGATGCTGTCCAAGTGCGCCATCCTTCACTTTGGATATTCCTTCGGCACCTGAAGGATCAGCAAACGCTTTCAGAGGATAAGCTGGGGATGGCAGACAGAGGCCACGCTCCCCCAACAAGGAGACGGAAGTGGAGGGAGTTGGAGGCCCGTCTACTGAGGCTGAAAGAACAGTATATGCAGGGCCTCAGAGATCTGGCTTCGTACTGGAGGGCTGTCAGCCATAGCGTCCGTATGGGCTAGATCTTTTTGATTTTTGCATTTTTGCACATTTATTTGGATAGCACTTTGGCCTATGTTGTTGTTATTATTATTGTTATTGGCCTAATTTATTTATTATTTTTGTTATTGTTATTATTGTTATTATGTATGCACAAACATGGTTTAATTAGTTGGTTGCAATAAAAGCCTATATTTTGGATTGATATCTCTACTGTATTTATTTGATTTCGTTTGACAAAAATATAGAAAATATATTGAATAATGTGTATATATATCACTGGTGTTCTTTTAGGAATATAAGATTTTCAATTCCATCTCGAAAATGATCTATCTAGGGAGTTATATAAAATGCTGAGACAATACTATGACATTCATTGTGTTCTTCATATTTCCAAGTTTTCATCGTCTGTCGTCCATTCTATTCCCCCCGCGAGTTCAGCTCATTCATTCTCGCGTGTGTCTACATTCCACCTGATGCTGACATCACCGCAGCAGTAGACACACTGGCAGAGCAATTGATGAGTGTGGAACGTAGTTACCCGGACAGTTTTGTTGTTGTTATCAGGGATTTTAACCAGGCTAATCTTAGCCGGGTGCTCCCCAAATAAAGGCAGCAAGTCACGTGTCCCACCAGGGGGGTGAACACTCTGGACCATTGCTACTGTACAGCTCGACAAGCCTACCATTCTGTCCCCCGTGCCGCACTGGGCCACAGTGACCACATCCTCATACACCTGATCCCTCGCTACAGGCAGAGGTTAAAACTCTCTAAGCCTGTTGTACGGCGCTTCAGGGTGTGGTCCAGTAAGGCATGTGAGCGACTCTGCGCCTGGTTGGAGAGTGCAGGCTGTGACCAGGACTTGGTGGAGTGGGCGGGGCCAGAGGCTGGTAACAATCTGGATGTATACACAGACACTGTTACATCATTTATCAGCTTTGGCGAGGAGGTGTGTGTCCCCCTCCGCTCCAGGAAGTCTTTCAACAACGACAAGCCCTGGTTTTCATCCCAACTAAGGCGTCTGAGGTCAGAGAAGGAGGTGGCTAGGCGCAGTGGGGACGTGGACCGAGTCAAGCAGGCCAAGTACAGGTTCGCCAAAGCGGTGAAGGAGGCGAAGCATCGCTTTTCGGAGAAGCTGCAGCAACAGCTCTCTGAGGGGGATTCCACCTCCGTCTGGAAAGGCCTAAAGACCATCACCAACTACAAACCCAAGTCCCCGCTGATGTCCGAAAACCTCCCTCTCGCTAACGAGCTGAACGAGTTCTACTGTAGGTTTGAGAAAGAGAGGTTCCCGCCCACCCCCGCCCTCTCCCTCCACCCCCCCCGGCTACAACCACCACCCCCGTCCCCCAGGGGGGCCAATGTCCCTCCTGCTACCCCCACCATGATGTCCATGATGGTCCAGTTTTACACAGCCATCATAGAGTCCATCCTCACCCACTCCATCATCACCTGGTTCCCTGCTGCAACGACCAAGGACAAGGCCAAGTTGCAGCGGGTGTTACGTTCAGCAGAGAGGGTGATCGGCTGTCCCTTGCCCTCCCTCAACTCCTTGCATGACACCAGGGCTCTGAGGAGGGCAAGAAAGATCATGGCCGACCCCTTCCACCCCGGCCACGGCCTCCTCACCCTGCTTCCCTCTGGAAGAAGGTTGCGGCTGCCTAAGGCACTGAAGGCCCGCCACAGGCTCAGTTTCTTCCCCTCAGCCGCCAGGCTGCTAAATGACTCTGGCTTCCCCCTCCCCCCCGCCTCCAAGTCTGCCCAGGACTGAACATGCACTAGACCTTGTATAACTCTGCACTGCACTTTATTTACAGCACTATCCATGCACTGTCTGTCCTGTGTTGTCCTGTTTTTGCCTGTTTTTGCATTTGTATTGTACTGTTTTTGTTCATATATATGTGAAAAAAGCATAAATGCACCTTCTGTAATGCCAAAGCAAATTCCTATATGTGTCAAGCATAATGGCAATAAACGTTATCTGAATCTGAATCTGAATCTGAAGTCATCTTAAGACCCCCCCCCCAAAAAAGTCAAACTCTCATGCAGTACCACATAACGACACCTGGGGTCGCTTGACACAACGGCAGGCGGGGAACATAGGACCCTTTTTCGGAAGCGGGGAACATAGAACCCTTTTTCGGAAGCGGGGAACTAGAACCCGGGGAACATAGGACCCGGGGAACATAGGTACGCTCCCCCATAGACATGTACCATAGATGTACCATAGACATGTACCATAGACATGTACCATAGACATGTAGCATTGACATGTACCATAGACATGTACCATATACATCTACCATAGATGTAGCATTGACATGTACCATAGATGTACCATAGACATGTACCATAGACATGTACCATAGACATCTACCATAGATGTAGCATTGACATGTACCATAGATGTACCATAGACATGTACCATTGACATGTACCATAGACGTGTACCATAGACATGTAGCATAGACATGTACCGAAGACATGTACCATAGATGTACCATAGACATGTACCATAGACATGTAGCATAGACATGTAGCATAGACATGTACCGTAGACATGTACCATAGACATGTACCATAGACGTGTACCATAGACATGTACCATAGACATTTAGCATAGACATGTACCATAGACATGTACCACAGACATGTACCATAGACATGTACCATAGACATGTACCATAGATGTACCATAGACATGTACCATAGATGTACCATAGACATGTACCATAGATGTACCATAGACATGTACCATAGACATGTACCATAGATGTACCATAGACATGTACCAATGACATGTACCATAGACATGTACCATAGACATCAACCATAGATGTAGCATTGACATGTACCATAGATGTACCATAGACATGTACCATAGACATGTACCATAGACATCTACCATAGATGTAGCATTGACATGTACCATAGATGTACCATAGACATGTACCATTGACATGTACCATATACGTGTACCATAGACATGTAGCATAGACATGTACCGAAGACATGTACCATAGATGTACCATAGACATGTACCATAGACATGTAGCATAGACATGTAGCATAGACATGTACCGTAGACATGTACCATAGACATGTACCATAGACGTGTACCATAGACATGTACCATAGACATTTAGCATAGACATGTACCATAGACATGTACCACAGACATGTACCATAGACATATACCATAGACATGTACCATAGATCTACCATAGATCTACCATAGACATGTACCATAGACATGTACCATAGATGTAGCATAGACATGTATCATAGATGTACCATAGACATGTACCATTGACATGTACCATATACGTGTACCATAGACATGTAGCATAGACATGTACCGAAGACATGTACCATAGATGTAGCATAGACATGTACCATAGACATGTACCATAGACATGTACCATAGACATGTACCATAGACGTGTACCATAGACATGTAGCATAGACATGTACCATAGACATTTACCATAGACATGTAGCATAGACATTTACCATAGACATGTAGCATAGACATGTACCATAGACATGTACCATAGATGTACCATAGACATGTACCATAGACATGTACCATAGATGTACCATAGACATGTACCATAGACATCTACCATAGATGTAGCATTGACATGTACCATAGACATATACCATATATGTAGCATTGACATGTACCATAGATGTACCATAGACATGTATCATATACATGTAGCATAGACATGTACCATAGACATGTACCATAGACATGTAGCATAGACATAATAATTTAAAAATTAGCATAAAATTAAAAATTAAAATTAAAATTAATAGACATGTACCATAGATATGTACCATAGACATGTAGCATAGACATGTACCATATACATGTACCACAGACATGTACATAGATGTAGCATAGACATAAACCATAGATGTACCATAGATATGTACCATAGACATGTACCATAGAAATGTAGCATAGACATGTACCGTAGACATGTACCGTAGACATGTATTATAGACATGTACCATAGACATGTAGCATATACTTGTACCATAGACATGTACCATAGACATGTAGCATAGACATGTACCATAGACATGTAGCATAGACATGTACCATAGACATGTACAATAGATCTACCATAGACATGTACCATAGACATCATGTACCATAGACATGTACCATAGATGTAGCATAGACATACCCATGGGCGGACTGGGATCAAAAAACAGCCCTGGCATTTGCGACACAACAGCCCTATTTCCAAACGCAACACGCAACACGGATTGTTAACATAAAAAGTCAGAGGACAGATGCCAAACTACAGACATGTTTGCTGTAATTATATGTATTATCAGTAGGCAGTCATCAGTCAATATCTCTTTCAATAGCCTTTTCACACCGAATGTACTTTTTTGTGCTATTTTCGGCCCAATACATGCGAATTTCGGTGCATTCCTACTTCCAATACACTTGCTCCCTGCATCCAGTTGTTGCACATTAACTGCATCGCTCTCATCAAATTCCCCCATTCTGAAAATGAAAGCAGTGTAACGTTAACTGCTGTTATAAACGGAATGATGACATGAGGTGCGTGTCCACTGGTGATATAGAGCTGACTACGATAGTTATGGAGATATACTCCAGTTCTATGAGTGGAGCGGAGCCCCATAGGGGAGCTCTGCTCCTATTGGTTTACCCCGCTACCTAAAGTAGCCAATGACTGAATTTTTCGATGTCCGCGCCCGCCCTGGGGTGCTATAAAACGGGCGTCCTCCGTTACCTCATTCTCCCAAACATACAATACAGCCGGGTTTGAACAAGTCGAAGTGGGCCAGCAGCCCTATGGGGCTCTGTCATGCCAAAACCTGCTGCTGCCAAAAGCTGCAGGGCCATCAGCGGCCTAACGCATCACGACCAGCTGGCACGCGTCACGACCAGCTGGCGACTGTGACGTCAGTCTAGTGTTTTTGAATCCTCCGTTTTGGCCGCCATTAGCAAAAAGCTGTAATTTGGCTCTACAAGTGTTAATATGTCATTTTATGAAGTTGTAATATGTTTTCAGGCGAGAAAGTAACCATATATATTCACAAAATGTATCCGGTTTATCAAAATAACCCGTTTATATATGAAAACACATGCTAATTTCACAAGTAACTCGCTCCGCTAACGTAGTACGGAGTTGGCTAGTTAAAGCACATCAGAGCACAGAGCACCTCCGGTTGGGAGAGCCCTATAAGACCCCGACTATCAAATAAAAGCAGAACGGAATAAACGTTATAAAATGCAAGTGTGCACAGCACACACACACACACACACACACACAGAGGAAATCGCGGAATCAGCAGGGAGAGGTCCAATACAATGTTGGCAATATTCTCTATTGGTTAAGTGCTCCCGGTTTCAAAAGAAACGAAGGTCTGATCAGCAGATCATGTCTCATAAAGTTGCAAACGCAACTTGAGCCCTGGACTAAGCATCCTAAAACAATGCACATTGCACAGCAATTCAACTTAATTTAAAAAATGCGCGTTTCGTTCAAGATCCATTAGAGTAGGACATGTACAGTTATGATAAGTACAGTCATATGTAACTTTTGGACTAGTATAGTATTTGATATTGTCATAAAACGTGCCAATGTCAGACGATGAACAAACACACCACGAGTCCACACTGATTCAGAAAACGGAATAAACTTTATATATAAATACACAACACTTCAGGGGGATAACGTTTGCAAAAGAACTGTACAGGTTACAATCAGGTATATAATAATAGTTAGGGAGTAACATATCATTCACAAATTCAACAATAATAGAACCAGTATACGTATGTTACACAGTCAACTGTTAAGTGGGACAATGACAAGCTGGTCTGTGTCCAGAGGGGAGAGAAGAAGAACAAAGGATGGAAGCATTGGATTGAAGGAGGAGAATTATACTTGGTGAGCTCTTGTCCTCATACATGCATTTCTTTTTTACTACAGTAAACATTGTATCCAAGGAAAAAAAAATCAAAGTAAACATTGTCAACAAGAATGAAGCCCTGCATTTTTATAACTTTATATTTGTTTCTCTCTTAGGCAAGTCTAAAGGTTGTAGTGGTGGTGTGTCTGAGGTGGTGGTGGTGGTGTGTCTGAGGTGGTGGTGGTAGTGTGTCTGAGGTGGTGGTGGTGTGTCTGAGGTGGTGGTGGTGTGTCTGAGGTGGTTGTGAGGTGGTGGTGGTGTGTCTGAGGTGGTGGTGGTGGTGGTGGTGTGTCTGAGGTGGTGGTGGTGTGTCTGAGGTGGTGGTGGTGTGTCTGAGGTGGTGGTGGTGTGTCTGAGGTGGTGGTGGTGGTGTGTCTGAGGTGGTGGTGGTGGTGTGTCTGAGGTGGTGGTGGTGGTGTGTCTGAGGTGGTGGTGGTGTGTCTGAGGTGGTGGTGGTGTGTCTGAGGTGGTGGTGGTGTGTCTGAGGTGGTGGTGGTGTGTCTGAGGTGGTGGTGGTGTGTCTGAGGTGGTGGTGGTGGTGTGTCTGAGGTGGTGGTGGTGTGTCTGAGGTGGTGGTGGTGTGTCTGAGGTTGTGGTGGTGGTGTGTCTGAGGTGGTGGTGGTGGTGTGTCTGAGGTGGTGGTGGTGGTGGTGGTGTGTCTGAGGTGGTGGTGGTGGTGTGTCTGAGGTGGTGGTGGTGGTGTGTCTGAGGTGGTGGTGGTGTGTCTGAGGTGGTGGTGGTGTGTCTGAGGTGGTGGTGGTGTGTCTGAGGTGGTGGTGGTGGTGTGTCTGAGGTGGTGGTGGTGGTGTGTCTGAGGTTGTGGTGGTGGTGTGTCTGAGGTTGTGGTGGTGGTGTGTCTGAGGTTGTGGTGGTGGTGTGTCTGAGGTGGTGGTGGTGGTGTGTCTGAGGTGGTGGTGGTGGTGTGTCTGAGGTGGTGGTGGTGGTGTGTCTGAGGTGGTGGTGGTGGTGTGTCTGAGGTGGTGGTGGTGTGTCTGAGGTGGTGGTGGTGGTGTGTCTGAGGTGGTGGTGGTGTGTCTGAGGTGGTGGTGGTGTGTCTGAGGTGGTGGTGGTGGTGTGTCTGAGGTTGTGGTGGTGGTGTGTCTGAGGTGGGGGTGGTGGTGTGTCTGAGGTGGTGGTGGTGTGTCTGAGGTGGTGGTGGTGCGTCTGAGGTGGTGGTGGTGTGTCTGAGGTGGTGGTGGTGTGTCTGAGGTGGTGGTGGTGTGTCTGAGGTGGTGGTGGTGTGTCTGAGGTTGTGGTGGCGGTGTGTCTGAGGTGGTGGTGGTGGTGTGTCTGAGGTGGTGGTGGTGGTGTGTCTGAGATGGTGGTGGTGGTGTGTCTGAGGTGGTGGTGGTGTGTCTGAGGTGGTGGTGGTGGTGTGTCTGAGGTGGTGGTGGTGTGTCTGAGGTGGTGGTGGTGTGTCTGAGGTGGTGGTGGTGTGTCTGAGGTGTTGGTGGTGTGTCTGAGGTGGTGGTGGTGTGTCTGAGGTTGTGGTGGCGGTGTGTCTGAGGTGGTGGTGGTGGTGTGTCTGAGGTGGTGGTGGTGGTGTGTCTGAGGTGGTGGTGGTGTGTCTGAGGTGGTGGTGGTGTGTCTGAGGTGGTGGTGGTGGTGGTGTGTCTGAGGTTGTGGTGGTGGTGTGTCTGAGGTGGTGGTGGTGGTGTGTCTGAGGTGGTGGTGGTGGTGTGTCTGAGGTGGTGGTGGTGTGTCTGAGGTGGTGGTGGTGTGTCTGAGGTGGTGGTGGTGTGTCTGAGGTGGTGGTGGTGTGTCTGAGGTGGTGGTGGTGGTGTGTCTGAGGTGGTGGTGGTGTGTCTGAGGTGGTGGTGGTGTGTCTGAGGTTGTGGTGGTGGTGTGTCTGAGGTGGTGGTGGTGTGTCTGAGGTGGTGGTGGTGGTGTGTCTGAGGTGGTGGTGTGTCTGAGGTGGTGGTGGTGGTGGTGTGTCTGAGGTGGTGGTGGTGTGTCTGAGGTGGTGGTGGTGGTGGTGTGTCTGAGGTGATGGTGGTGTGTCTGAGGTGGTGGTGGAGGGTTGGGGTAACATCTGGGAGGTTAGGGGATAACATCTGGAGGGTTGGGGGTAACATCTGGAGGGTTGGTGGGTAACATCTGGGGGGTTAGGTAACATCACACCAATCAGCTCTCCTGTTGAGGTAAGCAATAACCATCTTGTTAGTGTAAACACACAAACAAGCACAGATATGTACAGTCAAAATAACATTTTGTGAGTAAATACATTTCTAAATAATCCCTATTCAATGTGACTTACCAGTGTACTGGGTGGATGGGGATGAAAGGTAACTGTCCAGATGTAATTTGTGACACAGCCCAATGAAAAGGGCTACCTGTAGGCAAAATCATTTTTCTGTTTTTTACATGTGCTTAAACTACAGATTGTAAGCTTTCAAATGATGCATCATACATTGAAATCGGAAACAAATTGAAGACGACATGAGTATTTGAAAGTTGCTACACCGGAAATCCCTAAGCACAGAAAATCCCCATCAAAGATAATGAATCCCCATCAAACAACAAGAAACGAAGTCATTGTGTTATAGATTACACTTATTTAATGAACGTAAAACTGTTCGGAAAAATAACGAGTGGGTACTTCACATCTTCGAGTTGAATGTTAGCTAAAAAAACGAAAATCTGAAAAAATAAAAAAATAAAAATAAAGACGAATTTGACGTCTTTCTCATTTCCGAGAGGTGTCCATTTACATCAGATTGCGTCACATTTGGTCCAAAACATCTTGGTGCTGTGTGAATGAATGAGCATACATTTAATGTATTAGTAATGAAACAATCAATATGAACATTTAAAAATAACAATGATGTAATTGTGGCTCATACTTGCAGTAGCCTGAGGTAGAGGTGGTCCTCACGGAGGAGGTAGAGGTGGTCCTCACGGAGGATGTGGTAGAGGTGGTCCTCTCGGAGGATGTGGTAGAGGTGGTCCTCACGGAGGATGTGGTAGAGGTGTTCCTCACGGAGGATGTAGCAGGGCTGGACAGGGACTTATGTACAGGGGAACGGGCCCTCACGGAGGACGTAGCAGGGCTATCTGTGTACAATCTGGAAAATACTTAAAAAACAACTTTACAAGCAGTACAAACAAATTCATTAGGAAACATAATATTACTTGACACACAAGACGAATGGAAACACTTGAAACACCTCGTGCAGGATACCTGAAGCTCTGGTCCTCTCGTCCGGATGGTCCTCCTGCAGATGCAGTGCACACTAACGTCCATAGTGTACACTGACTGGGCCGTGCTTGGACACCGTATGGAGCTGGGGAATGGTGTCAGGTGCCCAACCTGAAAGCAGGAAAAGAGGTGCTTACGCATAGCAAACTGACCAAATTCCATGCTTGCTGGGTCCTCACCTCTGCAGCATGTGAGACTGTTCGCAATAGCAAACAGCCCACAGTCTGAGCTGCCTCTCTGCTGCTGGACATCAGGCCACTGCAGAAGGACCTTGGGACCTGAAAAAGAGAGGAGACCTGTTATTTGAGAAAATGAACTCCTCGGTCGACCCGTGACCAGAGGAGTCATAAACGTTAACAGTACCTACCTCGCAGTTGATGTTACTTACCGTAACCCAGTGATTTGAACAAACATTTAAAATCTGAACAAACCCCTGGGTTGATGCAGGCACGGAGGAGAGGAGGGAGAGGGACGTTGTGGCGTAGAGGCCTCCTACATGGGGATGTTGAGCCTGTAAAAGAGCCTGAGCATGGTCAATGGAGAGATCATTCAGCCAACAATTGGGTTTCTGAACGAAAGGCCTAAGCACCTCCAACCTGCTACGTAAAGCTGGACAGGCCCGCCCCAGCTGAGCATCTGTGATGATGACATCTAGCAGCTGAGATGGTGCCTAAAAAACATAATGATGTTGGGTTAAAGGGACTGTCATGTTACAGTACTCAGCCATTGGAATTTTGATTATTTAAAATGAATGAAGCTAGGATTTTTAAGTGTACCTGAAGTGAGTCCCACTCCGGCTCAGAGTTTAGCGGTTCAGGGTCATCAGAACACACTGGCTCCGGTGGATGGGACACAGCTTTCTGAGTGGGCGGGCAGGCTCGGAATCCTTAAGTCAATCAACAAAACAATTTTAGAATGACATCTTGTGGTAAAAAAAATACAGTTTCACATTACATTAACTTTAAAATGTGAACTGTATGTTACACTTACTCTTCCGCAGAGGCTTCACTGAGGCATAGGGGGTTTTGGTTCCCAGTTGTTGGCCATCCAAGGTCTCCAACTGCACCAAATTGTTGTCCCCAACCTCAGTCACCCTGAAGAAAATATGTATTAATAATGGCAAAATTGGACATCACACATCACCCTCTCATTCTGAATATTCTTAAAAGTCTAACATTTACCGGTACTTAGTTGGCCAGTCTGGGTCCATTGTGCCACCAGGTCTCCCACGTTTCCTCTCATTCTTCTTCAGGACCTCCATGCCCGGGAGGATCTCAAACCGCTTGGTTCCCTTCTTGATCCTCTTCCGGTAGCTTTCCCGCTGTTTCTCCTGGGCCTTCTCCACGTTGAGTCGCACCTTGATCATTGAAGAAAAAGCGAAGCAGCAGAGATTGTAATTCTCTGTTGTGCAGTATAGCTCTGTATATTGCTCAGGCATTGTTATTGCTTTAGCAGTTATTTAGCATCACTCAGGTGGTTGTTCAGTATATAGTTGTGTAATATCTTTCACCTCGTCAAAGACCTCCTCGTCCTTCTCAGCCCTGGCGTGGAGATAGTCTGCAGCGGTGTCTTCATCAATCTCGTCCACCTCCACAAAAGGACGGTCGCCTGTGATCTGAAATGAGAGGCAAATAGAGATACGCAATACATACATTTGCATAGAGTTAGTGTTTTATTTTTTGTTTATATTGAGAATCAATTTGCAAAACAAATTATATATTATAAGAACAATAATATCAAGAGTTGACATACCTCAGAGGACAGCCGTGGCTCCCGACCGTACATCAGGCGGTAGGGCGAGTACTTGGTGGAGGCCTGGACGCTGGTGTTATGTGCGAAAAGGATTAACTTAAGGTTGTCCTCCCACCGTTCCTGGTGCCCATCCAGAGATTTCCCGATAGCCCTCTTGAGTGTTTGATTGGTCCGCTCGTCCAGTCCGTTGGTCTGGGGATGGTAGGCAGAGGTAATCCGGTGCTTCATCCCCCACTTCTCAAACAAAATCTGGTTGACCTAAAAAATAAAGTAAGACAGAAGTCATTAGTTTTGTCCATACAAGTATGTCCATAACTGTTACAAGATCATATGTTTTAGCAAGTACATGACCTTGTTGCAGAACTCTTTGCCCTGGTCAGTCAGGATGACCTCCGGCGCACCATGGGTGTGGAAGATGTCTATCAGGGCCTGGGATGTTGCCACTGCCGTCTTGTCCTAGCAGTGTATACACACAGGATATGGTACTATTATATTAATACTTATAATGTTAATTTTAAGATGAAAATTGGGATACATGGTGATGAACTGTTCAAGTACAATACATTCAAGTATTTTAAAAAGCATGGTCATGATCATTATATTTGAGAAAACAACACTAAACACAGATATAACACACCTGGATAGGAATGGCCTCCACCCACTTGGTGAAGAAATCTGTCGCTGTGAGGCAGTAGCGATTGCTATTCTTGGATGAGGCCTTGAACGGTCCGATGAGGTCCACACCTAGCAAGAAAAATGTGTTGGCATACTCTAACATTGGACAAGCGGAAGTAAAACATTCACACTTAAAGAGCATACTGAAAGAAAGCATGGTGGGAAACAAGTCAAAACCCAAAAAATGAATTGGGATATAAAAGTGTAGAACTCACCAATCATGTACCACGGTGAAACAGGCTTGATGCTCTTCAGCTCAGGGGCTTCAGTCTTCACCTTCTCAAACCTCTGGCAAGCCACGCAGGTACGGACCTTGAAACAAACAGTAAAGTGCAAGTTGAAATGAAATGTGAATGAATGAATATTATCTGTGTGTAAAATACAATCTTGCTACTGTTTGTAAAACATAAAAACTAACTAAAGAAATAATAGATTTGCTTGCCCAGTCTTTCACATCCTTCACAATGCCAAACCAGAAGAAGTGCTGATTAATCTTGCCAATCATGCGCTTCACTCCGAAGTGACCGGCATGGACCTCGGTCAGCACTGACTCCCTTTCCTCGTCTGACATGATGACCCTCCTTTGTGGCTGTCCCTTCTTGGGCCTATATTACATGCGACCATCTACAACATCAAAAGGATTAGAGAAAAGAGACCAGGACTTGTTAAAAATGTTTTGCTTTTTTTACAGTAGTACACTACTTTATTGCTTTATGGGTTAATTTAACAAATCTTACCCTGAAGCATGTATTTCTCAGCTGCTCTCTGGAGAGAACACTTCTTCACCGCAGACATATCCTCCTGGAACTGGGCTTTGGACAGATATAAGAAAATGTCACTGTGGCTGGTATAGGATGACATATCTATTATCTGATATGTATAATAATTGTGTATATATATATATATTAAAACAGATAAAACACAATTTCACTAGAAAACAATCAATAAATGGTTGGAAAGCTAGCTATCAATGCCCTGTGTGTGTGTGTGTGTGTGTGTGTGTGTGTGTGTGTGTGTGTGTGTGTGTGTGTGTGTGCGCGTGTGCGCACAAGTTAGCTAGTTCGAAATAAATCACAATCTAAAATAAAACAATTTACAATACAAGCACAATATAAGAGTAACGTATAAAAGGAAATGATAGGGTTATCTGTAGTAGTTCTCTAGTTGTTCTCTGTAGTAGCAGGTGTTTCGTGTAGCAGGTGTTTCGTCGTGCAGCAGCAGAGCAAAATGGTGGAGTAAAGTGCGGAGGATTAAACACAGCGCACTAGAATGACGTCACAGTCACCACCTGGTCCTGACGCGTTCTAAACGATTATTGATTGATTGATTGATTGATTGATTGATTATACTTTATTGTCCCCGACGGGAAATTTGTCTTGGGCATGGTACTTTCATGCTTCAAGTGCAACAGAGACACATACAACATACAGTAGACAAAGTAAACAACAGGATAGCAACAAACATTGAGTGACATTGGCAGCAGTTTCCACCTGGACATGGCATCATTTGGTATAAATATATATTGCACATAACCCTTCAAGTGGTGTTTTCGAATATTGCACATGGCCCTTCAAGTGGTGATCATGTCCTAATCATCGTTTCTGCTTGAGCGAATTGATTAGTTTAATGGAGAATGGGACAAATGATAGTTTTAAGAGCTTATAATTACATCTTGGCATGCGAAGCCTTCTACCTAGGGGGAGAACTTCGTATTCTGTGGAGAGCGGATGTTGGGGGTCTGCGATTATCTTGTTAGCCTTGTCCAGGACAGCTTTTTCATATAGTTTATTTAGGATCACATAGTCTCTTTCACCTACAATTTTCATAGCGATTTTGTGAATGCTGACTAGTCTGTTTTTTTGTTGTACAGTTAAGTTACCAAACCACACAATTATTCCATATCTGATTACACTTTCAACAATGGACTGATAGAAAATTCTCATGATCTGCTTTCTCACCCCATAAAGTCTGAGTCGCCTCAGGTGATAGAGCCTCTGCTGTAGTTTGTTACATAAGCTGTCTATGTGTGTATTCCAGCAGAGATGGTTGTCTAATTGAATACCTACGTACTTATAAGAGGGCACCTGGATGATTGTTTGGTCTTTACCACAGGCTCATGGTCAGTTACCTGCCTTGGGTCTAACACAACCTCCTGAGTTTTGGTGAGGTTTAAGATGAGATTAGGCCGTTGATTGTCATTGTCCCACTTAACAGTTGACTGTGTAACATACGTATACTGGTTCTATTATTGTTGAATTTGTGAATGATATGTTACTCCCTAACTATTATTATATACCTGATTGTAACCTGTACAGTTCTTTTGGAAACGTTATCCCCCTGATGAATTCCCCCCTATGAATTTTCAAAGTGTTGTGTATATAAAGTTTATTCCGTTTTCTGAATCAGTGTGGACTCGTGGTGTGTTTGTTCATCGTCTGACATTGGCACGTTTTATTACAATATCAACTACTATACTAGTCCAAAAGTTACATATGACTGTACTTATCATAACTGTACATGTCCTACTCTAATGGATCTTGAACGAAACGCGATTTTTTTTTATTAAGTTGAATTGCTGTGCATTGTTTTAGGATGCTTAGTCCAGGGCTCAAGTTGCGTTTGCAACTTTATGAGAAATGATCTGCTGATCAGACCTCCGTTTCTTTCTTTTGAAACCGGGAGCACTTAACCAATAGAGAATATTGCCAACATTGTATTGGACCTCTCCCTGCTGATTGCGCGATTTCCTCTCTGTGTGTGTGTGTGTGTGTGTGTGTGTGTGTGTGTGTGTGTGTGTGTGTGTGTGTGTGTGTGTGTGTGTGTGTGTGTGTGTGTGTGTGTGTGTGTGTGTGTGTGTGTGTGTGTGTGTGTGTGTGTGTGTGTGTGTGTGTGTGTGTGTGTGTGTGTGTGTGTGTGTGTGTGTGTGTGTGTGTGTGTGTGTGTGTGTGTGTGTGTGTGTGTGTGTGTGTGTGTGTGTGTGTGTGTGTGTGTGTGTGTGTGTGTGTGTGTGTGTGTGTGTGTGTGTGTGTGTGTGTGTGTGTGTGTGTGTGTGTGTGTGTGTGTGTGTGTGTGTGTGTGTGTGTGTGTGTGTGTGTGTGTGTGTGTGTGTGTGTGTGTGTGTGTGTGTGTGTGTGTGTGTGTGTGTGTGTGTGTGTGTGTGTGTGTGTGTGTGTGTGTGTGTGTGTGTGTGTGTGTGTGTGTGTGTGTGTGTGTGTGTGTGTGTGTGTGTGTGTGTGTGTGTGTGTGTGTGTGTGTGTGTGTGTGTGTGTGTGTGTGTGTGTGTGTGCTGTGCACACTTGCATTTTATAACGTTTATTCCGTTCTGCTTTTATTTGATAGTCGGGGTCTTATAGGGCTCTCCCAACCCGAGGTGCTCTGTGCTCTGATGTTCTTTAACTAGCCAACTCCGTACTACGTTAGCGGAGCGAGTTACGTGTGAAATTAGCATGTGTTTTCATATATAAACGGGTTATTTTGATAAACCGGATGCATTTTGTGAATATATATGGTTACTTTCTCGCCTGAAAACATATTACAACTTCATAAAATGACATATTAACACTTGTAGAGCCAAATTACAGCTTTTTGCTAATGGCGGCCAAAACGGATGATTCAAAAACACTAGACTGACGTCACAGTCGCCAGCTGGTCGTGACGCGTGCCAGCTGGTCGTGACGCGTTAGGCCGCTGATGGCCCTGCAGCTTTTGGCAGCAGCAGGTTTTGGCATGACAGCTCCGCTCCACTCATAGAACTGGAGTATACCTCTGTAACTATCGTTCTATATCGTGGAGCTCCGCCCCATAGGGGAGCTCTGCTCCTATTGGTTTAGGGCCCTGGGCATCCGCGATGCAGAACTGCGTGGATGGCCCGGCCGATATCAAATGTTTTGGGCCGCGGTCTGCTGAAACAAGTTATTTTCAATGAAAATCACCAGAGACAAAATTACAAATATATATATTTTTTTTTTATATAATACATTCTGAGCGGCCCAGAGTCTCGCGGCCCTCCTGGCATTTGCCAGGCTTGCCCGGTGGCCAGTCCGCCACTGCATGTACCATAGACATGTAGCATAGACATGTACCATAGACATTTACCATAGACATGTACCATAGATGTACCATACACATGTACCATAGACATGTACCATAGATGTACCATAGACATGTACCATAGACATGTACCATATATGTACCATAGACATGTACCATAGATGTAGCATAGACTTGTACCATATACATGTACCATAGATGTAGCATAGACATGTACCATAGATGTACCATAGATATGTACCATAGACATGTACCATAGACATGTAGCATAGACATGTACCATAGACATGTAGCATAGACATGTACCGTAGACATGTACCGTAGACATGTAGCATAGACATGTAGCATAGACATGTACCATAGACGTACCATAGACATGTACCATAGATGTACCATAGACATGAACCATAGACATACACCATAGATGTAGCATAGACATGTACCATAGATGTACCATATATACGTATGTACCATAGACATGTAGCATAGACATGTACCATATACATGTACCATAGACATGTAGCATAGACATTTAGCATATACATCAGTGGAGGCTGGTGACTTCCAGAATTGAGGAGGCCAATTTTTTTTCCACTTGCTCGCTTCACTCGCGATGGAATGTTCTTTGTTAAAAATTATTAATTTGTGTTTGGCGGTACTGAAGGGATTGGGACACTCTCAGGATGGTGGATGAAGCAGCTTTTATTGCCTGCACAATGGGTCATCAAATAAACAAAACAATTGGCATGAATCTCTGGTCCGCCTGCAGCAGCTATTGTCCCTTCTGCTCAGGCTCACAACATTCACCACAACATACTACGGTACATACAATCAATGACATGTCAAAAGCACTCAAACACTATGTCAATCAGACACACAACATACAATTCAGAACAATACTTCATCCATTTCTAATATTTATCCTGCAGAACAGCACTCATACGCGTGTGGCGGAAAAAGGTACTACACGGAGGCCAGGCCTCCTGTGCCCACCCATTTTCAGTGATTTGGCCAATCACATATTGCCATGAAAAAAATTGCATTACATTGACTTCTATGAGAAACCACTTTCCGACAGGAGGCCTGGCCTCCGTGTAGTACCTTTTTCCGCCACACGCGTGTATGAGTGCTGTTCTGCAGGATACATATTAGAAATGGATGAAGTATTGTTCTGAATTGTATGTTGTGTGTCTGATAAAAAATATAATTATTGCTTTTTTAAATCTCTCTCTCTTCTCTCAAATTATTGGGGAGGCCAGGCCTCCTCCACCTCTATGGAAGAGCCTCCACTGATATACATGTACCATAGATGTACCATAGACATGTACCATAGACATGTACCATAGACATGTACCATAGACATGTACCATAGTGTACCATAGACATGTAGCATAGACATGTACCATAGATGTACCATAGACATGTAGCATAGACATGTACCATAGACATGTACCATAGATGTAGCATAGACATGTACCATAGTGTACCATAGACATGTACCATAGACATGTAGCATAGACATGTACCATAGACATGTACCATAGACATGTACCATAGACGTGTACCATAGACATGTACCATAGACATGTAGCATAGACATGTAGGATAGACATGTACCATAGACGTGTACCATAGACATGTAGCATAGACATGTACCATAGACATTTAGCATAGACATGTACCATAGACAAGTAGCATAGACATGTACCATAGACATTAACATAGACATGTACCATAGACATGTACCATAGACATATACCATAGACATGTACCATAGACATGTACCATAGACATGTACCATAGACAATTCACAGTAATAAGGTGAGCCTTTAACGTCAACCTCGCTAAAACAATAAGCCATGACAACGTCGTACAACGATTTTTCCGTAGCGACTTTTAGTTCAATATACTGTATTTTATTCCGTTCACTGGATGAAGCCTGTTTGCTATGCTATGCTATGCTATTCTGTGCTATGCTATGCTATGCTATGGGCCCACCCCGGGCGGTGGCAGTCCCGTGTCAGACCTTGTTCAGTGCAGCACGGTATACCAACAGCCCGGCCTCTCATTCCATACTGCATATGAGCCCTGTCTGTGTGGGAGCTGAAGTAACTAGATGATGCATTAACGCCACTGAGCAGACATGGTCTGGGAGGTTCCGTGTTTGCATGATGGGACATTACAGACGATGGTGAACCTCAACGCGTCTCGGGTTTAGACGTCGTCATGGTTGCCTGACCCGTCAGAACGGGTGTAGTACAAGCGGCACCAGATCAGTTGTGGGGCTGCAGCTTAGCAACGACCGTTTGAACAACCTGAACTCTGCTGTAAAATGCAACGTGAAAGAAAACATCTGCAGTGGCAATATCCCCTAATTCACCAATATCCCCTAATACACCAATGTCCCCTAATTCACCAATATCCCCTAATTCACCAATATCCCCTAATTCTACTAACGCTACAGAGCTGAACTGAGCTAAGCTGGCCTGGGCAGGCCTGGCTAAAGGGAGATGTGAATGGAACATACCTGGAGGAAGGTTTATGTCATCCTTCCTGTATTGTGTGTGTGTGTGTGTGTGTGTGTTGTGCAGTGTAGAACACACACACACACACACACACAGTGTACCTTCTCCGTAGGGCATACATACTCACACACAGATCTGTTATGTAGGACTAGATGTTGATATCCCTCGATAGATACATACTTAAGGCACCGATGAGACTCTGTGGTGTTCAAATGAGCGATGGCATCCTCTGGGTTGTCAAGTGGGCGCCCTCCTTCATGAATGTTTCGCTGATAAGCCCACGACACCTCCAGAGGGTTCAGCAGTGAATCCCAGCGTCCCAGGTTCACTCCCTAGATGCGATCAGCTCATTTGAACGCCCGGGTCGAGTCCTTTCTCTTCATCCACAGCCACTGGCTCCCCTTTTCAGCAGCCCTGGAGAGGTCCTTGATTGCCTGCCGGTGGGTCTTCCCTCGCACTCCCATCTCCCTGAGTAGCCTGGATGTTGAGGTGGCTACGAACCCTCTGCAGCCTACTTCCACTGGGCGTACCTTCGCTGTCCAGCCTTGTTGTTGGGCATCTGCTGCGAGTTCAGTGTACCTCAGCCTCTTCCGCTCGTAGGCCTCCTCCACTGCACCCTCCCAGGGCACAGTGAGCTCGATGATGTAAACGAGCTTGAGCGAGGCTGACCACAGCACAAGGTCTGGTCGCAGGTTGGTGGCTGCGATCTCAGCTGGGAAGCAGAGTTTCTTGTCCAAGTCTGCCAGCAGCTTCCAGTCCCGTGCTCTGCCCAGCTGCCCAGTGTCTGGTCTTATGGTGGTGAGGCTGGCTTGACCCTTGCCCTCCCGAACAAATGGTGCTGGCTGCCACCGGGATGACGGGGGAGGAAGGGCGTTCACACTTGTCCGTTGACTTTCCAGCACTGCTGCAAGACACCTTAGCACCTGGTCGTGCCGCCAGGTGTAACGGCCTTGGGTGAGGCTGGTCTTGCATCCCACTAAGATGTGCTTCAGTGTTGCTGGACTTTGACATAGAGGGCACGTGGGGTCTTCGCCATACCACTGGCTTAGGTTTGCAGGAGAAGGCAGGACATCGTAGGCAGCCCTGATGGTGAAGCTCGCTCTGAATGCCTCCATCTCCCACAGATCTTTCCAGGAGATCTTCCTCTTTTCCACTCCTTCCCATGCCATCCACTGCCCTTGCTTTGCCTGCGCCACAGCTTGTGCGCGCCTTCCTGCTTCCTCTTCCCGACGTACCTCCTGGACAACCAGCTTGCGTCTCTGAGATGGATTGGCCTTGCTGCAGGCCGGTGTACTAATCCCGAGGCCAAGACCACTCCTCCCCTCCTGCACTCGGCCCACAATGTCCCTGTGTCTGAGTGCTGCCTTTGCCTGCTCAGTTGCAGCCAATGGGGTCCACTTCCTCCCAGTGGCCAGGATGGGGGCAGCTTGGGCTACAAATGGATCATTCGAATCCAGAAGCATCATCTCCAGTCTGACTTTGGCACACTTGTACTCCTCTGTCAGACTGGAAATGGGCAGGTGTAACATCCCTTTGCCGTAGAGCCCAATGCTGCTGAGGCACCTGGGAAGGCCAAGCCACTTCCTTGCATATGAGTTGACCAGTCTCTCCAGCTTTTCCACCTTTGAGAGAGGAACTTCATAGAGGGTTAGTGGCCACAGGAGACGTGGAAGTAGTCCATACTGCATGCACCAGAGCTTCAGCTTGCCAGGAAGCAGGGTTCTGTCGATGTTCTCCAGGCCGCTGGCTACCTCCTTCCTGAGCTGCTCTACTTGCTCTTTATCTTTGAGGGAGGCATCATACCAACGACCTAGGCTCTTCACAGGCTTCTCGGAGACCGTTGGAATGGGTTCTTTGCCAATGTGGAAGCGGTGGTCTGACAGCTTCCCCTTGACAATGGAGATGCTTCTGGACTTGCTCGGCTTGATCTTCATGCGAGCCAACTCAATGTTTTCCTGGAGCTTTCTTAGTAGCCGTACTGTGCAAGCCTTGGTCGTGGTGAGTGTTGTGAGGTCATCCATGTAGGCTCTGATCGGCGGCAGCCTCAGCCCAGGTCTTATTCGCTGTCCGCCAACCACCCATCGAGAGGCCCGAATAATGACCTCCATGGCCAGGGTGAAGGCCAGCGGGGAGATGGTACAGCCGGCCATGATTCCCACTTCCAGATGTTGCCATTCTGTGGTGTACTCTGCTGTGGTCACGCAGAGCTGGATGTCCTGGAAGTAGGCCTTGACAAGGGTTGTGAGAGCTGGTGGGATCCTGAAGTAGTCGAAGGCTGTCCACAGGAGGTTGTGAGGGACTGAGCCAAAGGCATTCGCGAGATCCAGGAACACCATGTGGAGATCCGTTCCCTCCTTCTTGGCGACCTGGATCTGATGCCAGATGACACTAGCATGTTCGACACACCCTGAGAAGCCTGAGATGCCTGCTTTCTGGATTGACGTGTCAATCAGGTTGTTTCTTTGCAGGTATCCTGCCCAGCCTATGAGCGACCACGCTGAAGAAGATCTTTCCCTCGACATTTAGAAGGCTGATCTGCCGGAACTGTCCGATTTCTGTTGAGTCCTTTTCCTTGGGGATAAGGATCCCTCCGGCTCTCCGCCAGGACGTTGGTATTGCCTTCTTTTGCCACACAACTTTCATCAGCTTCCAGAGGAATCTCAGGACATCTGGTGCGTTTTTGTAGAGCCTGTATGGAACTCCGTTGGGACCTGGAGCTGACGCGGCCCTTGCTCTACGCACAGTGTTGCCTACTTCACTCCACCTGGGCGGACTGATATCTAGTTCGTGCTCTGGTGGATTGACTGGTGGCATGTCAGGTGGGAGCGTGACCTCTTCCTGGTGTCGGTCATCTGTGCAGCCCTTTTTCAGATGTTCTTCCAGGTGGGCCTTTGCCACTGAGAGACTTCCGCTCTTCTCCTTTGTGAAGAGAGTCTTCACAAATTTGAAAGGATCTTTGTAGAAGCGTGATCTTGTTTGCTCCTTCCTTCTGCGCCTCTTCAGGAGGTTTTCATCTCTCCTCAGTGTTGCAAGCCTGCTCTTAATCTCTTCCTGCAGCAGGTTTATTCCCTCCTTCTCCTCCTCTGTGGCCTTCCTCCATTGCTTCTTCAGCTGCCTCCTCTCCTTGACTAGTCGGTCTATTTCTGTCTGCCTTCTGGACTTGGTGGGAATTGACTGAGTAGATCGTTTGCCTTCGACCACTCCGAACTGTTCCACTCCATAGGCATAGATGAGGTTGCCCATTCTCTCCAACTTCTTCATGGTGGTGCCTTTGATCCCTTCTAGGATGTTGCAGAGATCAGTGTTGACCTCCTTCCACAGCGTCTTGTTGCAGGACTTTGGCCACTTGACTAAT
Organism: Nansenia antarctica; assembly: GCF_963989245.1. Taxonomy (NCBI): domain Eukaryota; kingdom Metazoa; phylum Chordata; class Actinopteri; order Argentiniformes; family Microstomatidae; genus Nansenia; species Nansenia antarctica. Next base: position 35,826,927 of record NC_137689.1, on the reverse strand, counting down.
GGCCTTCGCCCCTGGATCTTCTTCTCTGCTGGTGGTCGTGATGTGTTGGATTCAGGTTGCTCTCCTGTGCCTTGTTCTTCCTCCTCTGGGACAGGGGTGTTGATGTCCTGCAGACTGTGGTGTGTGTCCTGCTGCTGAACTTCAGTCGACTGACTCGGCCTGCTTCTCAAAAAGTAGCTGTCGATGCGACTTCCCTGTTGACCCTTCTTTAGGCACCCTTTCTTGCCCTGGTGTATCTTCAGGCCATGGGTGGAAGTAACCTTTGTCCAACCACATACGCAGTTCTGGAGCGTGTGTCCTGCTGTAGCTGTCGGAGCCTCAGGTATGCTGATCATCAATCTCGTAGTCTGTTCCGTTCCTGTGTTCGTTACCGGGTTGTCTGCCGATGAGCCATCTTCCGCCCCCGCTCTTGCAGGCTCAGGGGGTATTTTCTTCTTAGAATTTTTCGTAGCCAAGTTTGGGTGGGACCCATACACTGTTCGTGCTGGATCCCGCCGCCACGGGTAGCTAGCCCATGGCGGCCCCGTTGGGGTCTATTCCCTCCTGTCAGCTGTCTTTCCATGCTGTCGCAAGGTCTTTCCCTTGTTGCCAGCTGCACTTTCACAGCAGTCACTGGTTCACCAGATGATCAGATCTGTTATTTAGGACTAGATGTTGATATCCCTCGATAGATACATACTTAAGGCACCGATGAGACTCTGTGGTGTTCAAATGAGCGATGGCATCCTCTGGGTTGTCAAGTGGGCGCCCTCCTTCATAAATGTTTCGCTGATAAGCCCACGACACCTCCAGAGGGTTCAGCAGTGAATCCCAGCGTCCCAGGTTCACTCCCTAGATGCGATCAGCTCATTTGAACGCCCGGGTCGAGTCCTTTCTCTTCATCCACAGCCACTGGCTCCCCTTTTCAGCAGCCCTGGAGAGGTCCTTGATTGCCTGCCGGTGGGTCTTCCCTCGCACTCCCATCTCCCTGAGTAGCCTGGATGTTGAGGTGGCTACGAACCCTCTGCAGCCTACTTCCACTGGGCGTACCTTCGCTGTCCAGCCTTGTTGTTGGGCATCTGCTGCGAGTTCAGTGTACCTCAGCCTCTTCCGCTTGTAGGCCTCCTCCACTGCACCCTCCCAGGGCACAGTGAGCTCGATGATGTAAACGAGCTTGAGCGAGGCTGACCACAGCACAAGGTCTGTGGCAGGTTGGTGGCTGCGATCTCAGCTGGGAAGCAGAGTTTCTTGTCCAAGTCTGCCAGCAGCTTCCAGTCCCGTGCTCTGCCCAGCTGCCCAGTGTCTGGTCTTATGGTGGTGAGGCTGGCTTGACCCTTGCCCTCCCGAACAAATGGTGCTGGCTGCCACTGGGATGACGGGGGAGGAAGGGCGTTCACACTTGTCCGTTGACTTTCCAGCACTGCTGCAAGACACCTTAGCACCTGGTCGTGCCGCCAGGTGTAACGGCCTTGGGTGAGGCTGGTCTTGCATCCCACTAAGATGTGCTTCAGTGTTGCTGGACTTTGACATAGAGGGCACGTGGGGTCTTCGCCATACCACTGGCTTAGGTTTGCAGGAGAAGGCAGGACATCGTAGGCAGCCCTGATGGTGAAGCTCGCTCTGAATGCCTCCATCTCCCACAGATCTTTCCAGGAGATCTTCCTCTTTTCCACTCCTTCCCATGCCATCCACTGCCCTTGCTTTGCCTGCGCCACTAATAGACTCTCTCACACACGCACACGCACACGCACACACACACACACACACACACACACACACACACACACACACACACACACACACACAGTGTGCCTCCTCCGTAGGGCATATGTACTCTGGCCTCCCACTGTTTTAGCCTTTTCTTTTTTTTTATTTCCCCCTCCCCTCCTATTGAGGTCCTGGGGACACGAGCGGTAATGAGAGGGACAGATGTGCTTGACGGAACAGTGTCCTTGGATTATAATAGGCTTTCTCTCTGTGTGTTATCTCTCATACAGACACTGTGTGAGGGGGTTTATGGCTGTTTGAACCAGCTGAGTATGAGTTCATGGGGAGTGTGTGTGTGTGTGTGTGTGTGTGTGTGACTGCTTTTGTAAATGAAATATTTCTTTCAAGTCATCTTATTCCCTGATCACTACCATTAAACATAGATATTAAAACCATTAGGATGTTTTTAAACAAGCTTGAATGTTACATGCTGGACATTGCTTTTGGAAGTGTCCCAGAAATGTGTATTGATGTGATATAGTGATTGATGTGATATAGTGATGTGTATTTCATCTTCTGTTTCCTTCCTGTTAAGTCACGTGGGAGGCGTCATCATGTCCTGAGGTGAGTGAGAGGACTTCATGGGAACATCCCCTAACCCTAACCCTTTACAGTCATGGACAAAACATATTGGCTCCCCTGCATTTCTGTCAGATAATGCACCCCTTTTGTTGCAATTACAAATGCTTTGGCATTTACATGGCATTCACATGAACTCCAAAAATAGACTGGACAAAATGATTGGCACAACTTCATATTTGGTAGCACACCCTTTGGGAAAAAAAGAACTGAAATCAATCGCTTCCTGTAACCATGAAAGAGTTTCTTCCACAAATTCCTTTTATGTATTCTTCAGATTTCATGATGCAACGCACACAGCCAAGGCATCTGGTGGCAGAAGCAGCAAAGCAACCCTGAAACATCTGTGAACCTGTGAAGTTTGACTGTAGGGACCGTGTTCTTTTCTTTGAAGGCCTCATTTCGTTATCTGTAAACAGTACAATGATGTGCTTTGACAAAAAGCTCTATTTTGGTCTCATCAGTCCACAGGACGTTTTCCCAGAACGATTTTGGCTTCGCCAGGTAAGTTTTGGCAAACTCCACTCGCCTTTTTTATGTCTCTGTGTCAGCAGTGGGGTCCTCCTGGGTCTCCTATCATAGCGTCCCATTTCAATCAGATGGCACACTGACTCAGCTTGAATCTTGTTTGGAAATTGATTGATTGTTTTTTCTTTTTTTTTTTCTTTATATAATAGTTCAGCGGGATGGAATAGTTCAGCGGGGTGTGTGGAGGGGGGGATTGTTTATCAGAGTGAAGCTCTGTGGAAGAATCTGTTCTGTAGCCTGCTGGTACAAGACCTGAGGATCCTGTACTGAGTCTCTTAAATGGTAGGGTTAGGGTCAGGGGTCAAACAGAAGGTGGCTGGGGTGCGAGGTGTTCTTGATGATACTTGCTGCCCTCTGCTGTCACCGGGTTGCCTGGAGGGACTTCATGGTAGGGAGTTTGGTGCCAATGATATGCTGGGTGGTTTTCCCCACCCATTGCAGGGCCTTCCGGTCGGACACATTGCAGTTGCCGTACCACACTGTGATGCAGTTGGTGAGGACGCTCTCAATGGTGCAGCGGTAGAAGTTGGTCAGGATCCTGGGAGACAGCTGGGCTTTCTTCTCAGGACGTATAGGCACTGCTGCACCTTTTTGACCAAGAAAGAGGTGTTGAGGGTCCAAGAGAGGTCCTCAGAGATATAGACACCAGAAACTTGAAGCTGGGAACACGCTCCACCTCCATCTCATTGACGTAGATGGGGGAGTGTACACAGCCCGTAGTTTTTCTTAAGTCCACAATGATCTCCTCGAAGGAAAGCTGAGCTTTTAGGCGGCCCAGGAGCGTCTTCTCGAAGCACTTCACGGACGTGAGCGCAACAGGGTGGAAGTCCTTCAGATTCGCTGCAGCAGCGAGTTCAGAGTTCTTTGGCACCGGCATGATGGTTGTTGCCTTGAAGCACTTGGGGACCACTCCCTTGGCCAGTGACAGGTTGTAGATGTCAGTGTAGACCAGGGTCAGTGGTCTAGCGCCCGTCCTGAGCATCCAGCCAGGAAGCTACCTTGCTCAGTTGGTGAAAGACCTCCTGGGAGACCGTGAGTGGCTGGTTGTAGACACACATATATGTGATACGTTCTAGTTCTTTGGTTGGTCCGGATATCGGCAACCAATCAAAATGTTCTGACTTGAACTATGTTTCAACGTTGTTGAGAATCACAACACAACCTTGCTAGTCTAAACATCCCAGTGGTCCAGAATATAATATATCTAAAAAATAAACATCTAGGTATCTCTATCTACCCCTCAATTTCAAACACAGTATCAACAATAAGAATGTGCTGAAGCAGGTAGAATCCGATCTACAAAGATGGAAAACTTCACTCCTCTCATTTCACTCCTGTATCCTCAGTTATTAAAATTAATATTCTTCCACGAGTAAATGTTTTCAGTTCCATGCTCTCTCTAGCCCCACCAAGTGGTTATTGGAAGAAACTACACTCTATTTCTTCAGAATTTATATGGGGGGGAAGAAGCCCAGACTCAAATTCTCACCCCTCCAGAGGCAGAACAGTGAAGGGGGATTGGGGCTACCAAATCAAATCAAATTGTATTTGTATAGCGCATTTCTTACAAGATGCAACTCAATGCGCTTCACATAATAAACATTCTCAGTCAATCAATCAATCAATCAATCAATACTGACAGAGCCGCAGGCAGGCACAAGTAAAAACCTGTACACTATGTAGCCAGGACAATTCCCTTGCAGCCCTCTACACATAGAGCGACTACTAGCCAGTTTGCCTACCAGTACCCATACATTTTTCCGTGTCTGCCTGGGAGAGAAATGATTGTACCTTAGTGATGTTTCTTAAATGGTAGAAGGATGTTTTAATAGTATTGTTAATATGAGTTTCAAAATTTAGATATGGGTCAATTATGACAAGATTCCTAGCCTGACACTTAGTGTTAAGAGCTAGTGTTTTCAAATGTGCAGATAATTTCTCTCTCCCAGTTTTCTCGCCAATGATCAATACCTCTGTTTTTTCTTGATTGAGTTGGAGGAAATGTTGTGTTATCCAAATATTAATATCAGCAATACAATCTATCAGGTGGTCGATCATCTCGTAGTCGTTGGGAGTTACTGAGATATAAAACTGAGTGTCGTCAGCATAGCTATGGTAGTTAACGCTATGCCTCTTGATAACAGAACTGAGGGGTAGCATGTATAGGCTAAAAAGCAACGGTCCTAAAATGGACCCCTGGGGAACTCCACAGGTTGCACTATAATTTTTTTACTTATGGTCACCAAGGGCTACAAAGAAGTCTCGGTCAGCCAGGTAAGTCCTAAACCAGTTTAAGACCGGACCTGAGAGGCCAATCCAGTTTTCAAGTCTCTCAATAAGTATGGAATGGTCTACCATATCAAAGGCTGCAGAGTACAAGAATCGAGAGTTTTTTCGAGTCTGCATTAATCCTAAAGTCATTAGTTACCTTAAGCAAAGCGGTTTCTGTGCTGTGGTATGATCGGAAACCTGACTGAAGTGGGTCATATCTATTATTTAAGACTAAAAATTCATGAAGCTGTTTGTACGCTGCCTTTTCTAAAATGTTGTTTAGAAAAGTGAGATTGGATATTGGTCTACAGTTTTTTGGATCAGAAGGATCTAGGTTACTTTTCTTCAGGGTGGGTGTAACCAGGGCAGTTTTAAGCGCCGCTGGAAAAATCCCTTTAAGTAGGGAGTGATTTACAATGCCTAGTATGTCATCAGACACAGATAAAAAAAAAAAAAAAAGTGGTAGGAATAGGGTCAAGAGGACACGTAGACGGTTTAAGCTGTGACACAATTTTGCCTAATGTTTCAGTACTAATCATGGTGAACATGCTCATAGTCATGTTCTGTGGTGGCGGATCTACAGTGTTACACAAACCTAGTCTTTCCTGAGTAATACACATTCTAATATTTGTTATTTTATCCCTGAAGTGGGCTGCAAATTCCTCGCATTTGGTGACAGAGGCTGCGCCGTCTAGTGTTCTAGGAGCAGGGTTTACAAGGCAATCAATTGTCGAGAACAAGACTCTGGGGTTATTCTTGTTTGTAGATATTATATTTGAGAAGTGATTTTTCCTAGCATTTCGTATTGCCAAGTTAAAGGCAGATAGATGTTCTTTAAAAATATTCTGATCAACCTGTAATTTGCTCTTTCTCCATCTGCGCTCAGCTTTCCTACATGTTCTCTTAAGGAGATTTATTTCACTGTTACGCCATGGTGCTCTCCTCTTGACTCCAACCTTTTTTAGTTTGGTAGGTGCCAGGGAGTCTAGGGCCATTTTTACTTTATTGTTAAAGGTAATTACTAACTCATTTTCATATAACGTGGGAGTTGTGTGATTACTGTTCATTAAAGCTTTGAAATTCTCAGCCACTGCAGGGGTAAGAGAACGTTTTTTAACAACACGTTCAGCATTGCTTTCAGCTTTACGTGTTACAATGGTAAAGAAAATACAGAAATGGTCAGAGAGGGCCAGGTCGCTGATAGCTGATATTGAAACTTCAAGACCCTTTGTAATCACTAGATCAAGGGTATGGCCATGATTGTGAGTGGGTTCATTGACATGTTGGATACAATCCATAGATTTCAAGAGGTCAATAAAATCCCTAGCCCTCAAGTCAGCCTCATTATCAACATGAAAATTAAAATCTCCAGCGATAATAATCTTATCATAGTTGGGATGGATAATGGATAGGAACTCAGATAAGTCAGGTAGGAAGGTAGGGGCTGGTTTCGGCGGCCTGTACACAGTTACCGTTAGAATAGGTGGTTGGCATGCCATAACTATGGCATGATATTCAAAGGAGGAGAATATATCAAAGGAAATGCTCTTGCAATTTAGATTATTTGAAGCTATGGTAGCTGTTCCTCCCCCCCTTTTTCCATTTCTGATTGATTGGAAAAAACTGTAGTTGGGGGGAGATGCCTCAATAAGGGCTGCTGCTCCATTTGTATCTAGCCAGGTTTCTGTGAGAAGCATACAGTCGAGTTTTCTATCACAAATGAGCTCATTTATGATAAATGTTTTTTTGTTCGTTTTTTGGTTCGATTTTGACACTGGGACTGACTCGAGGGAATACTTAATGAAATGGGTACTAAGTTTCTCATATTTGCCTCGTATTACCTTATTTGTGGTGGTGGGAGTCCGGTGGGAAACAATAGTCTGGATGGCATGTTTGGTGTTAGAGGAATGGATCGGACTCATCCCACAGGTTCGACTGGGCACCAAACTTTCGACTGGGTACCAAACTTATTTCGAATCTCATTTCCCCAGTGGAGTAACAATGGAGTTCATACACTCTTGGATTTGTTTCGGGCTGAGGGTCTCCGCTCATTCCAAGTCATTCAAAGACATTTCTATTTACCGGGTACCTCTTTTTTTCCTATCTTCAGTTACGTACAGCAATGTGCACATATGGGGTACCCTGGAAAAGCTCACTAAGCATGCATCCATTTTCCATAGCACTGACCAGATGCAGGGGTCAGGTCTCAGCTCTTTACTCCAGCCTGGTTAAGGCTTCTTTAAGACCATTACATATTGACAGAGTATGGAAAGAGATTTTATCACATAACAGTTTAAAAAAACATATTGCTTTCCTCCAGAAATCCCAACCACCAGGTCATCCATTTAAATGTTATTCATAGGACATACTTTACTCCATATCTGTTACATAAAATAAAGACCAGGAAGTCACCCCATTCCTTGACCACGCAGAGTTGGATCTTATCTTACAGACATAGCCAGCGTGGAACACAGGATAGCTAACAGGCATCAGGCAATCCCTGATAATGTTTCATGCTGGGATCAAATAATTACCATTCTCAATACGTTACTATAGGCTAATCTATTTGCTCCTTCCATGGGGTCCTGGGGGTGGGTTGGAGGTATGTGGCGGGAGGGACATTTGTGGGAGGAGGGGGACTGTTGGGGAAAAGGGAGATTGGGAGGGGGAGGCGGGGGGGGGAAGGTTTATGGGAATTTTGTATTTGTACTAGATTTTTGTCATTCTATTTCTGTTTTGTTTAATTGTGCGTTACCACTACCTTGTATTATTCGCTGAAATAATAATAAAAAATGTATCACAAAAAAACTAGCAGGCTCACAAAACAAGCTGTGTTAGTTGACTAGCGACGTGTCGTTAATTTTCAACAACGCGGAAATGTATTCACATTTTTCGAAAGAAAAGTCTGAGCATTACATCAGATCACAATTTCTTTGAAGTCTGAAGTTAGCCTGAGGACAATTAGTATGTCTACAAAGGAGCAGTGTCAGTCATGTGTGGGTACACAGACGCTGAGAGCTTATCAACAACAAGTGAAAGGCAACATAACAGACCTGAACGCTTAATGTTGCCTAGAGACCAGCATCTTCTTGATCAAGAGTTTTAACTCATTATAAGTTCTCTTTATGTTGCACACTGTTTTGCATTAGCATATTTTGCATAATCACTCCACATCAAGCATTTGCATTCCCAAGTGTCCTTCTTCATGTAGCTCTATGTTTAGTTCAGTTTAGAAATAATAAAGGCCTGGAATGACCTTTACAACTTTTTAAATATACTTTTAGGTTTAGGTAAATTAAATCAACATCATTGAACATATGTAGGTTGATATACAGTATACATTTTGATGTCATATAATTGTTAAGTTTTAAAAAGAAAAAGAAAGATCAGCCTATACTATAGGTACATATATGGACATTGCATCAGATAATAACAACAACCTTTATGTTTTAAATATTCAAGTTATGGGGAGGTTTAATATAAGCCCTAGAGTCTCTTACCTATCTATTCTTACCTTACCTTCTTACCCATGCCATTTTGAAATCAGCTGTATTCTTCACTGTTTTGTCATTTCTTGTGCAAGTAAATTATGTGTGCAAGTTGCAGTGGTGTGCAGTCAGGTGAGGCAGGGTAGGCAGTGCCTCACCCAGGCATTTAAGAAAGAAAAATAATATCAGTCTTTTTAAAATATTTTTTAATAATTCTTTTATCTCAAAAATATATATATTTTTATTTATTTTACTCATTGTTCTTAACTTTAATGTTTTAAAATGTTGTTAAAATAAAAATAAATGATGTAAAATGTGTTGTTTTAAAAATATAATGCATGCCCTGGCACCAGGAGAGTTTGCTCCCAAAGCTAGCTGATTGCTGGCGAGAGGCTGAGGCAGACTGTGCTTGTGCCTCTATGTGCTATGCGAAGTGATAGACCAACAGTTTCGTAGGTTTGCGCATGCGTAGTCTGTTCTCACATTGTCTTCATTGATGGACGTCCTCTGACAGCATGATTGACAGTTTGCGTTTGGCTTGCCGTAGCGGCATCCTCTGCTGTTCGCGCCGCGGTTCTAAATTTCCCCAGCTAACTTGCGATCGGCATCATGGATATCCAACAGTTAAAAAGATTTTCAACCTTCAGTTTTGAGCAAAAACGAAATGTGATTGAAAATGGGAGGGCAACACCTGACCTATCTCAATTAACCCAAAGGAAGGGACAGAAGATTGTACGAACATTTCAAACGGAATGGTACAAAAAAAAGGACTGGCTGCTGTGTGGATGTAGCCAGGCTAACAAGCTATTCTGCTTCCCTTGCCTACTGTTCTCGTCTGGCGACAGCGTGTGGGTGAAAGGGGGCTACTGTGACCTGAACAATTTTCCAAGAGCTTTAGAGAAGCATGAAAAATCCACAGCCCACATCCACTCTCAGATGGCCTTGGAAACCTTTGGCAAAAGTCGCATAGACATGGCCCTGGATGAGCAGCACCGGCTGCATGTTACTGCACACAACGCAAAGGTAAAGGAGAACAGGGAAATCTTGAAAAGCCTAATTGATGTGTGGCGGGTGGCGCCAATAGGAAAAGGGGAGGTGCCCAAAGGAAAGCACTTAGGGCTCACCTTAGGGGGAACGCCAGAGCGCAGCCGTGTGATCAGGTCGGAGGTAAGGTAGTTGCACACCTTACTCCATGCTGACAGGCAGAGATCAAGAGGTAGGCCGCAGCCTATGGCTATTTTCTGTGCGTAGCGTTTTATATTATTTCTTTGATTGTATGTAATATTGATGGTGTGATGTATTACAGGTCACCTACTTCCCTGCTGGGTTGAAGGCGGCTGGTAGTCGCTGGTAGGACGCTGCCATCGACGTACCAGGTATTTTAATGTATTCGTCATGTAAATTGAATCATTATGTATTTTAATATGTCGGTAATAGTGTTTTAAGATTGTTCATTTGTGTTTCCTCCAGAGCATCAGTGCGGCCAGCTGCTCTTGCCGTGAGACGTTTTGTTTGGTTAAAGTTTATGTTCTTATCTAGACCGCCTGGGCAAGTGTGCCGGTAGCGGGGCGGACTAGTTTTTCTTTTTTGTTTGTTTGTTTGTTTGTTTGTTTATTTGTTATTTAAATCCGCTTTTCCCCCACCATTGCCACTTCACCGGGTTAATCCCAGTTCGACCATCAGGGCAGGTTTGAGTGTGCTATATTTATAGATGATTGCAGTGAATCCTATCACGTGTGTAAACTTGTTCACCCAGAGTGTCAAAGTATTTCCCTACGGGCGTGTGCAGTGAACAACCCTTTTTCTACAGTGTGTAGCCTATGGTGTGCAGTGAACAACCCTTTTCTACATTGTGTAGCCTATGGTGTGCAGTGAATATAACACCTGCCCTGGTAACAATAACTGAGGTTCTTTGGAGAGAGGTCAATGTGGGCCTGGATTGTGAACTAAGGTAATAAAACTATTTTCTATTTAAAGTACATTCTCTGTCATTCTTATGCTAGGGACCTATATGGTGGGTGTAACAGATGCAACATGCTACCTTGCTAAACAAGAATGAGCATTTCGGGGGAACGACGAGAGCAGTAGCTCCATCAATCGTGGGAATTATGTCGAACTTTTACATTTGATGGCAGAAAAGGATGAGAAATTAGCCGCACATTTGCCTACGCATGTTACATATGCTTAAGATAATGTAGGCTATTGCGTGCCGGTTCAAATGCTGTAAATCCTGTGTTGTTGATGCAGGTGAATTTATATTGTCATTGAGCTGTTTTGCGTGCATGCTTCTGTAAATCCTGTTGAGATGCAGGTGAATGTAGGCAATGCCATACAGGCTGTTGCGCTACGCTGTGTAGTTATGAGATAACAATACATTTGACATTTTTGACCAGCTATTTGATAGTATAGTATATATGGGCTATGTGATTGACTTTATAGTATAGTATATTAGCCTACATTATATTACAGTCATTTAGCCGACGCTTTTATTCAAAGCGACTTACAATAATTGCATTTAACGTAGGAGTGTACTGCTTTTTTAAGGCAAAATGAAGAATAGCAAACAAAAAATACAGTATAGCAATATAGCAATAGCAATAGCATAGAGAAGAATAGCAAACTAACAATACAATAGGTGCTTAAGAGGGAGGATCCTGGTAGTAGGCCTACTTCTTGAAGAAGTGAGTTTTGCGGCAAAAGATATAAGGGCTATTGATTGCCTTTATAGAATGCGCTATGCCATATGCCAAGTCTGGCTGCTGCGTTACTCGCATGATTTTTTTTTTTAATAGCTCACTGCCTACCCAGCCAATGACCTCACTGCACGTTACTGGCAAGTTGTGTGTGCAAGTAAATAAATAAATATAAAATAACTTGTCTATTGTTCTATAGATCATGCTACAGTATGTGGATTTAGCTTTATTGCATTGCACCATCAATAATATAATAACTTCAAGTATTATATTAAGTAAACCAAGCCAGCAAGCTGCTTTTTTCAGGGTTTCATCGAATATTATACATATAACATTTGTATAATCCAGTCCATCATTCATCATTTATTCAAAAGAGAAACTCTGGGGTGACCCAGTGGTCTAGCACCATGATCTACAGTGCACACATGTCCATGTCGGCATTGGTTTGAATCTGTCCTGGTGACATACTGCCTCCTCTTTACTTTCCTGTCAATCTTCACTATCTCAATCCTGTAAACATGAAAAATATATTGTGCCCCACTCAAAAAAAAGAGGAGAAAACCGTGTTGGGGTCAATTCAGTAAGGCTTCGTTCACAAGGCAGGGGGGTATTCCACGTACGTTGGATTAGTATATCGGCGATTAAAAGAAAAGCCTTGTTCAGGCAACTCGTGATTGGGATTCAAGCAGTGGTGTAGTCTATGTGATACGCAGGACTACGCCGTATACCCACTAGGAAAGGCCAAGGATTTCCGTATACCCACTTAAAAATGTGTGAGGATACGTAACAGCGTTTTGTGACAGAACTTTCACACTTTCATTCATAACATTCACCCCGTCTATGTTACAAAGCACTTGACTTTTGGACCATTGGGACTGACTATAGCATCATATGCCATCAACGGGGGGAAATGCGACATGAAATATGTCAAAATGCAGCACTACCATGCACAGATCAGCCTTATAACATTGAGCGCCGGTTTCAGAGACAAGGCTTAAGCCTAGTCCTGGACTAAATCACACTTTCAATGTAAAATCTCCATTGAAGATGTTTTTTAGTCTAGGATTAGGCTTAAGCCTTGTCTGTGAAACCGGCCCGTAATGTTAGATATATAATGCTAGACAGGGAGCGCAGATTTAATCTTTTGGCGTTCCGAAATGAACGATATGAGGCTGGGAGGGAAAAATCACAGTATACCCACTAGAAAAAACTATACTACACCACTGGATTCAAGCCTCAAGTGATTCCTCGAACGAGGATCAACCTTACTCGAAATACTCGATATGGGTGCGTGCACGCAGACATAAAGAGCCCAGAGTCAAACTGTCGAAATGAAGATACTACCCTGTGCAGCGGTCCTACTTATTGATCTTTATGAAGACGAAAAATAAGATGTAAAATAGTGCAATACTGCCGCAATTAACAAGGCGAGAGAAATGGTTTGGCAAGAAATTGCTGACCGATTAAATGCATAGGTCATACTAGCCCCTACTTATTGTTATATTGTTATTTTAATGAATTCATATTTATTGCTGTGGTGATATCAGCAGCAGGCTACATACAATCATATTGTCATGATGGCATAGTGGTATTAACCGCTGCCATAGTATCAAATCATCATTTTAAGACGGTGGTTCAAATCCCTCTTCTGACACACTTTTTACTGCATTTCGTTGTCTGAATCTAATCTAAAATCTCATTTAAAAAAGTATGTAGGCTATAAAATGATGGTGTAGGCTAATTTACAAGAACTGACACGTTTACAATGGTGTTTGAAGCCTTTCTAACTAGTAAATGATGTTCTTCTAACTGGACCCTGGATTTGGCATAGATAATTTTTTCTTATGATTACTGATGGATAGATGATTCACTTATGAATGAATGAAAGCTTTATTTCGAACATGTGGAAAAATAAATTGTTATAACAACAAAAAACAAAACAAAAACAAGAAAAAACTAAACAAAAACAAGAAAAAACTAAACAAAACAAAAAACACTATTTACTTAACATGTCCGAAAAGGAGTAGGAAGAAGCATATTATCCTACCCCTTCTCCAATACTCAGAGATTAATAATTAATAATCTGCAAACTTAGATATACGTATATATACATATATTGTAAATCGATTTGCATGAAGGCTTCGGTTAAATGTAAAAAAAATAAACATTAAATTAAATTAAATCAAGTATCATACCAGCAACCTTCAGAGCTCTAGCTGGCTGCCTACCCCTGCGCCAAACATACCACTGTGATGATGTGAATGCAAGTTGATAGACATACCTATTTTTTTACACTTCTTTATTTATCTCTCTATCTATCACACTTTCAAAATATCAAGTTATCTATCACACAATCAAACTATCTATCTATCTATCTATCTATCTATCTATCTATCTATCTATCTATCTATCTATCTATGTATCTCTCTCTCTCTCTCTCTCTCTCTCTCTCTCTCTCTCTCTCTCTCTAACTATCTATCTATCACACTTTCAAAATATCTAATTATCTATCTATCACACAATCAAATTATCTATCTATCTATCTCGTAAAAAGTGGGAACTAATATTTCCTAAAAGACACTTGACGGAACTGTCGTTCGGGATGTAGTTTCCGCCTGTGAGACATTTTTGACGCACGTATTACCTAAACCAGCCTGTAAACCTGCTCGCTACCAGTTTTGTTCTGAAGCATAGCAACCAAGCAGCGAATTATTTGAGCCACATTGATGGAACAGAACGCAAGCTGAAATTAGCGCCCGGATCTGATTTAAACCTGGATCAGATTTAATCGCCTTTGTAGGAACGGCCTCCAGGTCTTGATGCTCAATTCCAATTTTTTACACAGATCAGATTTTTTTGTTGACAACCAAGCACTGGAAGACATTTTTGGAAGAGTTGATTTGTTTCTTTTTGTTATTCCATATTTCCATGGCTATGAAATAGAACTGCTACAGCTATTATTGAATGGGATGTCATCATGTGACTGTCAAAACATTCAGGAGCAATAATAATATTATATCAATTCATTAGAATGAGTATAATGTTAAGAGGGTACCAAATCGTGAGTTTAGAATTGATTGATTGATTGAAAACTTTATTAGAAGATGTGCAGAAGTAGGTACATGAAAGTACATATTACATACAAGGTCAACTAACAGGATAAAAACCCAAGAAAGCCACTGGCTTATTTCAATTGGGGTCCTTGAATGATAAGGTTCTATCTCCGTTTAGGGTATTTCAGAGATATTGAGCGTCAACGTTTTTACATTCCATTATATTTTGTGAGATGGAACCTTTGTATTTTATGAATTACTAACTCAAAAATGTCAACATTTTAAAAATAACACCACACAGGCATTAATAAACACCTAATGGATCAGATTATGTAAAAAAACTCAATTTTGACAAAAATGGAGATAGAACCTTCACGAGTTCACATTACCTTTAAAATGTGAACTATATTTGACCTACATTGACTAGTGTGAACATTCCATGGCCCTGAACAGACCCGCATGCGCAGCAGGACAATAACAATGACGTCAGGATGTCACGCGCAGCGCACTGTTTACGGAAGTAACAGTGCATAATAATAATTATTATTATAATAATACATTAGACTTCTATAGAGCTTTTCTAGACACTCAAAGACGCTTTACAAACTGAAAAGATTGAGTAGTAAAATAAAAATAAATAAAAGAAAGTATAGGGATCTAATTCATTTTTAGATGACTAAATCTAAATCTAAGTCTCTTTGTAGGATACAGGTCTACTCTGTATACTGCAAGTATATCTAGATTTATGATATAAAATATATGATAACATGATAACATATATAGGATAACATGATAACGTTAGTTAGTTTGTGCAGCGGAAGCCGGCAAAGATATGAGCAAGTGCGTCCAGAGTGCAGGGTTGCCAGATGGGGCGGATTACCGCCGAATGGGCTACTGGATTTAGCGGTTATATAGTAAAACTTCTAAAAGCACAAAGAGCGTCTCCAAAGAGGCCTTTTATTAAGTCACATGAGCGCAGAGAGAAAAGAGCAGACAAAAAGCAAAAAGCCCCCAACATTGGGTGGGACTCATATTTATAGAACTGTCCTTGGTCATGAAGTCACTATTCTTGGGAACCAATCATATTATACAAATCTGTGATTGCACAAGTTATGTGCCCTGTCCATAGTCAGAATTATTCACTGCACCACAGATCTTGGCCCATCCCTTACAGGAAGGAAGGAAACGGACCTTCCTTGAGTGCTAGATTATCCAAACTGTAGAGAGACTTACATTTCTCAGTATAAAATCATTTAAAACTACAACACTAGCACAAGTTAGCCCAGACAGCCTCTGTAGTACTACAGCTAGTTTTGTGTAGCCATACCTCAAAACATGTTTCTCCTTTTATTTGGAGAATTTTAGATTAGCTGATATGAACGGGACAGAGCGATGAGAGACTGTGCTCGCAATTTCATTGGATGTTACATTCCAAGAACCCTTTCCCACGTCCCTAAAATGGTTGCTGGTTGTTATGTGTGTCTGACTGGGTAGAACTCTTTTCTTGCCCATGCTAGGTTGGAAGAAAATGTAGAATTTTCCTTTTGGAACCTCCGCCCAAGTAAGGCATTTGATTGGTGGGGCGTGTTGCGAGGCATCACTGAATTCAAACTTGTTTCCACCCCTAAGCTACTTTCAAGCTAGGAAAGCCTGAAGCCTGTTCTCAACAAGGTTACTCTAACTAACTGGCTCTGATTATAGCCAACACTGGCCTAAGGCTAGCTATTAGTACTGAAACTAACTGGCTCTGATTCTAGCCAACACTGGCCTACGGCTAGCTATTAGTACTGACGCTAACTGGCGGTGATCTAGCTTCAGGGCTGCCTACCTGGGATCTCTCCCCTTGCCTACACACTGCTGTGAGGCGACAGGATGTGTGGGGTTGACCCCTCACTGAACCTCTAGCAGTAATTAAGGATTTAAACAGCAGGGATTAGGACAGTCTTAACTGGCCTACATCTCAGCATGATCAACACAGCATGGGGTCTATGATAACATAATCTTCCACTGTGCTAGAGTCTTAGACATGAGAGTGTAGGGTATGCATGGGTTGCATTCCAATAGTCACTCCTCTATTGCATTTGGAAGCTGTTGCTGTATACGCACAACATGCGGTCAATGGAGCTCTCAATGTAAGTGTAAAGGTCTCTAGGCACAGAGGGAAGTCGACACAGAGGAACGGTACGTTTTTATAACGTTTTTATTGAACGGTACACCTTAGCAACACCACCGACATGCTGGAGAGGTTTCGAATAATAATACTGCCGTGCGGCTGTCTGCGTACGTCACGCCCAGCTGCTTTCCCTTTCGGGACTCGTACGCAGCTCTGGACTCCTCTGGGCTCCACACCCCCTTTTAGGATCTGCTCACTCGTGGTTGTGGTTGTTGCTGACACCTGTCCGTAATCAGGCCGTCATCCATCCTCCACCACAGTCTGGCTCCCTCTGCAGGCCAGAACGTGCCATGCTCCCCACAGCAAGTGAAACAGGGGGGTATTCCACGTGTTCATATTTTAATAAATGAATATTCACTACTGTGGTGATATCAGTAGCAGGCTACATACAGTCATATCGCCATGATGGCTATATATATATATATATATATATATATATATATATATATATAGCCATCTATTATATATATAGTAAATCGATTTGCATGAAGGCTTCGGCTAAATGTAAAAAATAAACATTAACATGTTTACATTAAATTAAATCAAGCATCAAACCGGCAATCTTCGGACTTCTAGCTGGCTGCCTTAACCCCTGTGCCAAACACACCATTGTGACGTTGTCAATGCAAGTTGATAGATAAAAGTGTAAAAAAATAGGTATTTATCTCATAAAAGGTGGGAACAAATATTTCCAAAAAGACACTTGACGGAACTGTCGTTCGGGATTTAGGTTTCGCCTGTGAGACATTTTTGACACATGTCTTACTTAAACCAGACCATAAACCTGGTTGCTACCAGGTTTGTTCTGAAGGATTGGTTGCATAAAGAACTCTCAAAAAACACATAGCAACCAAGCAGCGAATTATTTTAGCCACATTCATGGAACGGAACTCGAGCTGAAATTATCGCGAATTAGAAAAACTAGCCAGGATTGGCTCTAACCGCCCTTTTACGAATACCGCCCTGGGCATCCTTAGGCTGCAAAAACAAACAAACAATCAATCAGAGGCATAGTGGGAACATTAGGAGTGGCCAAATTAACAGTTTGGTACATTCTGAGGGAAAAAAAGAACAATGGTGAGCTTGGTACCACAAAAAGGTGGTACAGTGGTACTTTACGTGGTACAGAAAACCCCTTCACAACATCCAGCCAAGTGAAGAACAGTCTCTAGGAGCAACCTGGTCTCACACGGCAGACGTCAGGATTCGACGTCTGTCGTTCGCATCCAAACGTCGAATTCCGACGTGACATTTCGTTCTGAAAGCGCAGGGGTGCGCCTGTTATGTGCGCCTGTCGGGCTGGCATGGGTGACACAATTTTGAGAATTTAACACTTAATTCCCTGCATTCTGGTCAATTTGTGCACCATACAAATGTAATATTAAACTCCCATATTTATTCTTTAAACAAACAAATCTGGGGGAGTGGTCGGAGTTAACGAGATATTGTTCCAATCCATTACCTGGCCATTACCTGCCTGTGAAAAGTATGAAAAGTTTGCATTGCCTAGCGTGTAGGCCCGTGAGAAATTTGAAAGTTGACATGGTACAATGTCCCATGAAGGGGAAGGAGTGTGTCAAGTTTGGTGAGTGTGACTCTTTCGCAACCCGTTCCCTGGGCCCAAACGTACCCCAGCACTTTAATTCAGGCTTTTGGGCCTAGTGTGACATTAAAGGTTAAAGGACTTTAGCGTCGCAACCGTAGGTGCCACAGACACGGTTCAGATATGTTCCGACTCGGCTCGGCCCCACCGACAGGCCACACCCACTTTGATACAAGCCACTCCCCCTAAGTCTCTAAGCCACTCCCACTTTGATACAGGCCACACCCACTTTGATATAAGCCCCACCCACTTTGATACAAGCCACTCCCCCTAACTGTCTAAGCCACACCCACTTTGATACAAACTCCACCCACTTTAATACAAGCCACTCCCCCTAAGTGTCTAAGCCACTCCCACTTTGATACAAGCTCCACCCCCTAACTGTCTAAGCCACACCCACTTTGATAAATAAATTATATTTATATAGCGCTTTTCCGAGGCTCAAATACCCTGACAATATGGGGAAAACGGGAAAGTGCTTTGTCCCTTGTTGTATGAATAGATCCGACCGGTCTCAAAATGTAGCCTATAATTAATGCAAGTGCAATCGGGCTAACGTTACTCATTCTCGCAGTTCCAAATGAATGAACGTTGAAGCGCACTGCCATCGGGTTGTAAAATAGCCTAGTTTGATAGGCCTATTGACAGCGAATAAAACAGTGAAGATGACAATTGTTTCTGCTGTTGTTATTAATATCTGTTCTCCGTTGGTTGTATCTCAAAATGTGGCCTATTAAAATCTGTTCTCCGTTGGTTGTATCTCAAAATGATGTGGCCTAACTAATGATGTGGCCTAACTAATTAATGCAAGTGCAGCCAGGGGCGTGTCCAGGGGGTGGCCTGGGGTAGCACGTGCCACCCCTGAAATCTGATTGGCCACCCCAGGTGCCACCCCCCTGATTGATTGGCACACAGCTGACATGATGTATATAATTTGATGTAAAGAACTCTAAAAAAACACATATGAAATATTGTTTTAAGTACAATAAAGCTTTATTTATTTTAAGAACGTGTGGAGTGCATCTCCAGCAGTGCGATATCTGTAAACATACTATCAGTAGACTCTCCGCTCAGGGTTGCCAGATGGGATTGACAATTTCGAGCCTAACCAGTCTAAAAACAGCTAAATCCACAAAAAACCAGCCCAGCTGGCAACCCTGTCTCCGCTGCTTCAAACTCTTCCACTTGTTGGGCAAAATGGGCCAGAGTTTGTCAAATCCAATGTTGGGCATCTCGTTTCTCAAGTCCTGGTATAGACCAAAATATACAGGTAAGCCAAAGGCAAGTGGATCTGATGAAGGTAAAGCAATCTTTCTCACTTGATCTTCACCAGAGAAGAACCCCGGTGAATAATGCCCCCGCCCCTTTTACAGTCGCGCGCGTTTAGGCAACGGAAGCGTGGACAAAAACAACATTCTTGATCCAGAGTTAGGTACGCTTAAAATAGCTTACAACGGCTACTAGCATAAAGAAATGTCTGCCTGTTGCGTGTTCGGTTGTCAGAATCGATATTCCACGAATTCTACCGAATTCCATCAGGATCAGACCATTTCAGAGCAACCGGCGGCGTCAACTGGACTGAGGATAAGATAAAAATAAATGCTTGTGCATGTGCCGCCCATTTTATATCAGGTAAAGTATTGTAGCAACCGTGTAATAATATGTTCAGTAATGTTGCAATTAATGCTCAGAAATTCAATGTTAGCACTGTTACTGTGAGCTGTGTTGTGTGCCAATGCATTCCTGTGATTGGTGGAGGTCACGGGGGGGGGCGGGTGTTGCGTTGAGGAAAGGAGAGCTTCGGTGAACTGGCGGTTTTGTATGTGGAAGTTTGCAATTAAACGCACGGATTGTAAGACAACCTATCTTGTCTTTGGCTTGGGAGGACTTCTGATTTCAAGACATAAAAGTCTGAATCTGTCATGGTATTTGATGTACTGTACATGACCACAGATTGCGTAGTTGTAGGCATCTAGTGATTTATATGCTCTCAATTTCTCACGGGCCTACACGCTAGGCAATGCAAACTTTTCATACTTTTCACAGGCAGGTAATGGCCAGGTAATGGATTGGAACAATATCTCGTTAACTCCGACCACTCCCCCAGATTTGTTTGTTTAAAGAATAAATATGGGAGTTTAATATTACATTTGTATGGTGCACAAATTGACCAGAATGCAGGGAATTAAGTGTTAAATTCTCAAAATTGGGCCACCCATGCCAGCCCGACAGGCGCACATAACAGGCGCACCCCTGCGCACCCCTGCGCTTTCAGAACGAAATGTCACGTCGGAATTCGACGTTTGGATGCGAACGACAGTCGTCGAATCCTGCCGTCTGCCGTGTGAGATCAGGTTGCTAGTAGGTAGGCATATCATTATCCAAGTCTACCATAAAGGAAATACTTCACACAAACAAGTACAGAGGGTTCACCACAAGGTGCAAACCATTCATAAGCCTCAAGAATAGAAAGGCCAGATTAGACTTTGCCAAAAAACATCTGAAAAAGCCAGCCCAGTTCTGGAACCGCATTCTTTGGACAGGTGAACCTAAGATCAACCTGTACCAGAATGATGGGAAGAAAAAAGTATGGCGAAGGCTTGGAACGGCTCATGATTAAACAATAACTGAAGACAGTTGCAGTAAAGACCTGGCAAAGCATCACAAAGGAGGAAACCCAGCATTTGGTGATGTCCATGGGTTCCAGACTTCAGGCAGTCTTTGCCTGCAAAGCAGTCTCAACAAAGTATTTAAAAAGACATTATATTGATGATTATGGTAATTTGTCCAATTACTTTTGAGCTCCTGAAAACAGGGGACTGTGTATAAAAATGGTTGCAATTTCTAAACGTTTCCTACAATATTTTTGTTCAACTCCAAGATATTTTATTGGCCATGACAATATAGTGTCTTTTAGCAATGAAGAGAAGAGATAGAAGTAGAAATAACAAACAAACGCCTCATACAAAATCACAAAAAGTCACAAAGAACACATCCACCAAGGATGGTTTTCTAATCAAATTAAAGAATCACCACATCAAAATCTTTAAAGTATAAAGGTGACTATCAAAGCACAAAATCAAAGTATCCACTAAATCACTAAACACAGTATCAACTAAATCACTAAACAAAGTATCAACTAACAAATGAAACTACCAGCATGACACAGAAAACAAAATGGTGGGAACTGTTGTGAGAATCACAACAGCTGATGATGATGACGACCACTCAGGCTGTGTTCGGAATAGCATACTAGCATACTACTCATACTAGATATGACGTAGATTTTGAGTATGTAGTGCGTTCACACTGTACAGTATGCGAGATTTGAGTATGCGAGAAATGTAGTATGTGAACAATTACTTCTGGGAAAATTGAAGTCAGTTCACCCCCCCCCCCCCCCCCACCCGAAATACCCTCTGCACATGCTAGTTGTTTTGTCCCACCCCCCTACCTGGTCTACACTCTGAGCAAACGCAATGTTATTATGTCGCCCCCCCCCCCTCCCCCCCGCCTAAATCTACTGGTGTTTTTGTACCCCCCCCCCCCCCCCACCATGACCACACACTGTACATACTTGTTGTTTTGTCCCCCCGCCCGAACTACCCATTGTACATATTATATGTCTGTCCCCCTGCCCGAACTACCCACTGTACATACTTTGTGTTTTGTCCCCCGCCCCCACCTGTGGTGTATGTCCCCACCTGTCCTACCCGCTGTACATACCTTATGTTTTGTTGTATTGTTCTTCCCATGTTGGATGTATGTTTATCTTGTAGATAGTACTAGTTATTTGTCTGTATTATCTTGTAGATAGTACTAGTTTTTTTTGTCTGTCTTACATGTAACGATGAATTGAGAATCAAGGACCCCAATTGAAATAAGCCAGTGGCTTTCTTGGGTTTTTATCCTGTTAGTTGACCTTGTATGTAATATGTACTTTCATGTACCTACTTCTGCAAATCTTCTAATAAAGTTTTCAATCAATCAAAAAAAAAAGTTACGATGGACACTACTCGGGTACTATTTCCCAAAATGCATTTCGCGTCCAGGGTTGCCAGATGGGGCGGGTTACCGCCGAATGGGCTACTTGATTTTGAGGTTATAGAAAGTTTAGGCTGTAAATTGTCAATCCCATCTGGCAACCCTGTGCGCTTTCAGCCTCGTCAAACTGCGTCATACAAATACAGCTGTTGTTTATTTCGTCCGATAGCCTGGGAACCGAAAGCTTGCAATAAACATCGTTTTTTGCACAGATTTGAGTGTGCAGATGCTGCTTTTTTGCACTCTATTTGATACTCTTCAGCTGCAGCACCCCAGCTAAGTCTGATCACGGATGAGCGGTGGTATTTTCACTATACTGGGAATTAACATGGTGAAATGCATTCTTAGACCAGGCTAGTCGTCATGATTACAAATATGCCACTTGAAATGCATGACATCCACGTTTATTTGTGTCTTACACACATGTTCACCTAGTATTTGACTGCTTGTAACCCAATCACGAATGATCCCAGTATTTTAGCTTCAGACGGACAAGTTGTAGTGCTTGCCCACGATAATATGTTATTGCCCATATATATTTATTTTAATCATGTTATTTTACCAACTGTTAAGACAACAATATAGTAAGCTAGTTACTTGAGCTAGCTAAGGATATTGCCCCCCCAAATCATTTTACAACGTGTTGTAATTATGTTACGATATTTCTGTCGAGTGAGTGAAGGTAAGCAACGTAGGGTGCGTTCGTAAAATCACTCTGAGAGCGCCGGAGTGCACACTGGGTGCAACGTCATAAAGGGACCAGGTAATTTGATTGGACAAGAGGCATTCCATGAGTGCTGATCATATTTCCAGGGCGAATTTACGAATGCAGCTAGCGAACAGAAGACGCAAAAAATCGTCAGATCAGATATATAAACGGGTTATTTTGGTAAACTGGACACATTTTGGGAATATATGTGGTTACTTTCTCGCCTGAAAACATATTAAAACTTCATAAAATGACATGTTAACACTTGTAAAGTCAAAATTACATATTTTAGCTAATGGAGGTTTAAAATGGAGGTTTAAATTCGCCGCTCCCGGCGAAATGCATTCTGGGAGGCAGTATGCATACTGGGTAAATGGTCGGCTGGTTTTCACATACTTATTATGAATTTAGTATGCAGTATGCAGTATCGAGTATGCTAGTATACCATTCCGAACACAGCCTCAGTGTCTTTTAAGGCATGCTGTCTCTGATTGGCTGTCACTAGTCCAGGTGACCCCTGTTGGTTGGTGGTTAGTGGGTGGAGCCCCAATTACATTGAACTTGATTGTTTCATTTCAAATTCATTATGGTGGCATACAGAGCCAGAATTGTGGAAATTGTGTCACTCTCCAAATATTTCCGGGCCTAACTGTTATGTATATATATCATTGTATAACATTGCTATTATATATATAAAGGATAGCAATGTTACACAGTTCAATCCCAATACAGGTTTCTATATCCCCATATGATGGGAGTAGTTAGTGTTGTTTTTGGCCATCACTGTAGTATCGACATTTTAAAACTGCCATCAGTGTAACATTTGTTTGATCATCAGGTGATAGTTTAGGCATAGTTTACTTTTTCTCTTTTTCTAAAACTATGAAAAATAAGCAAAGGATATTGTTGTGTAGGTAACTTCCTACGCGATGTGAATAGCGATGTGAATAGTTGTCTGATGTGTGAATAGTTGTCTGATGTGTGAATAGTTGCCTACTGTAAATGGTAGATTCGCTGTCGTAACATCTGCTTCAATGCATCGTGTGCTTGAATTAGTGTAAAAATGTGCACCTGATCCCTGATAGCCTGTGCTTGCTTATCTTGTATTGTCTTGCTTTGTCTTGTATTGTCATGTAGTGTGTTGCCTGTTGTGTCGTTTTGTTGTGCTTGAAGATGTTTTTAATGACACTACACCATTAATTTGGTAATAGCCTGCTCAAGGACTACAGATGAAAATTAGCTCATGAGCTCAGCTAACTCTGGCACATTTACATTGATGTGGAAACTGATTTGTTGATTAATGTGCACTGTCCCTGGTAAATAAATAAATAAATAAAATAGATAGATAAATAGATAAATACATAGGTCTGTACTGTACTGTAGTAGGCTGCAGACGATACTGCTACAGTAGCATTTAGCTAGACAACAGGAAATGATGCTGCAGTTTGAACACAACCCGGTTCTTAAGTCCCAAGGATGCTTGACCCAAATACAGAGCTTCTCTTTGTGACAGGTAGGACGCTCAAAATCTGGCACGGTGGGAACAGGGCTGGGCTGTTCTGTGCATCGTGAAATATAGCGCAAGGCTATATTTATTCAAAAGAGGTTACCGGCTCCAGCAACTTCTGTCACCAGCTGATCATATAGGCCAATTGCAATCTCTGGAGTCCTGAATTAGGGCAGTTATTTAGCATCCTCAGCAATGAGAGTTTGCTTTAACCTACCTATATGTGTTTCCTTCTAATAGTGGCCTTAGAATTGGGAATGAGATACATGTTCCTCTAGAAATCATAAAAAAAGATGTAGAATGATGTTCCACTTACACAGGGACAGTCACCCTCACAGCAAACGTTTCAAAGAGACCTGTAGTGCCATCTACTGTTTTCTACGGGAAATAAAACATGTTTTAGACTTAATTCTTATCCACCAAAATGTACTTCCTCTTTTTTTCCATAAAGAAAGCGCCACTATTCAGTAGTAAACACTCATGCAATGTGTTGCGTGCTTCCCCTGCATTCCAGATATGCTGTTCCTACCACTTACTGAAGTCCTAGTCGTAATTATAAATTGACCAGCGCTGTTGCCGTTGCCGCCGCCCCCCCCCTCTCTCTCTCTCTCTCTTCTCTCTCTCTCTCTCTCTCTCTCTCTCTCTCTCTCTCTCTCTCTCTCTCTCTCTCTCTCCCTCCCTCTCTCTCTCCCTCCCCCCCCCCCCCCTCTCTCTCTCTCTCTCTCTCTCTCTCTCTCTCTCTCTCTCTCTCTCTCTCTCTCTCTCTCTCTCTCTCTCTCTCTCTCCCTCTCTCTCCCGACCTCCTCTCTGTACACCCCCGTCGCTCTCCCTGTCTCTCTCTCTTTCTCTCAACACCTGTTACACGGAACTGTTGAAAGCTTCTCCAAATCAAGACGCTCTTCTAAGTGTGAAGACCTATTACCGCATTGTTGTATATTTGGACATCATTCCATCTCAAAGAGAAGATTGCCATACAGGTAAAAACAAAAAACAAAAACAAAAAACTACGTTTTAGCCATGTTGTTGTTATTCAATCTGGCGATCAGAAAACATGTAGTACAAATCTAATAGGCGAACTATTATCCAATGTCAATCATCATGCCATCTAGTAATTGCAAGCCGCAATACAAAGTTGAAGTGACTTTTAGGTAGGCCTAATCATAATGATTAGCAAATCCTTTTGGATTTCATAGATACATAATGTATTTTATTTTCCAAGAGCGTTTTGTTGTTATACTGTTGCTGCAATCAGAGCAAGAGCCTATCACTCACATGGGCACTGTAGAAGTGGTAGGTAAGGTGTGGTCACTAAGTCAGTGGAAAATACAGTATGTTTGGGGTTTGTTTGGTCATACATTAGTCATTGTCCTTGTGTTTCATATAGCCCTTTAGGTGTGTAAAGGAGCGTGTGGAATAAAACATACACCTACCTGACTGATACTATATGCCTTAGGCTCTGCTGATGAATCACACACTCCATGTGTGTTTTCTCTTGGCCAGAAGCTATTGTTACTATTTGATAAAGAGTATGTCCATTAAGGTGTGCTTTATTATTGGAATTAATCATCAATTTGTTTATCCACACAAGTGCAAATATGTCCCTAAGAGTCTATGAGGGAGTCTAGGCTAAGAGTAGTCTATGAGGGAGTCTATGAGGGAGTCTAGGCTGAGGGGGAACTCAGTGGTGATTTATGTTTGTCTTGCTTAAATGACATGCTTTCCACCAGGCTGTATGGTGTTCTTATATTGGCCTCATATGAACATACCACCATCTTGGCAGTGAACACAGACATTGTTGGAAAAGAGATATGAAAGAGGCTACATACATTGAAGTGCGCTTGAATCATACTGTATGGCTGGAATACAATTATACTCAAACAGTGTGTACCTGTACTGATCACTGTACTGTACTATTCATTTCAATAGAGCGATGTGATTATCCAGACTCAGTTATTAGTCAAGTGTACCACTCATTCAGATTACTACAGTTGATCTTGTAATTCATATTATATTGTATGGCCGCTGAAAATAAGAATATGAATCATGCTCTTTATAGGTTCATGACAAAGTATGCACTGAAACCCAAAGGCAGGGAGGGAGCGGTACTAATAGTCATAGCATTGCCAGATATGTAATTATCATTGTGTTCATATTGTTATGCTCCCTGTAATTTATGAAGTTATTGTAATAACAGAAAAAGAGAGAAATCAGTTATTTTGCTGTAGCGGGACTGAATAGGGGACATGTTAGAATTGGAGTGTTCAATGCAAGGTTTGCAGTTTTCAGTCTCTATGCCTTTTCTGAGCTTGATCGACTGCTCATTCTTTTGATTAAAATAAGCATTTAATGGCACAGTTACACTGTATGTGGTATTTGAACATGTCATGTGGCAATGACAACCGTTAGTTCTTCTTACATTCAATATTCCCCTCTATGTCCATGTACAGCAGACCATAACAATCTGCATTGTTCACAGTTTTACAATAAGCTAGTATTGTAGCTGTCACTACTGTATGCCCAAGGCTCGGAGCGGATGTTACGCAATGTTGGCCACGTGTGTAAATGTCATTATCTTGGGTAAATATCTATGTCAGTCCCAGACATTACCTCAGTTGCACTTCAAGATTGCAACATTTTACAGTAACGTTTTGAGGTTGTAAAGGTACTTTGAGATGACTGTCCTGTTGTTAATCAGAGGATTGAGGCATGTCTATACACTCATCACATCCAAGGGAAGTGACTCAGTTGTCCAAACAAAATCACTGTTCTTCTCCAGGTGAGAGGTGTTGCTGCATCACCTGGTAGACATCTACTACTTTATTAACTGTAGTTAGCCGATCCAGTTGTCAGTGAGAGAACATGATACTGTACTGTACATTACTGTACACTTTGACAAACATTTCATGTTTGAGGCCAATTGAATCAACTGGCAAGTGGTCATAATTGCCCGCTCTTAGAAAATGGCCTTTACCTTTACAAGGTCTTGTTTTCCACTTTAGCTTAACAACACACCTGTTTCTCTGAATGTGGTACAGGTGTGCCCCCATGTAACTCAGCAAGCTTTTCGCATTGTTTTTTCATCAACATTTGCTAAAAAGCTCATGTGATTTTTGTCTTCAACTGAGAGTAAATGATAGCTAGTGGACAGCCTTGTGATATGGTAGTAAGAAATATGATCAAGTCAAGTTTACCAGGGCGACACCAATGAGATGTTTCTGGAAGGGTATATAGGATTATGACACAATGCGTAATGTCACAAAGTAGGTCAATGTATTTCAATGGGCAACAAAAAAACTAATTCATTCCAAACAGGATATCACATTTCCTACCTGCTAGGCTTATTGTTGACAGTGGTGTCACTGCCTTTCCTATTTTGAGGAGTGTCTTCTACTATGGAATCCCACCTGTTCGCTAGTGTCATGGAAGTGTGTAAAGTGCATCTGTGTGTGCTCCAACCCTTACTTTACTGAACCGGTGGGATCTGTTGAGTCCCGGAAACCAAAGGTCATGACCTCTTGGCTACATGTGCTGAGGTCATGTCATGTCACTGGACTGTCTAGGGTTCAGCTGCTTGCTGCACATCAGAAGGTGAGAGCCTCTCTGTGGTGCCGGGGGGAACAGAGAATAGTTTGGCTGAGATAAATCCAGATTGGATCTCACCACACCTCAACTTCCTTCCATCCATTCCTTTTGCTTTGGAGAGATAATGGGCCCTATTATGCACTTCCTAACTTGCCGTCTTAAGTGTTAATTAAGACGCACCGCCAGGTTAAGACCTACCGCCACCCTTATTATGCGCTTCATACGCGCTACTGCTATTATGCAGGTGTCGATAGGCGCCCACACATAAGACGTAAAACTCCCGTGCATATATTGCTCATTGTGGGAGTGTTCATATGTTAATGAAGTGCGCTAGGCGCCCCTGCTATTATGCGATCTGACTTTGCTCTTATCGCTAAGAAGTGGTTTGAAAAGTTCTTAAGTTTAGACTTCATGCACGTTTTGAAACACGAGCGCGCCTCCGCCGTTTGCGCATGCATGTGGGCACACATGAACACGCACGTGGCTCCACGGCAAGACGTCAATTACGGTCACAGTATAAATGCTTTATTTCAGAAGGGAGAGGCAGAGAAGCGCGCTGACCTCCTTCTCAGGACTTCCATAATAGCATAGCGCTAATGACTCAACGCAGCCGGTTCTTATAGGGAATGGCACCTGGCACGCTGATTGGGTTGATTGAGAAGACGCCCAAAACACACCCATGACTAATTTCTTTGCTTGGCGCCGGGTTTTAGGCGCCCACTACAGCACGCATAATAGCAAAGTGGCCTTGACCACGCCTCCACGTCTTAAGTTTAGATCTACCGCCTCGTCTTATTGATGAAGTGCATAATAGGGCCCAATATCTCATACATATCATATTATGTTTGAAGTGCAACATCATTCTGAAACACTGAAATACCACCATTCCATATCTCCCAACTGTAACATACTGTACATGTATACAATTTGATAAATGTATCAAAACATTTTTTTGTGTGTTTTGGAAAGAAAACACTTTAAAGAATATTGGCCTTTCTACATCTCCCTAGCACAATATATTGACTGACATATTAATCAAAACTCCCATGTCCAAATCTCTTTCAGATGAGAAGCCATCTCTCTTTCCATTTTACAATGCTAGCCCCAAACTCAGTACCCCTGTAATGGCTTTTGAGAGTTCTGTGGACGGAAAGCCTTTAAGCTCAGCACAAACATACAGGCCGAGGCAGACAGGTGTGCCTGTAAAACACACGCACGCACGCACGCACGCACACACACAGGCTCTTGTGCTCTTTAAAAGAAGATAACAGTAGATAGACTGGTCATTTTGTAGACTAATAGCACAGAACAGTACACTCAGACATGTCCAGACCTGGCTGTGGTCTTTTGAGATCTATTGTTTATGGGGGGGGGACGACGACACAGTAACAAATGTGGGTTATACAGATAAACTACTGCAAATTGTTCCACTTTTGTAAGTTCAAGGGCTTGAAAGAAACTATGGGCTATATTATATACCCCTGATGAGGTAGGTATTCACTCTGCTGATGTCTCCTGTCATTCATTATGTTTTTGTCTCTGTATTCTCTATGAACAGCCTCTCATTGGCATTATTACCACCTCATGCAGCAGGTGGCAGTAGAGAATAACTGACTATTAAACCAGTTGAAACCAAGGCGTTCATTTTTTTACATGTTTATGTATTTCGGTGATCCACACATAGATCTACATTTCATGAATGGCTATTTCAATGATCAACATTCATTCATTTGCTTTACTCATTTGAATGCAATGACTGATTAAGACAAAAATATGAAAGCAAATTGCTGGTAGTCTGTCTTGGGTTCTTGAACAGATGGATCCATCTGCATTTCGTGACGTTAGAATTATAAGGTTCTTAAAAAAGTTAGTTTTTTACATAATCTGATCCATTAGGTGTTTATTAATGCCTGTGTGGTGTTATTTTTTAAATGTTTACATTTTTTTGTTAGTAATTAATAAAATACAAAGGTTCCATCTCGCAAAACATAATGGAATGTAAAAACTTTGACGCTCAATATCTCTGAACTATCCTAAACGGAGATAGAACCTTATCATTCTAAACTCACGATTTGGTACCCTCTTAACATTATACTCATTCTAATGAATTGATATAATATTATTATTGCTCCTGAATGTTTTGACAGTCACATGATGACATCCCATTCAATAATAGCTGTAGCAGTTCTATTTCATAGCCATGGAAATATGGAATAACAAAAAGAAACAAATCAACTCTTCCAAAAATGTCTTCCAGTGCTTGGTTGTCAACAGCTGGTGTTAATTTGAAATAATTTGGAATGATTCCATTTCATTGTCATGGCAATACTGAATTATAAAAATACAATTACATTTGAATATGGTGATATCACAGTCAAACAGAGCAAATGGTAAATGGACTGACATATATAGCGCCTTATTCCAAAGAGCTTTACAATGGCCTCTCATTCACCCATTCACACACACACACACACACACACACATTCACACACCAATGGCGGCAAGCTGCCATGCAAGGCGTCGGCCCGTTCATTGAGAGCAATTTGGAGTTCAGTGTCTTGCCCAAGGACACCTCGACATGTGGTCAGCCGGGGTTTGAACTGCTGATCTGTTGACCTTGAGATCATTATTGAATTTGTGACATCCTCACCTGGTGGCTGGTAGCAAGAAAGGTGAGCTCCTGAGTTTTTAGCCGTTTTTTTGCCTTGAAATATAGGATGTTTCAGACCACAGATCATCTAATTGGCTGTGGTCAACAAACTACAGAGGCTAATTCTGAGACGGTAGGACCTTAAAAAAAAAAAAGGACTTTCATAAAACCTTAATACAAATTTGAGCCAAGGAAAGCTAAACAGCTAAGTGCTAGCATTAGCTTGTTCAAAAAAGGCATAGCTGAGAACATAAGCGAGGTCCAAGCCTTTTCCAACCAAACTGAACAAGAAGCATTTTTCAAAAGTGAAGATGAGCTTACACAATATCCATCTGAGATACAGGGTATTAAAACCAAGAAGATCTACAAAGAGAAGATTTTAAGAGAGCACGGACAGAGTCTCTGACTACTATAGTGAACCAGAGGAGAGAAAGGTGAGTAACCTCATGTAACCTCATGTCTTACACCCTCTACCCTACCGCTTGGCACACTGACTTTTGTGCTGCTTTCAAATTGATAAGACTGAGGGGTGTCAGCCGGGGAAGACACATCATCATTGACTTGCATGATGAGAGGAAATTCTCCATCAACATCTACCATAATGGCACGGTGTTGATACAAGGCCCAGAGAGCTGCCTGACAGCTGAGAGCTTCAAGTCAGAACCAGGGATAGAGACCCACCATGAGCCTAAACCTCCTCCACCCTGTCTCCTCCCTCCCTCCACCCTGTCTCCACCCTGTCTCCTGAATGTCTCTCCCCTGACTTCAACACTCTGGAGGTTGATGCCCTGAGAGACAACCTCACTCAGCTAGAGAGGAACTTTGTGTCTTTTACAACAGAAACAACGGCCAGTCTCAGCCAGCCCAGCAGCCTGATCACAGACCAACTAAAATAACTAAAAGAGTTTTGCTGTGAGACAGGTTAAGGAGACAAACCGTTCTCTGTGCTTGGCCATGAGAGAGGTTGAAGGGTCCAACCTAGCCCTGCGCATAGAACTGAAGAGACAGAGAGAGGAGCTGTTCAGGAGAGAGGAGCACAGCACCATCCTGGAGAGACAGCTGGAGGAGATGAGGTCAAGCCTGCTCCTCAGAAACCCCAGCAAAGACTCACACACCAAACACACTGCCATCACACACAAACACAACTCTCCTGAACATCACACAGTCTCCCCTGGAAAAGCCTGCCATATAGACACCCCTCACTCCACTAAGATACACTCCAAGATACCCTCGACATCAAATACTGTTAGTCTCACACAGAACACACTGGAACCACATAGGGCTTTCACACCACAAAGGAACCTTTCCGGTTCGCGTTCGCGAACCAAGTCTGGAACCGGCCGGCGCGTTCCAGAAAAGTTGGTTCACAGCAGGAACCAGAAAGTAGTGGTTCTCAAGCGGGAACCAAAAAGTAGAACCGTGACGTCGTCAGTGGGTGTGTCATATTCTAGGCTGTGAAGACCAGCAAGAAGGAAGGAGACAAAATGTAATCTAATCTAAATCGAATTATTAGTGATTAAAAATATATAGCAAAAGTTTCATCATTCTCTCTATCTTCCTCACATGCTCAACAAACACACGCATACGCACACACGCGAACTTCGTAAGCCATTTCTATTCCAGTAATGGAGCAGCTGGTTGTGACATTTTTTTTGTCCTGCCCCTTCGTCACCCAACGTTGATGACGTAGATGGTTCCGGTTACACTGGTTTGAACGTGGGCTGGTTCACCAGACAGCACCAAGGTTCGGAGGTTCCAGAACGCGAACCGGAACAGGTCCTTGGCGGTGTAAAAGCCCTAACAGTGGAACCAGAATGGTGCTAGAGGCGGCTTTGAGCGCCCTCCCAGACACAGATCTGGACATGAATAAAAACATGTACCCCAGTTCGCTCTACCATCCCAAGTGAAGCAGCGGCTGCCTGGTACCCACGAGGCCTCCTGTCCAAAGCGTCTGTGCCTGTGACACAATGGAAGCAGGTCAGTGGCAGACGAGCTACCACCCACCTCACCACCAGAGCTCAGCCTTTCCAACCGGTTCACAGCCCTATGTCCCTCATCATCTCGTGATGGCTTACATCCCAATTACAGAGGTGCTAGATTATTATCAGGAAACATAGCCAATGGTATGGCTCTATGACTAGGCCTGTCTCCCTCAGAACCAACATGTGACTCTGGACAACTCAACTTTGCACTTTGTAATATTAGATCACTATCATCATTTATAATCAATTATCTAATTGTCGATAATATGCTTGATTTTATGTGTCTAACAGAAACATGGCTTGGTTCTGATGGGGTTGTCTCTCTTATAGAAGCTTCTCCCCCAAGATACTGTATGTATTTTCCCAAATTACTAGACGAAACAGGAAAGGAGGTCATTTGTTTATTGCAAACAGCTGAGAAATGTTATATTTTGCCAATAAACCTAATGTGCAATGGGGGTTGAATAATTTTGATTGCAACTGTAGATTCTGACTTAAGCTTTGAGCCTCACATCAAATCTATCACTAGAAATGCTTGTTATCATCTACGGTATGTTGCCCCAGGGCAACTTCAGCAGAATGTTTCAGTTAGAATGTTTGGTTGATAGGCATCAACCATGATTTACAATGGACCTATCGCTAAGCCATGCCCCCTTTGTCACAAGCTGATGCAGCACGCCAAACCTGTCTCCAAGAGTTGAACTACATAGAGCTGTGCCAGCACAGACAGTTCCACTGCTATGTCTCTAAGCAAGAGCACTACCTCTGGCAGTTCAACCCGATGGTTCTCTACTATCTGCCTGAGGAGAAAAGAGGGCTTATGTTCCATGGAGCGAGAGATCTACAAGAGCAGAGTAACACAGCTGAGGAAGAGCAAGGCTGAGTATAGGGAGGAGTGGGTGGTGGAGCCTCCTCATAAGAAACTGAGCTCAAACCAGCATCTGCTCTGGACTGAGGAAGAGATGGAGAAACTGGAGGTCATTCTGGACCTGGCTGTAGAGATGGACTTCCTGTCTACCTCTGACTAGTAACCTTTGACCCTCTTATGGAAGTTCCACCCCTTCTTGACTTAGAATGGACTGTGCTCATGTGTTTAATGACTATACTTATATACTTATTCTAATTCACTAGTAATAATGAATGAATGAATGGTCTTTATTGTCATTAATACAGTACAGGTACCATACAACGAAATTTAGGAGGGGGGGCTCCCCTGGTGCTAGGAAAAAAATACTAAAAACAAGAAGGGAAAAGAGCTGGTTTACATAAATAAAGGCTATATACACTATCCACTATACTATACTACTATACTATACAAATAAAACACTGTGCTGTACTCTATGCTATGCTATAATAACATTTCCTATCTCTGAACCATATGTACACGAGGGTTGTCATATTGCACATAGTATTATTGCACATTCATTTAAAGTGTCGCAGTTTGCAGGTTTGAAATGTTCACATTTGTATTTCAGTATTGCACTTATGATTACAATCTAGTAGCTGCCATCAAATTGTCTAGATTGTCCAGGGCCTAGAACCTAGGTCTTTGCTGTGTTCAGGGCCTGAATGGCCCTAGGGTAGAAGCTGAGCTTCAGTCTATTTGTCCTTGCGGACATGGTCCTGAACCGCCTGCCTGAGGGCACTCGAACAAAGTGTTCGTTCCCAGGGTGGGATGGGTCTCTGGAGATCTTGGAGGCCTTCCTGAGGCAGCGTGTGGTGTACAGCTCTTCCAGAGAGGGGAGGGGGGCGCCGATGATCTTCTGGGCCGATCTCACGACTCTCTGTAGCTCTTTCCTCTCTGCGGCTGTGCAGCTGGAGAACCACACGCAGATGCAGTAGGTGAGGATGCTCTCCACTGTGCAGCGGTAGAAGGTCACAAGCAGCTCCTGTCTGAGGTGGTATTTCCTGAGGACTCTCAGGAAGTAGAGCCGCTGTTGTGCCTTCTTGATGATGGCTGCTGTGTTGGTCTTCCAGGACAGGTCATCCTGTATATGCACCCCCAGGAATCGGAGAGTTGAGACTCTCTCCACGCTCCCTCCATCGACGAGCAGGGGCTGGACCTCAGATTTTTTCCTCTTGAAGTCCACGATGATTTCCTGGGTCTTTGACTGGTTCAGCAGCAGGTTGTTAACCTTGCACAGCTTGCCCAGCTGCTCCACCTCATCCCTGTACACCGCCTCGTCCCCCCCCGAGATGCAGCCCACCACGGTGGTGTCGTCTGCAAACTTTATGATGGAGTCGCTGGGGTGGACGGGGCAGAAGTCGTAGATGTAGAGGTTGTAGAGGATGGGGCTTAGCACGCAGCCCTCGGGGGACCCAGTGCTGAGTCTGAGGGCTGTGGAGGTGTGGGAGCCCACCCGCACCCTCTGGGGGCGGTCAGACAGGAAGTCCTTGATCCATGCACAGATAGAGTGTGATAGTCCCAGGTCTAGTAGTTTGGTCACTAGCCTGTCTGGAAGGATAGTGTTGAAGGCAGAGCTGAAGTCCACAAAGAGCAGTCTCGCGTAGCTGTTCCCCCTCTCCAGGTGGGATAGAGTGGAGTGGAGAGTCGTCGCGGTGGCGTCCTCTGTGGACCTGTGGGCTCTGTAGGTCAGCATGATTGAAGTCCCCCGCGATTATATGTACTGCTTGAGGATCTGTGCTCTGTCCACCACTGATGACGTCATGTAGCCGGGCTAATGCTAAGCTACCATCCGCGATTGATGCTATGTAAACAGCTGTTATGTACACTGCGTTGAATTCCCTCCGGAGGTATGTTGGTCGGCATTTAACAGTCAAGTATTCCAGGTCTGGGGAGCAGTGGCTACTTACAGTTTTTGTGTTTAAGCACCAGCTGTCCTTCGTAGATATGATCAGGCCGCCTCCGCGCGTCTTCTCGCTAAGCAATCGGTGTAAAGAGCGGCCTTGCAACGCCACAGCAGAGTCAATAATGGAAGCGCTGAGCCAGGTTTCTGTGAGAATAATCACACAGCTATCCCCCACGGTGTTGTTGGAAGCTACCTGCAGTCTCAGTTCGTCCATCTTGTTAGCTAGGGATCTTACGTTAGAGAGGAATATACTCGGCAAAGCTGGCTTGTCCGGGCACTTCCTCAGCCTAGCTAGCAGGCCTCCCCTGCAGCCCCGTCGTTGCTTGCGGTCCCTACGCCGACGTTTGCGCCTCAGGGTTGGGATTGTGTAACATTGTTCTCCCGGTGAACGGGCGATGTCGTGAGGAATCCTTTGTTGTTTCAGGAACTCCGCTGTTACAGTCCTCTCGTTTTTCGCACCAACTTCTAGTAAGTCGTGCCTGCTGTGGGTACTATTTACACAACAGTTCCCTATAAGTACTGAGGTAGGATAGTAGTATGAAGATAATTATAACAAGAGAGGATGGTGATTATAAGATAAGATCAATATTATAAGATAAGATCAATATTAGTTTGAAGTAGTATCCATGGTTTTAGTATAAATAAATAATAATTGTATTTATCAAAGTTTCTCTAGTCCGCTAGTCTGACAAATCTCCTTAGCTTTCTCTCTCTCTCTCTTTCTCTCTCTCTCTCTCTCTCTCTCTCTCTCTCTCTCTCTCTCTCTCTCTCTCTCTCTCTCTCTCTCTTTCTCTCTCGCTCTGATGGCCCTACAACCTAATTATTATATTTCTGGAACAATTCATAATCCAATTAAAACATAAAAGGAATTGTAGGCTTGTCTACTTATCTAGGGGAAATTATAAAACACTTTTTGCCGGGTTGTCAATGAAAAAGGATTACAATAACATTGCAATTTACAGAGTATTTACAGTGTGTGTGTGTGTGTGTGTGTGTGTGTGTGTGTGTGTGTGTGTGTGTGTGTGTGTTCTTGCACTCATGCTTATACATGTGAAGTGTCTGTATGTATACAGCTTTTGTTTACAGAATTTGTATTCCCGTGCCTGCAAGGCGACATGGATGGATCAGGGAGACTGCTCTCTCTCTCTCTCTCTCTCTCTCTCTCTCTCTCTCTCTCTCTCTCTCTCTCTCTCTCTCTCTCTCTCTCACACACACATACACATACACTCTCTCCCTCTCCCTCGCTGACACAAACAGTTCCTGTTATTGATGTTGCTTTCTAGCGACCAGTACATCTTGTCCATGTGGTTTTGCTAGCCTTCTTGGACTGTCCCTCCGCCACTGTGCCTCTGGATCCACTGCCAGCCAAAACATCTGTTCCATCTGCAGAGAGAGAGAGAGAGAGAGAGAGAGAGAGAGAGAGAGAGAGAGAGAGAGAGAGAGAGAGAGAGAGAGAGAGAGAGAGAGAGAGAGAGAGAGAGAGAGAGAGAGAGAGAGAGAGAGAGAGAGAGAGAGAGAGAGAGAGAGAGAGAGAGAGAGAGAGAGAGAGAGAGAGAGAGAGAGAGAGAGAGAGAGAGAGAGAGAGAGAGAGAGAGAGAGAGAGAGAGAGAGAGAGAGAGAGAGAGAGAGAGAGAGAGAGAGAGAAATGAACCAGACATCTTGAAGACGTGTCTCAATGAAATGTTGCTATGGCTGTTGAATTATTGTCTATTAGTGTCTTCTTCAGTTTTCCTGGGAAATCACTCAAGTTACGAATGCAACAAACTATCACACAGTACTATCTGTTTGTTGACAGATATGCCTGTGTGAAATTAGTTTGTTTGTTTTTTGACAGTTAGACTATCTGTCTGGTCTCTTAGAAGGAGAAGAAAAACATTGTGGTGTTTCTTGCCCCAGGCAGCAGCCCTCACACCTGTTGCCCTCCGGATGACCTGAAACAACACTGTCTATCTCGGAGTGGACCTATTATGTTAGGTCCTATATGTTTGAGCCCCGAGCTTCCCAAGGCCTGACTAGCAGAACTGTTTTCACATGCTGCGTTCCCAAAACACCATTGTGTCCACAGCTTTGCTTATTCAGCCCCAGTG
Source organism: Nansenia antarctica (assembly GCF_963989245.1). Classification (NCBI taxonomy): domain Eukaryota; kingdom Metazoa; phylum Chordata; class Actinopteri; order Argentiniformes; family Microstomatidae; genus Nansenia; species Nansenia antarctica. Next base: position 35,789,422 of record NC_137689.1, on the reverse strand, counting down.
AAGCTAGCTAGCTAGCGTGCCTAGTGCACTCTTATAGTTCACTTCTTGGGTGTTCTCTTGGCAGCTGCCTAAGTTCAATGACTTCAACGACTTCCCGAAAAGGGTTTATGTCGTTGTGTTAGGCTGCTTAATGCTCGTTAAAACGTTATTTGATTGTTACAATGAAGCTGTAGCTTGCAATGGGATGTACCATGCTTTGTGTGGTGATGTAGAAATGGATAAAGTTGTTTTAACCAGTATTTTTTTCTTGAACCTCTACTACTCCAGCATTATGGAGCACTGAATTATAACACACATTCTTTAGTGGCTATGTGTCAGTTTGTCAGAAACATTATCTAATTTGTTTAATAATTAAATGGAATTGACAGGAACGTGCTGTCTTTTAGCTGGGAAGCAAATCTTAATGTTTATTAGTCACGCTAAAACAGCATTCTCCTCAGCAAGTGGGCATTTATACTGGGCTGTCTCCTCTTAAACAGTACGGTGTGTTCCCAGCACCTGTTTTAAGACTAGACCACGATACAGCTCAGGGCTTGACATCCGAGAGCTCAAGTTACTTGTCCGAATACAAAATGTTTGTAAAAACAATATGTTACTGCAAATAACAAATGTGACTATTATTGATTTGATAATGACGTATCCTTTATTCAAAAATCTATTCATTAAACAATATTACTTTAAATTATTATGAAAGGGTAATCAGCGATTCTTTTCGATTAAGAATATGAATTATGTACAAAAAGTGCTTTGGGTAAGTACCCCGCCCCCTCCACCCCTCCCTCCCTCCTTTATTTCAAATTAATACATCTTCCTCCAGCCCGCTCCTTAAGTCCCACGGGTTAAATCCTGGCCGACGTCTTCGTTGACAGGTGGTCCACCACATACAGTATGGACTGCCGTTTCTGCATCAAATTGCTCCAGTGGAGGGCCTTCCAGAGACAAGAATAAAAGCCTTTGGAGCTGAAGGGAGGAGAGGCTTGACCTCCAGTCGGTTTTGACCCTCTTCATTGCAGAAAAGCCTCTCTCGCACACTGCAGTGCTCACAGGAAGGATCAAGTACACCTCCATCAGAGGCGTCAGGCTCCTGAATCTCTCGCGCGCTTCCTCTAAAAATACAGAGATGACAGCTTCAGAAATTTAAACAGTCTCAATTCTAAACAACTCAACCAACTAACAAACAACAGACTTATCTACAGCCACATTCTTCAGCACAACTGACTCATTCAGCAAATCTGACACATACTATACATTTTACACACCTCACTCTTACTATTCTACACACCTGATCTCAATATGTTCATAAAGAGCTCTCTCATCGGTACTGATGCTCTTCCCTGGGCATAGATTTTGTACTGGTTGTACTGAGCGATTACACTGTCAACCAGAATGTCAGCTTTACTTAAGAGTTCCTGATAAAATGTGGCCAGCACTCTCAAGTCATCTACTCCTGCCTGCATGAACTGCTCCCTGGCGACTGGGTCAGCATGGTCGCAAACTGGCCACGATGAAGGGTCAAGGGCTCTAAACTTCGCGATAGTGCCACCTTGCTGCAAGTCCTCCAGTCGCTCCTCAAGATGGGTGATGATAGAATCTGTTTGGGCAATTGAGAGTCATGCGCCAACTCTATCTAAATATTTTTAACGACTACTTTTATTTAATGTAATCCATGTTGCACACATACACACACACTTTGTTTTCTTACCGATTACCACCGTCCGCTCAGATTCCAGCATGGACTGGGTTACATTCTGGAGCTTTACGCCTTTGTACGCCCCACTCTCTTGCACAGCCTGGTGGACCCTGGCCATTTGCGGACCCATCGTCATCTTCAGGGATGTGATATCCCAGAACAACCTGGTCTCACACGGCAGCCGTCAGGATTCGACGTCTGTCGTTCGTCTCCAAACGTCGAATTCCGACGAGAAAACGAGCTCTGAAAGCGCAGGGGTGCGCCTGATATGTTGCGCCTGTCGGGCTGCACGCCACATTTTGAGATACAAGCGCAACGTTCATTCATTTGAAACTGCGAGAATGAGTAACATTAGCCCGATTGCACTTGCATTAATAAAGCGTTAATATATTTATTCTTTAAACAAACAAATCTGGGGGAGTGGTCGGAGTTAACGAGATATTGTTCCAATCCATTACCTGGCCATTCAAGTTTGCATTGCCTAGCGTGTAGGCCCGTGAGAAATTGAGAGCATATAAATCACTAGATGCCTACAACTACGCAATCTGTGGTCATGTACAGTACATCAAATACCATGACATAGATTCTAAATAAGAACAATATTCCATTTGCTTACAGATTCCGGGGTGGCGTTATTTGCCGATGTCCGTGTGAGTCGTCCGCGAATACATGCGTCTTCCTCTTTGCTGGATTTGTCTGCTTGACTGCATCACGTTGTTTAATTATAAATAAGAACAATATTCCATTTGTTCATTTGCTTTAATGAAATGACAATAATTAGTCCTGAGCAGGGCGAACGCAGGTGTACACATTAGAACAGTCTATCTATTTCCTCTTCCGGTGCGTGCACCTAAACATAATATGACCGTAGTGCAATATTCCCTAGATTCAGACTTTTATGTCTTGAAATCAGAAGTCCTCCCAAGCCAAAGACAAGATAGGTTGTCTTACAATCCGTGCGTTTAATTGCAAACTAATTGCTCTCCTTTCCTCAACGCAAACCCCCCCCCCCCCCCCTCCACCAATCACAGGAATGCATTTACACACAACACAGCTCACAGTAACAGTGCTAACATTGAATTTCTGAGCATTAATTGCAACATTAATGAACATATTATTACACGGTTGCTACAATACTTTACCTGATATAAAATGGGCGGCACATGCACAAGCATTTTTTTTTTATCTTGTCCTCAGTCCAGTTGACGCCGCCTGTTGCTCTGAAATGGTCTGATCCTGATGAAATTCGGTAGAACTTGAGTCCGATAGTCATGGAATATCGATTCTGACAACCGAACACGCAACAATCAGACATTTCTTTATGCTAGTAGCCGTTGTAAGCTATTTTAAGCGTACCTAACTCTATGGAGGGTGGATCGTGCCACATTTAAATGCAATACACACATCGGAATGCAATACACACATCGGAATGCAATACACGTGTAACACTAAATACAATGCAAAAATACGGCATATTTGTGCCAAAATAAAATCAATGTGTATTACATTTGAGCGCAGAGTATTACATTTGGTCATGAGTGTATTCCATTGAGCATGTGTATTACATTTGGTCACGAGTGTATTCCATTGAGCATGTGTATTACATTTGAGCGCAGCGTATTACATTTGGTCATGAGTGTATTCCATTCGAGTGTCGGTGGAAGAGTTTGAAGCAGCGGAGACAGGGTTGCCAGATGGGCTGTTTTTTGTGTATTTAGCTGTTTTTAGACTGGTTAGGCTCGAAATTGTCAATCCCATCTGGCAACCCTGAGCGGAGAGTCTACAGATAGTATGTTTACAGATATCGCACTGCTGGAGATGCACTCTACACGTTCTTAAAATAAATAAAGCTTTATTGTACTTAAAACAATATTTCGTATGTGTTTTTTGAGAGTTCTTTACATCAAATTATATACATCATGTCAGCTGTGTGCCAATCAATCAGGGGGGTGGCACCTGGGGTGGCCAATCAGATTTCAGGGGTGGCACGTGCTACCCCAGGCCACCCCCTGGACACGCCCCTGGCTGCACTTGCATTAATTAGTTAGGCCACATCATTAGTTAGGCCACATCATTTTGAGATACAACCAACGGAGAACAGATTTTAATAGGCCACATTTTGAGATACAACCAACGGAGAACAGATTTTAATAGGCCACATTTTGAGATACAACCAACGGAGAACAGATTTTAATAACAACAGCAGAAACAATTGTCATCTTCACTGTTTTATTCGCTGTCAATAGGCCTATCAAACTAGGCTATTTTACAACCCGACGACAGTGCGCTTCAACGTTCATTCATTTGGAACTGCGAGAATGAGTAACGTTAGCCCGATTGCACTTGCATTAATTATAGGCTACATTTTGAGACCGGTCGGATCTATTCATACAACAAGGGACACAGCACTTTCCTGTTTTCCCCATATTGTCAGGGTATTTGAGCCTCGGAAAAGCGATATATAAATATAATTTATTTATCAAAGTGGGTGTGGCTTAGACAGTTAGGGGGAGTGGCTTGTATCAAAGTGGGTGTGGCCTGTCGGTGGGGCCGAGCCGAGTCGGAAAATATCTCAACCGTGTCTGTGGCACCTACGGTTGCGGCGCTAAAGTCCTTTAACCTTTAATGTCACACTAGACTAGGCCCAAAAGCCTGAATTAAAGTGCTGGGGTACGTTTGGGCCCAGGGAACGGGCTGCGAAAGAGTCACACTCACCAAACTTGACACACTCCTTCCCCTTCATGGGACATTGTACAATTTCAACTTTCACCCTCCTAGGCCATTCCCTAGAGGCCCTGCACGCGACGCGGCGGACAACTGTAGGGAGGTTCTAGTGCTTGATGTGAAGTGCCGTTTGGAATGAGACATCTTCTCACACGTACAGGCACACAACGAGTACAACATGTTGCATTTTCATGCCATTAGGCAACTTGCTTCCTAGCATAGCAGGTCCATTTGGACTTTGAAATACCTCCATGACTTTATATGGCCACTGTGTGTGTCTGTGGAGAAAAGGGTATGTTTGGGCCCAGGGAAGGGGCTGCGAAAGAGTCACACTCACCAAACTTTACACACTCCTTCCCCTTCATGGGACATTGTACCATGTCAACTTTCACCCTCCTAGGCCATTCCCTAGAGGCCCTGCACGCGACTGCTATTTATTAGCAGGGACCTGCTATGCTAGGAAGCAAGTTGCCTAATGGCATGAAAATGCAACATGTTGTACTTGTTGTGTGCCTGTACGTGTGAGAAGATGTCTTTTTACAAACGGCACTTCCAATCAAGCACTAGAGCTCCCTACAGTTTTCCACTTCGTCGCGTGCAGGGCCTCTAGGGAATGGCCTAGGAGGGTGAAAGTTGACATGGTACAATGTCCCATGAAGGGGAAGGAGTGTGAAGAGTTTGGTGAGTGTGACTCTTTCGCAGCCCGTTCCCTGGGCCCAAACGTACCCCAGCAGGAGCACCTTTCAGTCAAAGGGCACAGACCTATGAAGGCCTCTAGTGAATAGCCTAGGAGGGTGAAAGTTGACATGGTACAATGTCCCATGAAGGGGAAGGAGTGTGTCAAGTTTGGTGAGTGTGACTCTTTCGCAGTCCGTTCCCTGGGCCCAAACGTACCCCAGCACTTTAATTCAGGCTTTTGGGCCTAGTCTAGTGTGACATTAAAGGTTAAAGGACTTTAGCGTCGCAACCGTAGGTGCCACAGACACGGTTCAGATATTTTCCGACTCGGCTCGGCCCCACCGACAGGCCACACCCACTTTGATACAAGCCACTCCCCCTAACTGTCTAAGCCACACCCACTTTGATAAATAAATTATATTTATATAGCGCTTTTCCGAGGCTCAAATACCCTGACAATATGGGGAAAACAGGAAAGTGCTGTGTCCCTTGTTGTATGAATAGATCCGACCGGTCTCAAAATGTAGCCTATAATTAATGCAAGTGCAATCGGGCTAACGTTACTCATTCTCGCAGTTCCAAATGAATGAACGTTGAAGCGCACTGTCGTCGGGTTGTAAAATAGCCTAGTTTGATAGGCCTATTGACAGCGAATAAAACAGTGAAGATGACAATTGTTTCTGCTGTTGTTATTAAAATCTGTTCTCCGTTGGTTGTATCTCAAAATGTGGCCTATTAAAATCTGTTCTCCGTTGGTTGTATCTCAAAATGTGGCCTATTAAAATCTGTTCTCCGTTGGTTGTATCTCAAAATGATGTGGCCTAACTAATGATGTGGCCTAACTAATTAATGCAAGTGCAGCCAGGGGCGTGTCCAGGGGGTGGCCTGGGGTAGCACGTGCCACCCCTGAAATCTGATTGGCCACCCCAGGTGCCACCCCCCTGATTGATTGGCACACAGCTGACATGATGTATATAATTTGATGTAAAGAACTCTCAAAAAACACATACGAAATATTGTTTTAAGTACAATAAAGCTTTATTTATTTTAAGAACGTGTAGAGTGCATCTCCAGCAGTGCGATATCTGTAAACATACTATCTGTAGACTCTCCGCTCAGGGTTGCCAGATGGGATTGACAATTTCGAGCCTAACCAGTCTAAAAACAGCTAAATCCACAAAAAACAGCCCATCTGGCAACCCTGTCTCCGCTGCTTCAAACTCTTCCACCGACACTCGAATGGAATACACTCATGACCAAATGTAATACGCTGCGCTCAAATGTAATACACATGCTCAATGGAATACACTCGTGACCAAATGTAATACACATGCTCAATGGAATACACTCATGACCAAATGTAATACGCTGCGCTCAAATGTAATACACATTGATTTTATTTTGGCACAAATATGCCGTATTTTTGCATTGTATTTAGTGTTACACGTGTATTGCATTCCGATGTGTGTATTGCATTCCGATGTGTGTATTGCATTTAAATGTGGCACGATCCACCCTCCATAGAGTTAGGTACGCTTAAAATAGCTTACAACGGCTACTAGCATAAAGAAATGTCTGATTGTTGCGTGTTCGGTTGTCAGAATCGATATTCCACGACTATCGGACTCAAGTTCTACCGAATTCCATCAGGATCAGACCATTTCAGAGCAACAGGCGGCGTCAACTGGACTGAGGACAAGATAAAAAAAAAAAGATTGTGCATGTGCCGCCCATTTTATATCAGGTAAAGTATTGTAGCAACCGTGTAATAATATGTTCATTAATGTTGCAATTAATGCTCAGAAATTCAATGTTAGCACTGTTACTGTGAGCTGTGTTGTGTGCAAATGCATTCCTGTGATTGGTGGAGGGGGGGGGGGGGGGGGGGGGGTGTTGCGTTGAGGAAAGGAGAGCAATTAGTTTGCAATTAAACGCACGGATTGTAAGACAACCTATCTTGTCTTTAGCTTGGGAGGACTTCTGATTTCAAGACATAAAAGTCTGAATCTAGGGAATATTGCACTACGGTCATATTATGTTTAGGTGCACGCACCGGAAGAGGAAATAGATAGACTGTTCTAATGTTTACACCTGCGTTCGCCCTGCTCAGGACTTAATTATTGTCATTTCATTAAAGCAAATGAACAAATGGAATATTGTTCTTATTTATAATTAAACAACGTGATGCAGTCAAGCAGACAAATCCAGCAAAGAGGAAGACGCATGTATTCGCGGACGACTCACACGGACATCGGCAAATAACGCCACCCCGGAATCTGTAAGCAAATGGAATATTGTTCTTATTTAGAATCTATGTCATGGTATTTGATGTATTGTACATGACCACAGATTGCGTAGTTGTAGGCATCTAGTGATTTATATGCTCTCAATTTCTCACGGGCCTACACGCTAGGCAATGCAAACTTGAATGGCCAGGTAATGGATTGGAACAATATCTCGTTAACTCCGACCACTCCCCCAGATTTGTTTGTTTAAAGAATAAATATATTAACGCTTTATTAATGCAAGTGCAATCGGGCTAATGTTACTCATTCTCGCAGTTCCAAATGAATGAATGTTGCGCTTGTATCTCAAAATGTGGCGTGCAGCCCGACAGGCGCAACATATCAGGCGCACCCCTGCGCTTTCAGAGCTCGTTTTCTCGTCGGAATTCGACGTTTGGAGACGAACGACAGACGTCGAATCCTGACGGCTGCCGTGTTAGACCAGGTTGCCCAGAAACATGCTTCCTGGCACTCTACTGCTTGGCACACAGTGATGTTGTCCTTCTGGAACATTTTGCTTAGGGTGGAAAGGTGGGACAGGACATCACTCATAAAGAGGACGTTGACATGATTCTTCAAGTAGCCAGCTACTTGCTTGGCCCTGCCAATGACAGTAGGGGTTGGCTTGGGGTTCCTCTCGGCACTTGCCATATCCTCAAAATGAGCGACAAGGACCGGATAGCTGTCGCACACAATCTGTAGTAAAATAATATTAGAATAATGGTTACTACATGGCCAGTAGCCTATCAACTGGTCAAATAGTAATTTATGAACACAAAACGAAATATTAATATAATATAATACAAAATATGCGCTTAAATGCTGTAAAGGCTTACAGCTGCGCCATCGCTGCCGAATCCCACCAAACGTTCCCTCCAGTCATTGATGCCAGCGTTCTCAAACGCTGCAGAAAGAAGAACAAGGAAATCACTAATGAATACATACACAATACCATAATAGAACATTACAAATCTTCTCAAGACAATGTTTTATTTTATCACTACCTGCATAGATGGTGTCCAGGACCCCGGCTGCATTGCCATTCTTTACATCCTCAATGGACAGGTAGGCATTTACTGGCCCCTCAGCTGACAGATAGTGAACGTAGAGCAGCTCGTTCTCTAGCCTAGCGCTATCCGTCGCCCCGTCAATAAGTATGGAGAAATAGCTGGCTTTTTTGATTTTTTCCAGCTGTCTCTCCCTCTCCATGTCATAAATTCCCACTTTGAATCTGAATCATGGGCAAAAACAGTATCCTTTATAATTAAAAAGTATAGTCAAACATTATTTTCTATGTCTTCATTGTTAGGCCATGAGGACTGTGTGGAACACTATATTCAAACAAATTATTATAATGATGCTGTGAATGGGTTAATAGGTAGCCTACTGTACATACCTAGCACATGCCTTGTCTGAGGTATAGTCTGGAAGCTTGCCCCCAGTCCTGTTAATGAGCCCATGTAGCGTTGGAAACTGTGTGAAAGGCAGCTCCTCCTCTGCGATGTAATATGCTGCGTGCATGATATTTATCATTTTCACGTGGAGGGTGTCGTCCATCTTCTGAACCCCCTCAATTATTCCAGGAATTGGCGCTCCAGGCTCACTGGCAGCAGTCATGCAATGGGAATGTCGCTTTCTAGCACCATGGGACTTTAACGTGTCATATCGGAACGCTGCGGTCCCAATATATAAAGAGGATGTGCTGAAATATGAATGAACATATTTTTAATTACTAGCTAACTACTTACATTGCACTCTCTGGAGGAGCTGTACAACACACGCTGTCTCAGGAGGGCCTCCAAGATCTCCAGGGACCCGACCCACCCTGGGCACGTACACTTTGTCAGGCTGCCCTCGAACAGGAGGTACAGGACCCCGGCCGCTAAGACAAACAGACTGAAGGACTGCTTCTACCACAGGGCCGTCAAGGCCCTGAACACAGAAAAGGCCTAAGTTCTGGGCCCAGGACAGTCCGGACGGATTGTATGGCAGCTAGTGCTGAGGCACAAACATGTACATTTTCAAGCCTGCAAACTGTGACACTTTAAAATAACGTGAAAAAATACTTTTGTGCAATATGACAACCCTAGTTGACTATCTGTGCAGTATAGTACAGTGGATTGTGTACATAGCCTTTATTGATGTAAACCAGCTCCTTACCTTCTTGTGATTTTATGCTTTTATGCTTTTTCTAAAATGTGTTTTTTTTTCCCTTTCCTAACACCAGGGGAGCCACCCCTCCTAAATTTCGTTGTTTGGTACCTGTACTGTAGCAATGACAAATAAAGTCCATTCCATTCCATTCCATTTGTCTTTTAAACTATTCATTTTTATTACACAACCCTATATATCATTCAATATTAATAGCAAATGGGAACATTGATCACGCAATTCATAGTGAGCCAGCTGACGTTACAAGTTAGCCAGACCATTCACACAAACAGCGTCTAGCGGGCGAGAGTAGACGGGGCTCCGCTACAAGTTACAACCGGAGGTTGAGGAGGCTACATTTTCTAATCAAAATCCGCTGGCTACAAGACAAACATGAAGCGATTGATTGTCCACTGTCTCTGAGGCGATTGTCCACTGTCTCTGAGGCGATTGATTGTCCACTGTCTCTGAAGTGATTTTTGCGGCTATTAACGGTAACGCGCGCAGAATAGCATAGCATTTGTCATACCAGCATCGCGCGCCTGCCGCCTGATAGGCTGCGAGAATGAGGCTCCTCAGAGTCACAACCGGAGGTTGAGGAGGCTACATTTTCTAATCAAAATCCGCTGGCTACAAGACAAACATGTATCTGTATATATTTTTAGATAGAAAACAAGTTGAATTTAATAGAAAACCATCCGCAAAGACGATCAGATTTCAATAACGATGCGTATCTTTCAAGTGTCTCCTTAAAATAGCCATAGGAAAAAACCCTCTGATGTGAGGAGAATTGCGGGTACACCAATAAATGTATCTAAGTCAAGATGCCTTAGATACATTTGACGTGTCCATTACATTGGTCCAAGCCTCGGAAATTGCTAGAAAGAAATTGCTAGAAAGAGAGCTTGTAGCCTAAATAGTCGAAAATCACCGGAGATAGCTAGGGATTAGAACGGCGCTGCTGAAAGTGGTAGTGAGTAGCAACGGTAACGTTGAAATTACAGTCTTAAAACAATAAGTACACCGAAAACAAGTACATAGAGTTAAAACTATAATACATATGGACATGTATGTTGACACATGTAAGACAAAATATTCAAAAATTTATTTTTTATGGTGATTAATTAGCGCAACCCTGGCAAAACCCCGTTTTCGCATGTTCTATGACCAGTGGGTGAACAGCCTATAGATTGCTTTGACATTCGCTGCTAACTTACAAGTAAAATTATAGCTAGACTGTGACTCACATAATTCATGTAATTATGGCTAATAATAATAATACAAAAAATTAAGTTACTTACCGGTCAGCTTTATTCGGAAATTCCCGACAAGGAGAGCAATACATTACTCCCTTTTCTTGGTTGTGGCGGACCCAGTCGAACTCCTCCGTCCAAATTGATAGAAAGTTCCTCACCCTCTTAACTTCATACAGTGCTGGCAATGGTGCTGGTGTTTCATCCGAAGATACTTTGTGTTTTGCCGGTTTTCCTGGCACCTGGCCGGTCTTGGGTGGCTGAAGAAACATTTGGCTACCTTGAGGTATGTCGGTAATATGTAGCGAATTGAACTCTGAAGCGATTGATTGTCCACTGTCTCTGAAGCGATTGATTGTCCACTGTCTCTGAAGCGATTGATTGTCCACTGTCTCTGAAGCGATTGATTTGTCCACTGTCTCTGAGGCGATTGTCCACTGTCTCTGAGGCGATTGATTGTCCACTGTCTTTGAAGTGATTTTTGTGGCTAATAACGGTAACGCGCGCAGAATAGCATATAATTTTTCATACCAGCATCGCGCGCCTGCCGCCTGATAGGCTGCGAGAATGAGGCTCCTCATAGCTTGCTAATAAGCGTTTTTCTTTTCCGATAGGTCAACTAAAGGAGGATTTTTTTGTGTGGATATATTAAACATATTATTACATTATGAATATTATCCTTTTTTTTTTTTTTTGCTTTAACTTGTCCATCGGACTTGTCCATTTAACACTAAATACTTATAATCTGTGCATTGGATTCACTGTTCTCGTTTGCCGCAGGCTACCGGTAAGTGATAATGTCTTGTAAACATACTTTTGTTTTAGGACGTGCAAGGACTGTGTGTCCAATTATGTGTAGTTACAGTTAGGTCCATATATATTTGGACACAGACAGAATTTGTGTTATTTTAACTGTTTACCAAAACATCTTCATGTTACAGTTATATAATGAACGTGGGCTTAAAGTGCAGACTCTCAGCTTTAGGGTAAGGGATTCACATCCAAATTGAAGGAAGGGTTTAGGAATTACAGCTCTTTAATATGTACCTCCCTCTTTTTCAAGGGACCACAAGTAATTGGACAATTGACTCAAAAGCTGTTTCATGGGCCAGTGTGGGCTATTCCTTCATTATTTATTTATCAATTAAGCAGGTAAAAGCTCTGAGTTTATTCCAAGTGTGGCATTTGCATTTGGAAGCTGTTGCTGTATACGCACAACATGCAGTCAACGGAGCCCTCAATGCAAGTGAAAAAGGCCATCCTTAGGCTGCAAAAACAAAAACAAAATCCATCAGAGAGATAGCAGGAACATTAATAGTGGCCAAATTAACTGTTTGGTACATTCTGAGAAAAAAAGAACACACTGGTGAGCTCTGCACCACAAAAAGGTCTGGACGTCCATGGAAGACAAGAGTGGTGGATGATCACAGGGTCCTTTACATGGTAAAGAAAAACCCCTTCACAACATCCAGCCAAGTGAAGAACAGTCTCCAGGAGGTAGGCATATGATTATCCAACTGTACCTTAAAAGAAAGACTTCACACAAGCAAATACAGAGGGTTCACCACAAGGTGACAGCCATTCATAAGCCTCAAGAATAGAAAGTCCAGATTAGACTTTGAGAAAAAACATCTAAAAAAGCCAGCCCTGTTCTGGAACAGCATTCTTTGGACAGATGAAACTAAGATCAACCTGTACCAGACTGATGGGAAGAAAAAGGTATGGAGAAGGCTTGGAACGGCTCATGATCCGACGCATACCACATCATCTGTAAAAAACGTGGAGGCAGTGTGATGACATGGGCATGCATGGCTTCCAATGACACTGGGTCATTAGTGTTTATTGATGAGAGAAGACAGAAGCAGACAGATGAATTCTGAAGTGTTTAGGGATATTCTGTCTCCTCAGATTCAGAAAAATTCAGCAAAGTTGATTGCATTGTGCTTCAATTACAGATGGACAATGACCCAAAACATACTGCGTAAGCAACCCAGGAGTTTTTTTAAGGCAAATAAGTGGAATATTCTGCAATGGCCAGAGTCAATCACCTGATCTCAATCCAATCAAGCATGCATTTCACTTGCTGAAGACAAAACTAAAGGCACAAAGACCCACAAACAAACAACAACTGAAGACTGCTGCAGTAAAGGCCTGGCAAAGCATCACAAAGGAGGAAACCCAGCATTTGGTGATGTTCATGTGTTCCAGACTTCAGGCAGTCATTGCCTGCAAAGGATTCTCGACAAAGTATTAAAAATGAACATTTTATTCATGATTATGTTAATTTGTCCAATTACTTTTGAGCTCCTGAAAATAGGGCACTGTGTATAAAAATGGTTGCAATTCCTGAACGTTTCATACAATATGTTTGTTCAACCCCTTGAATTAAAGCTGAAAGTCTGCACTTCAATTACATCTCAATTGTTTCATTTCAAATCCATTGTGGTGGCATACAGAGCCCAAATTATGGAAATTGTGTCACTGTCCAAATACCTTCGGACCTAACTGTATGTGTTTTTAGCATGTCGAAGTTCTCTCAGCATGTTGTGATGTTATAAAAACGAAGTTAGACGTTCCTAGCGATGTAAGTAAGTAAGTAAAGCTTTAATTATATAGCGCCTTTCGTACATGAAATGCAACTCAAAGCGCTTTGTACCACTGTTAGCCGCTAGCTGTTAGCAGCGTTTGTTGTTGTGGTTTGGTCACTTTTCTCCTGTCGCATCTCATTCTTGAGGTGCACCAACATTTAAATACTCGTGTCGTCTTTAATATTTTTCCGATTTCAATGTCTGACGCGTCATTTGAAAGTTTACCATCTGTAGTTTCAGACTATGTAAACAACCGAAAAATTACTTAAGTAAATGGTTTATGATTTCACAAGCTGGCATCATGACATTGTCAGACTCATTACACACAGGTAGCTCCTAGCCAACTCTCACTGACTACTACTGTTGTCATCACGTGAGTGACATGCCAGATCGGGAGCACAGATCTGTATCTATTTTTTTCCCTTCCGATCTGCGATCCAGCATTCAGAACCATATTGCACAGATATCCGATATCAATATCGGATCGGGACTTCCCTAATTGAGAGAATCCAAGAGTGTGCAAAGCTGTCATCAAAGCTAAAGGTGGCTACTTTGGAGAATCTAAAATATAAAACATATTCTGGTTTGTTTAACACTTTTGTTTACTGCATAATTCCATATGAGTTCTTTCATAGTTTTGATGTCTTCAGTATTAATCTACAATGTAGAAAATAATAAAAATAAAGAAAACCATTGAATGAGAAGGTGTGTCCAAACTTTTGACTGGTACTGTACATACCCCTATGTATATAAACTATAAAACAATGGGGGCTAACTCTCAGCTATAGAAAATACATTTCCAGTTTGGAAAAAGTCTGTAATCTATCAGCCCTCTCCTTCAGAGCTCGGATGGTACACTCACACAGATTTTGGCCAATGTTGCCGAGTTGGAATCCTTGGCTATGGACCCACATTGTATTCAAAAGGCTTGAAGATCATCTTTCAGATTTGCTCAAAAACATGAATTGGGGTTTAATGACATGAAGAGTATTATTTGGTATGTATGGGATATCCTCAGGATATACCATAAGCTGTTGTGGGAGAGTCATAAACTAGAGCGTGACTTAATATGTTGTGTATGGAAGTCTGGGATGACTTTTTGTATTCTGGTCCACATATGATTGGTACATATGGTACATATGGTACATGTGTTATTGTACTGTAAGCTGTCACTATCACGTATGACGTGTGTAATATCTAAACTGTACAGTACAGTATCAGCATGTTGCAATGGTTTGGATTGTCATGCATGCGCTATCTAGGGCCTACACTATGACTAGGTCATATCTGAGTAAGCAGACCTCCAGTGTACAAGGGACTGTACTTCTTTATATGTGAAAGACTTCATATCCATAACATCACTGACGCATGGATACTTTCAAACCTGGGACAGGGGAACAGAGACAGGCACTCATGGTTGAATGAAGTCGCCAGCTCTGAGCCAATGTGACGGAACCCCATCTCCTTAGGGAGAGAGAGACAGTCTCTGATTATTAGGGATACTGTAAGACAGTTATGAGTTATCTATGCAAGATATCAATATAATAATAATAATAATAATAATAATACATTAGACTTATATAGCGCTTTTCTAGACACTCAAAGACGCTTTGCAAACTGAAAAGATCGAGTAGTAATGTAAGAGCAAATTATTCAATAATGGCAGCCTGTTTCGTTTCAAGATGTATAAGAAAAGATATTTAATATTCTTCTGCAGAAGGAGGAAGTTTACAGGTTCGTCAGACGCATCTGAACGATTCAAAGCTTCTCGTAAAAGTCCAGATCATTCAAATCATCTCAGTATTTATGCACTCAGATACTCAAAGAAAAGAAATCCGCCCTCGGGTGAGGTCTAGACCAATCATGAGCAATGGGTGTGGATCTGTACATTGAGGAAGATGATGGGGGATGAAGGTTAAGGGGGAAACGGCCCCCACTTTCTCCTAGGGTCACAAAGGTGAAAAAGGAACACAATAGCCACAAACTGGTTTAGTCTGGTCTAAGAGTATTGGGTCTGGGGAAACACAAAAGTCCAAAACTGTTCTAGATGGCTTAGTCCATTCCGGGAGAAAAGAGGGCAATCAGGTCTTTGTAATCATTTAAATGTGTCTGTTGTCTAGCCAATGTCAAGCTTCAAGTAGAGAAACTGGTTTCATTGTGTGGTTACAAACAGGAAATCAGCTTCTATAGCTTTGCCCTAGATATCCAAAGTTTGAATCTTAAATGTAGAAAAATGTATTTTACATATAATAATTTTCTCTCACATTCCACACTTTTTAAAGATGTAAACTCTTAAAACAAGAACAATTAGAAAAATATGGTTCAAGACATTTTTGGAGAAAGAATAATAAAAAATCATCACAACCCCAAAAAAATCTAAAATTAACAACCAAACTTAAAATTTAACACAGTACATCATACACAAGACAAAAAAAATAAAAATAAATCCAAACGACCGACGCCTTCTTGATTATTGTATCTTCAGGGTCAGAGGTTACTAGCACTTGACCCCAGTTGGAGAATTTGCTTGCTCTTCAATCTCTTCCTAATCGGTCGTCGTCTGTCAGTGTCATTGAGGTTCAGGCAGTCGTCTGTCTCCTTCCATGTTGGGCATGGTCTGGGGAGTGGTCTTTAGCACCATCGAAAAACATGATGCAGGCACTCACCAGCATCCTCACTAGTATAGGTGTCCACACTTTGGACCCTGGAGGTATCTGTTGACAGATCCAACAATCAGAGTAATTCATCCTCGAAGCAAAATCTCTCATGATACTAGTGGCATAGTTCGGGTGAGATTGTATTCCCATCTGGTTAGAATCAATGTCCATTTCTTTTTTAATCATGGTCTCAGGCGTTGGTTCTCTCTTTGGATGTTGGTTCTGTGGGTCATGTGAGGCTTTTGAAACCATAGTTTGTGAACCCATTAGAATTGTCATGGCAATAATCCAGAAATGATCATGTGTCTTTCCTCCTTGAAACGGCCAGGCTCTGATTTGAAGGCTCGGCGGCCCGGGCTGTTGAAACTGGAACATTGTCGTCGATGGTCGTTTGGTGGTTCTCTGCCGGGTCTTCCTTTTCCGGCGGGTTTGGCACCCTGGTGGCTGCTTCCTTCTCTGCCGGGCCTGGCACCCTGGTGGCTGCTTCCTTCTCTACTGGGCCTGGCACCCTGGTGGCTGCTTCCTTCTCTGCTGGGCCTGGCACCCTGGTGGCTGCTTCCTTCTCTGCTGGGCCTGGCACCCTGGTGGCTGCTTCCTTCTCTGCTGGGCCTGGCACCCTTATCGTCATCTCCTCTGTGTTCTCTGGTGGGTCTGGTAACCCTGGTCGTCGCTTCCCTCTCTGGTGGCCCTGGTTCATCACTCAATCATCCGGCTGGATATTGCGTAGCACGCCGTCTCTGGATTCTTGTAAAACGGCTTCCACTCTGAAATATATATCACATTCTTGCCGTGGCAAAAATCAAGTGTATCTGCAGTAATACAGGGCCACCACTGGTCTGTCTGAGGAGACAGTTAACAAATAAAAAAAAACTGCAACAGAATGTTATGTCTAATCAAACCAACATCTTAATATTAAAATAGGAAACGGTAGAATATTTTCGTGTGATTTGAAAATCATAAACAAATGTGTCATGTTTTATGATGTCAAAATATACTTACTGAAAAATCATTCAAAAACAAGAAAAACCAGGGTTAATTGTTAATGAGTTAGTGGGAGTTAGCAATCAAAAATATAGTATTTTATGAGCCTCTGATACGACAGGCCACATGGTTCTTTATTCAATACATCATGGTCTGAACAATGCATGAATACCAAACAGATCTATATAATTTTGGACAGGTTTATGCAAAAAACTCAAAATGGAGAGTGATCAGTTCTCCCAGAGTTTCACACATAAACCTACCTTCTTGAGAATAGAAATAACTCTCAGGGTCTTTCTGCGCAAGAAAGCAGCTCCCCATGACTTGGGTTAGAAAATATAAAACCTTGCCTAATGCAAAAAAAATGTTTTTAAAATAGAAAACAGAAACTCAAAAACCGCTAGGGTCTCTTTTCACAACAAGAAAAATCCAAACAACTCAAAATGTTCCTAAAAGTGTCGGAAAACAAAAACATTCTTAAATCATCAAGATATACAAAAAACTGGAGCTGTACATGGTGAAACAACGATTATAGACTATTTCCTAAAATTGCTGTTGTGGTGTCGGGCAGAATTTGTAGGAATGGTTGCCCCCACAATTATAACATGCAAAACCCCTATCACCCCACTGTCTGAAATGTGTTTGTGGCTGGCTATGCTGTTCTCTAGAACGTTTCTCTTGTCCTTCATAAAATCTAATTTGTGCAGCTTGTAGATGCACCTGATCCTGTGTAGACACTTTATGAGCCTCCCCCGCTATAGTAAGGTGTAATCTTTCTGCATGTTTACAGTGAGCTATCAAATTTTCTAGGGTCCCCGTCTCCCACCCAATGCAGGTCAGTCTCACTTGCTCACTCAAAGTCGGTCTTAGTCCGTTTACAAGTGCAGGTTTCAGTAGTGTGGAGTAGTTATTATCATCCCGAGCTACACCACTGTGTAATATAAAACATTTCTCTAAACGGACATAATAGTCCTCGAACAGTTCCTCTCCTTTCTGAGTACACATCTGGACTTTGCTCCAATCAATTATCTTTGGCCACTTGTCTTTGATGCGCCTTAGTAATTGTTGGAACTGTGGGTCATAATCTCGGTCGTTCACCATCAAGTTAGTGTCAAAATGTCCCCGTACTGTCAACCATTTCATCCCTAACTTAGCCCGTATAATGGTACCTATCAGCTGCAGAAGGTCTGTACATGGCCACTAAGTCTACCATCTCATTAGCAAATGTCTCAGAATCGAGAGAGGGGTCGGTAAGCGTCTTGCACATGTCTCTCACCTCATCTGAACGCCACGGCCGATAAACTTCAATATGAGCTTCCCAGGTTGGATCATCTTCTCCTGTGGGACCTCTAGGATTTGCACATCGGATCATTGGCATCCAAAAATTGTCTGCACTATTCTGCTCTCTTTGCCTAGCTTCCTGTCTAGTGTTAGGCCGTGCAGGCTGCTCAACAGGTAATGGGATCACAGGTAAAGGGGGTGCATATTTCGGGGGAGCTGGACGGAGTGGGGATCCTAGCTGTGTTGAGAGATTTTGAGGGTCAGGGTACAGGGGCAGAGGATCTAAATCCATGCTATTGGTTGGAGGTAATACTTTATCTTCCTGCTCTCTTACTTTCTGTAGCAATTTCAAAAGTAAACCCTCTTCTGAGTTCTTGTGTTTGTCCTCTGCCATGCGTTCCCACTTTCTAAAACAATCCCAATTTATCTCATTCTTTGCTTTCTTTCCTACAGATGTTTTCTCAAAAGTCTCCAATTCTATTCTAATCCCATTTAACATGCTAACGCTCAGTGTCCCACATGTAGCAGGAAAAGATGAATACTTAGACCATAACCCAATATGTTTAACAGTAGATAACCCCCATTTATCGACCATTATCTTAGCAGGGCCAAAAAGTGGTTTCACTCTCTCTGAACGACTTGATTCTATACCCATTTTAAACTCAAATCAAGTTATATTCAAGGGAAAAAATATAGATACAAATAGCACTATTAGTTAAAATAGCCACACACAAAAAAACAAAACTAGGAATGACTAAAAACAGAAAACAGCTGTAATGTCTTATCACAAATAAGAAAACAATTTCTTTACAATACAATTTCTAAAATTATCCAGGGCGATAGCTGCTCTCTGGGATTGCCACGTTATCCACTAACAGAGATAACCGCTCAAACTATCAATAGTAGCAATCTCTGGTATCTTCTAAGATTGCATTTCCTACAAATAGCACTATTAGTTAAAATAGCTTAAAAAAAACACACAAGGAAATGAAAACAGCTGTAATGTCTTATCACAAATAAGAAAACAATTACAATACAATTCACAAACAAACTTAGTCTGTGGAGATTAGACTCTGGGCTTCAGGGGAGGGGTGGCTGGTAGGTAGCAATCTTGTAAGATCAGCACTGCCTTTTACATATGCACTGAGTCAACAGAAAAACTGAAGTATTAACACTGATTAACTAATTAAAACTGGAGTTCAGAACTTTGGTTAGCTCAATGAAACTCTATTATCATACATGGAAAATTCAGAACTCCTGACTGGCTCAATGAATTTTATGGAAAAGTACTGAAAATGTGTTCCCACCTCCCCACTTTTACACAGAACTAAACCTCTGTGTAATAAACCCAATCCTAGGTCAACCTAGGATTCACTGATTTGGACCTCTGTTAACCAAAAACTGATTTGGACCTCTGTTAACCAAAAAACAGCTGATTTGGACCTCTGTTAACCAAAAAACAGCAATGTCATATCACAATCAAATGGCACTAGTTAACCACTGTTCACGATCGTTTAGACACCATGGACCTCTTGTTAACCATGATCAGAAAGATACACGTATATATATATCATATACACAAAAAGAGCAGTTTTATGATTTTGCCAGGTGCAATTATAGCCACGATAACATGTAAATCGTCTAAAAACGCCACAAGCCATGCATCACAAAGTGCACCCGGAAACAAAAACTTCTCCAATCAGTTATCTTTCTCCGATTAAATACCGTTCCGTATACAAAATGAAAATCGACAGGCTTACCCTTGTTCGTGTGTTTAAGTAGACAGCGTGCCAAGGCCCTGATCATCCGCTCTCAGCCAATCAAAAATAGAGGGGATCTCTGAACCGCGTCACTTGCTAGATGAAACGCGAGAGTCTTGTTCCGTCTCAAAGCAGCTCGTCAGCTGAAAAATGGCTGAAAGCGGACAAAACAGGACACCCTCGCAGCCGCTCCCTGTTCCTCGTCGCCAAACTGTAAGAGCAAATTATTCAATAATGGCAGCCTGTTTCGTTTCAAGATGTATAAGAAGATATTTAATATTCTTCTGCAGAAGGAGGAAGTTTACAGGTTCGTCAGACGCATCGGAACGATTCAAAGTTCCTCGTAAAAGTCCAGATCATTCAAATCATCTCAGTATTTATGCACTCAGATACTCAAAGAAAATAAATCCGCCCTCGGGTGAGGTCTAGACCAATCATGAGCAATGGGTGTGGATCTGTACATTGAGGAAGATGATGGGGGATGAAGGTTAAGGGGGAAACGGCCCCCACTTTCTCCTAGGGACACAAAGGTGAAAAAGGAACACAATAGCCACAAACTGGTTTAGTCTGGTCTTAGAGTATTGGGTCTGGGGAAACACAAAAGTCCAAAACTGTTCTAGATGGCTTAGTCCATTCCGGGAGAAAAGAGGGCAATCAGGTCTTTGTAATCATTTAAATGTGTCTGTTGTCTAGCCAATGTCAAGCTTCAAGTAGAGAAACTGGTTTCATTGTGTGGTTACAAACAGGGAATCAGCTTCTATAGCTTTGCCCTAGATATCCAAAGTTTGAATCTTAAATGTAGTAAAAATGTCTTTTACATATAATAATTTTCTCTCACAGTAAAATAAAAAGAAACTACTAAATAAATAAAAGAAAGTATAGGGGTCTAATTAATTTAGATTTGATTACTATGATTACTAAATCTAAATATACTGTACTAATATAATTTTTTGAGTTATTATAACCAGTTGGGATGTATTGGAACATTTTAGGAAAACATTTTAGCAAATGTATTAATTGTAAAAAATATATATATATATATTATATTGATTGAAGAGTGATTGATGCATTTTGTAAAACGTAATATTATTTAAAAGTTGTTATGACGTCTCATTATAGAACCTCATGGAACAGAGTTGTTAAACTGGACCAGATGGAAAAAGCAATTTAGTTTATTGAACAAGTCTCTGTCCTCGTGTTTAGGACCCATACAGATGCAACATTTGTGGAATTTGATAGATTTATGGATTCATAATTGCAAGCAACATACATTTGGGATTTGGGAACTATAACGTCATGGTATGTCACTATAGTCTGGGTTTGAGGTATTTGACGTTCTACGATGCTAGACTGAACTATGAAAGACAGCGAGAGCGTTGCAAAGAAGTAGATGCACAGAACAATGTCAATCATCCTAAAAACTAAGTCAGAAAATAGCCAAAATCACCTGGCCACATTGAAAGTTATGGTATCGCATTTTAGGCTTGAATTAAAAAAACAAACCAAAACAAACTGTGCTGACGCCATTGTTTTGCTACTTCAAATAACTGCAGATTCATTGTGGAGAGGCTATACAGTAGCCTCCTTTTATTAATTATTTCAACATAGCCTCCCATTAGCTCATAGCTCATAGCCAACATAGCCTCCCATTAGCTCATAGCTCATAGCCAACATAGCCTCCCATCCCATTTTGTCTTCAGGTGATTGTTTGATCTGGTCATGGTCCGGTGCAGAACCCTGAAACCATGAACAGAACTACAGCAGTACGCTGCTGTCACTGTGTCAGTGTGTTTTAAACACTTTCACTCTGTCTATGGTGGATTATGATGCCTACACTATATATATATATATATATATTCTCTCTATGGTGGATTATGATGCCTACACTATATATTCTCTCTGTCTGAAACCTTCTCCAACTTGCTCAGCGACTGTATCTCAGGTCATTGTATAGACTAGAGAAAGGGATGGTTTTTTTCTCTCTTTCGCTTCCATGCTTACCCCTCCCCACTCTCTCAATCTTGAGGAATGTAGAGTCTGTAGAGTTTTCCAATACGACCCGTATTTTCTCAAGTACCACACACCGAATGACACACTAACAGTCAAAACAATCCTTTAAATCCACTCTTAAAAGAAGCGCACCCCTTGTATCCCTCACACAAAAACACATCTGGGGGTGAAGACAGATAGTGGTGGGGCTGCTGTTCTGTTTGTTGAAAGAATGTAGACCTAGTAGAATGTCCCCTCTCTAAATCATGACAACCCAGGAAATGATGTCATAGTCTGGCAGGAGATCTCTAGACAGAGATAAGAGGGACCTCTGGGAAAAGCGAACAGACGGAGAGACAGATAACGCTTTTGTCTTCGCTTCCGCCTTTCATCTTGGCCACGTCACGGACCAAGATGCTCCGTGGCTGTGTGAGATAATGTCGTACAAAAACTATATTTCATATAGTTTGGAGATTCAAAATGAACCAGTATTGTGTTCTGTAGTTTTGCTCGGATAAGGGCTTGTGTGTTAATCAAAAGACAATACAAAAAGTGACATGTTTCTAGTGAATAAGTGAATAACGTCTGAGAGACTTCTGGGACTAGCTGTAGAGAACTGTTGCAGTGTTTCTCTGTTCTCTGGTAAACATTCCCACCATGCACTCTGACTGTGGGTCGCTCACACAGGGAGGGTGTTGGCTTGGGTGTCTGGGTCTGAGTGAGAGGGTTTGGAGCAGGGGAGGCGGGGGAGGCAGGGGATTTGTTTTAAATTACTCACTGAAAGGGGGTGTGTGTGTTTCGGGGTGGGGGGGCCTCCGTTCTCGGCCTATAAGTGTCCTACTCACCGAAAAGGAATGACCAAAGGGGAAGAGAGGGGGGACCAGGTTCTCATCCTGCTGTGTGTGTGTGTGTGTGTGTGTGTGTGTGTGTGTGTGTGTGTGTGTGCGTGCGTGCGTGCGTAATCTTATACATCTGTACCTCACTCTCATTGTGTGTGTCTATGTGTTTATGTCTGTGTTTGTACAAATATATCTATGCCTCTTAATCTGTGTTTTTAAAGACAACCATAACAATTTTGCCTCATCACCACTGTCAGGCACTGTCACTCACTAACCAGCCTGTGTGTGTCTGTGGGTGGAGATGGACACACATCTGGTTCTGGTGAAGAGGGATTAGGAATGAATGTCAGCCGCTGTGGCCTGTTTGATCCTTCATGCCCTCACCAGACAAGCATGTATCATATTGAGGGGCATCAACTCACTGCCTTAGACGTTGAGTGAAAACGAAAACAGAACCAGACGTCTATACAATGACCCGAGGCTTAGTCGATGAGCACTCCAAGTGTAGAGAGTGAGAGCAGTCATTTCTGTGCTGAGAGAGAGAGAGAGAGTGAGAGAGAGAGAAAGAAACAGACTGAAATTAGGCTGTCAGACTAGCAGAATGTCAAATACCTAAAACCCAGACTTAAGTGATAAATCATTAAAGTATGCCAAATGTATGTTGCCTGCAATTACGCTGTCAACTGTGTGTATAGTATGGTGTTCAGATGGTCAACCAGACAGAGGGAAGAGAAAAGAAGGGGGGGGGAAATCTAGGTTGGAGTACCTGCTGCTTGTCTAGCTGTTCCCCTGCCAAAACATCTGTCCACTGTAAAGACCCCCCCCCTCCCCTGGTGTCACACATTTGTAAAAACCTCAGGCAAGCAGGCTCTTGCCTATCGCCAAGCCACAGACAGACAAAAATGATCTATATTATATATATGTTCTGAATGTTCAGACATCTTGCTATTTGTTTTAAAGACACAGATGTTGGTAGAGAGAGAGAGAGAGAGAGAGAGAGAGAGAGAGAGAGAGAGAGAGAGAGAGAGAGAGAGAGAGAGAGAGAGAGAGAGAGAGAGAGAGAGAGAGAGAGAGAGAGAGAGAGAGAGAGAGAGAGAGAGAGAGAGAGAGAGAGAGAGAGAGAGAGAGAGAGAGAGAGAGAGAGAGAGAGAGAGAGAGAGAGAGAGAGAGAGAGAGAAAGAGAAGAAAAAAAAGTAAAAACAGCTGAAACATTTTCACCACTTCACCTATTGCACTTTTTGGCTGTGTCAAGTAAACATCGTTTTGGAAATATTCAAGCAATGTGCAGGGCAAGCCCTCTCTCTGTCAGACCTTGAAACCACAGAGAGAGAGAGAGAGAGAGAGAGAGAGAGCCCACCAACATTCTGATATTCACTTTCAGCTGCAAGAAATTAATATTGTCCTCTCTTTTTCTTTCTCTCTCTCTCTTTGTCGCTCTATTTCTTCATGAAAACATTGAAGGAATGCTCAGGCAACCCTGCTGCTCTCTATATAGTCGGTCTTGGATTTCACCCTCCGCCAGCAGCAGCAGCAGCAGCCTCTCAGAACTAGGCTGTAGTCCAGAGGGTGTAACCTTACATTCCTCCAGTCTGGGGTGGAGGCTGCTGGATCTCTGCTGGATCTCTGCTGGTTGCTTCTTCTGGCCCTCTCTTTGATGTGAACGAGTCAAAGGCTGGGGCAGTCTCCTAGGAGAGAGGGGGAATCTATAGAGGAAATGAGAGGGCCTGGAGGGACAGCAGCCGCTGAGGCTATATGAGGGAAGAGGCAGAGGAAAGAGGGTTCTGAAGAGACTTCTACCCTTCTCAAAGTCCTGATGATTAAAATAGAGAGAGAGAAAGGGACTGTCAGAGGAGGGGTTAGATTTCCTGGTCCCTCTGATGCTGGGCTAAGGGGAGTGTGTCTGGTTATTGAGTGTGTGTGTGTGTGTGTGTGTGTGTGTGTGTGTGTGTGTGTGTGTGTGTGTGTGTGTGTGAATGTGTCCACATTTGAATTCCTTACTTCATTTTGGATTAAAATGATTCTATCCGGTGTGTGAGTGTAGGCACACTCTCATTTTAATAGTTTATTCGGATACAAAATGTAATGAAGCTGTGTGCGTGTGTGCGTGTGTGCATGTGTGTGTGTGTGTGTGCATGAGTGTGAGGGTGTGAATCCCAGAGGGGTCTGAAGCTCCTGCCTCTGAGAAACTGTCTGAAAAGCCTGGAGGGGGATTTCCTCTGAAAAGTAAAGCTCCCCCCCCTCCACCTCCTTCTCTCAAGCACTCTCTCGCTCTCGCTCTCTCTCCCTCTACTTCCCTCTCTCTCACCCTCTCTTACTCCCACTTGCTCCAGAAACACAGTGCAGTCAGCGAAGCAACAGGCAGCTCGACTCAACTCAAACTTGCGGAAAGTCAGTAAAGAATGGGATCTCTTCTCTCTCTTCTGCTGTCAAGACCACTAACCGTCATGTGGACATACCTTCATCGATGGCAGCAACTGGGATGTTAGTACTGTAAACATGAGAAGACAACTACTCTCTCTCTTGACTTAAGGGAAGTTGCTCTGCTCAGGATTATAGGGCTAAAAGATGAACAAACCTTCGGCAGGATAAAAGAGCAAAAATGGTAACTATATTTCTTTCTGCATTTCTTTTTTTTTAAGGCTGCAGTTTGTTCTCCAGATATGGGAGTTAAAGTGCTCTGCTCTACTGACCTACTGAGTGAGGGAATACAGGT
This sequence comes from Nansenia antarctica, assembly GCF_963989245.1. Taxonomy (NCBI): domain Eukaryota; kingdom Metazoa; phylum Chordata; class Actinopteri; order Argentiniformes; family Microstomatidae; genus Nansenia; species Nansenia antarctica. The sequence continues at coordinate 35,763,833 of NC_137689.1, read as the reverse complement.
TTGAACAAGAGTGACTTGCTGGGTTTCGTCAGCCGTTTCTTGAGTCATGCATGAATGAAGTCTGTCCTGTACGCTTGTTGTTTTATTCAAGGCACATGACTCTCTGTAACATCCAGTAACGTGCAGCAGACCTCTGCAACACGCCACAGATGCAAACTGCTAGAGGATGTTCTGAGTTGAAGGTGCAGGGGACCTAGCTAAGCACGGGACGGCATTGTTAATATTCAAGTTGACCTTTTTCAAGTTATTCATTTTAGGTTACTACACACATAGGAATAGTATTCTTTTTTTTAAGTGTTCTCACAAAAAACTAAACGTTCATGCATGTTTTTTTGTTGTACCCAATGCAAAGTAGTGTTCTTCATTCCCAACACAACATCCCAAACCGCTCAAGTGTCCCTAACCCTAACCCGGTACCAGAGAGAAAGGAGCAGCACGGCCTTTGTTTTGTCACGAAGGCAACACTTAAGCTCTTTGATTAAAATGTAATTGGTGTGGATTGCACACATACTTGGGCGAGCCAGGAGTATTTTTCTCAGTATATCAGCTGAGTGCTTTGCATTTGACAATAATGTGATTCTACAGCTCAGTGAGCTGCTCTCTAAACGTTCAACCCCAAACCTGGTCACAATAGTCACTAATTAATGACGCTAACGAGCGGCTGGACCACATGAAAAAGCCCCAAGTTGTGCTACAACTGAAACATGAATGGTGTCTTTCAAGGAGGTGGCCTTTCTGAACTTTTATTGAGATGGTTTTGTTTCTTAAATGGGGTAGTGGTGGTCTAGTGGATAGTGAGTTGGACTTGTGATCGGAAGGTTGTGAGTTCAAATCCCGCCTGAAACCACACCACTACTAGTGTGCCCTTGAGTAAGGCACTTAGCCCTCAGTTACTCCAGGGGGAATGTCCCTGTAATTCGTAATTGTAAGTCGCTTTGGATTAAAAGCGTCTGCTAAATGGCAAAATTATTAATTTAATTATTATTAATTGAAAACCAGCAGACAACTTTGGACATGGGAGCTGGGATTAGACTTCAATCCAACACGCAATGAGGGCGGCTGTGATTAAGATTCAGATTCAGATTCAGATAACGTGTATTGCCATTATGCATACACATATAGGAATTTGCTTCGGCATTACAGTAAGTGCGTTTATACTTTTTTCACGTGTATACAAAAACAAATGCAAAAAAACAGGACAACACAGGACAGACAACAGTGCATTGGATAGTGCAACATATATAAAGTGCAGTGCAGAGTTTTTACAGTGAGTCCAGTGCATATTCAGTCCTGGGCAGACTTGGGGGCGGGGGGGAGGGGGAAGCCAGAGTCATTTATCAGCCTGGCGGCTGAGGGGAAGAAACTGAGCCTGTGGCGGGCCTTCAGTGCCTTAGGCAGCCGCAACCTTCTTCCAGAGGGAAGCAGGGTGAGGAGGCCGTGGCCGGGGTGGAAGGGGTCGGCCATGATCTTTCTTGCCCTCCTCAGAGCCCTGGTGTCATGCAAGGAGTTGAGGGAGGGCAAGGGACAGCCGATCACCCTCTCTGCTGAACGTAACACCCGCTGCAACTTGGCCTTGTCCTTGGTCGTTGCAGCAGGGAACCAGGTGATGATGGAGTGGGTGAGGATGGACTCTATGATGGCCGTGTAAAACTGGACCATCATGGACCTCGGCAGCCTGAATTTCCTCAGCTGCCGGAGGAAGAACATCCTCTTCTGGGCCTTCTTCGTGAGGGCCTCGGTGTTCCGCTCCCACTTGAGGTCCCGGGAGATGGTCATGCCTAGAAAGCGGCATGACTCCACGGAGGCCACCGGGGTACCTCCCAGCGTGATGGGAGGGGGCAGGGCTGCTTTCCTACGGAAGTCCACCACCATCTCCACTGTTTTCAGAGCATTTAGCTCCAGATTGTTTAAACTGCACCAGCTCTGCAGCCCCTCGATCTCACCCCTGTAGGCAGATTCGTCCCCCCCGGAGATGAGGCCCACCAGGGTGGTGTCGTCTGCAAACTTCAGGAGCTTGACCGAGGGGTGGCGGGAGACACAGCTGTTGGTGTATAGGGAGAATAGTGCTGGAGACAGGACGCAGCCCTGCGGGGAGCCCGTGCTGGTGGACCTGGAGCTGGAAATGCTCTTCCCCAGCTTCACCCGCTGAGACCTGTCAGTCAGGAAGTCTGTGATCCACCTGCAGCAGGGATAGCTGGTGCTCCAGGATGTGTGGGAGGATCGTGTTGAAGGCCGAGCTGAAGTCCACGAACAGGATCCTGGCGTAGTTGCCTGCAGTGTCTAGGTGTTCTAGTACGTAGTGCAGAGCCATGTTCACGGCGTCCTCCGTGGATCTATTGGCTCTGTACGCGAACTGCAGGGGGTCCAGCACAGGATCCGTGATGAGCTTCAGGTAGGCCAGGACAAGGCGCTCCAGGACCTTCATGATGACAGAGGTCAGAGCGACGGGTCTGTAGTCGTTGAGGCCTGTGACCTTGGCCTTCTTGGGGACGGGGATGATGGTTGATGCCTTGAAGCACGCTGGGACGTGACACAGCTCCAGCGAGGCGTTGAAGATGTGGGTAAACACCGGGGCCAGCTGGTCGGCGCAGTGCTTCAGGACAGAGGGAGAGACGGAATCCGGACCAGCTGCCTTCCGGGGATTCTGCCTCTTAAACAGTCTGTTTACCTCTCGCACTGTGACAGAGAGAGGAGGTGGCGCAGGAGGTAGAGCTGCCGTCTAATGATCGCAAGGTTGGCAGATCGGCGGTTCGAGCCCCGGCTGGCCACATGTCGAGGTGTCCTTGGGCAAGACACTGAACCCCAAATTGCTCTCAATGAGCGAGCCTTGCATCGTAGCTTGTCGCCATTGGTGTGTGAATGGGTGAATGAGAGGCCGTTGTAAAGCGCTTTGGATAAAGGCGCTATATAAGTCAGTCCATTTACCAATGAGGCAAACCCAGAGTCAGTGATGACAAAATGACTTATCAAATTGGGATTTTGGCCCTTCAAGAGAACCGTTGAGCAGAGGAGAAACATTTTCATTTGATCAGCCTCTAGCTTTCACTTCAGGTGTAATTGAATCCATTGCCAAATGTAACCGTGAAATACCGGCTCCGCTTTCAATTAGCCTTGCAGATTACATATTTGAAAAGAATGTGTGCTTGATTCAACTTGTCAGGGACCATAGAAGCAATGAAATATTAAAATACTGTACAACAATATTTTGTTCGAAGTCACAATTGCATGGTAGTAGAACGTCGGTGCAACCTTGAGAATAGGGCTGCCACAAACGATTATTTTCATAGTCGACTAGTCACCGATTATTTTAACGATTAGTCGACTAATCGGATCATAAATTACAGCTTATCGCACAATTACTCAATCGCTCTTATTTAGCTATCATCTTCTAAATCAGCTTCTAAATTTAGCTTGAAGTTGTTAGTTGTTGTTGTAGGCATGTGCTAACTAAAAATAAAGACAATTAAAATGATTGTTCACTCAAAAATAGATATGTTAATGAACTTTGCAGATTTATTTCTGGCATCACTTGCATGTAATGTAATGTAAAGAGTAGTAGAGGGTGCAAACTGCTGAGTAAAATGAGGTAGGCTAGGCACTAGGCAACCAAAAGAATACAAAAACAAAAATAAATACTTGTACAGAGTACAAAAGTTTTGCTTTGCTTCACTCATCTCATAGTAGAACGCGCCTTCTTAGCACTGTAACGTTAAGACAACATTTTTAGCTATTTGATAAGTATCGCTTTGATGACAACGTAAAATAATGTAAGAAGGCATTTAACGTAACGATATCGTTAGCCAATAACAAGCTAACTAGCTTACCGAGACGAGCCATCGTCTTCCTCGTCATCTGCCACAACGTGCTTCCTTTTTAGATGCTCGCGCATCATAGACGTGCTGCCATGATAAGCGAGTTCAGCTTTGCAAATTTTACATTTTACATTCTTTTTTTCAACGTTGTGGTTGAAATGCTCCCACACTTTAGAGGTACGAGGACAGGAAGACATTTCTCTGTTTGTTTTTCCGGGGAAGTCACGTGTGCCCCGGATGACCGACACTGCGCATGTACATCAAAGACACTGGGAGACGCTAGCCAGTGGCAGCTTCAGGGAAGAAAAACGAATGCTTATCGAATGAAATGAATGGTCTTTATTGTCATTGATATAGTACAGGTACCAAACAACGACATTTGGGAGGGGGGGCTCCCCTGGTGCTAGGCAAAAAAAACAAAAAAAACAAAGAAAACGCTTATTTCAGCTCCAAAAAAACATGCGACTATGGCGATTACCAAATATGTCGGCGACGATTTTGGTAGTCGACGTCGTCGTGACTAGTCGACTAATCGTGGCAGCCTTACTTGAGAAGCATGTCACATCAATGATAACTTTGAGGAAATGAGGAAGTACATAACCTGAGTCAGTTTGTAACTCACACATCTTCTGTTCTGTACCACTATGGCCTCTTTCACACCGGCAGTTCCGAACGCCGGTTCGCGTTCGCGTGCCGAAACCTCCGAACGTTGGCGCTGTCTGGCGAACGAGCCCACGTTCATACCAGTGTATCGTTCGCCAGACAGCGCCAACGTTCGGAGGTTTCGGCACGCGAACGCGAACCGGCGTTCGGAACTGCCGGTGTGTAAGCCCTAGGTGTTACTGCTCTCAACTCTTCCTTGGGAAGTTGTGTGTTGTATGGCCTCTTTGTCCTTATGTTGTGACTGACATTATCTTCGAACGCCCCCTCCGCAGACTTAAAGTTGTTAGCCTATCAGTTGAAAATTATTCGATTATGTGCTTGACCTGGGGTTTCTGGTCTCAATGCTGTTACAGTGTAAGCCAATTACTGGTTACTGTATGACAAGCACAGCAGAGTAGAGTTGTCTATTCTCTAACCAAGGTCACACTTGTTCCACTTTAGACTTTATAGCTTAGACTCCCAGCATGGAGGTCTGAGGGAGAACAGATCTGATTTACAAGAGAATGGGTGTGTTGAGGATGGGTGTGTTGTAGGATGGGTGTGTTGAGGATGGGTGTGTTGAGGATGGGTGTGTTGAGGATGGGTGTGTTGTAGGATGGGTGTGTTGTAGGATGGGTGTGTTGTAGGATGGGTGTGTTGTAGGATGGGTGTGTTGAGGACGGGTGTGTTGTAGGATGGGTGTGTTGAGGATGGGTGTGTTGTGTTGTAGGATCAGTGTGTTGAGGATGGGTGTGTTGAGGATGGGTGTGTTGAGGATGGGTGTGTTGTAGGATGGGTGTGTTGAGGATGGGTGTGTTGAGGATGGGTGTGTTGAGGATGGGTGTGTTGTAGGATGGGTGTGTTGTAGGATGGGTGTGTTGAGGATGGGTGTGTTGAGGATGGGTGTGTTGAGGATGGGTGTGTTGAGGATGGGTGTGTTGTAGGATGGGTGTGTTGAGGATGGGTGTGTTGAGGACGGGTGTGTTGTAGGATGGGTGTGTTGAGGATGGGTGTGTTGTGTTGTAGGATCGGTGTGTTGAGGATGGGTGTGTTGAGGATGGGTGTGTTGTAGGATGGGTGTGTTGAGGATGGGTGTGTTGTAGGATGGGTGTGTTGTAGGATGGGTGTGTTGTAGGATGGGTGTGTTGAGGACGGGTGTGTTGAGGATGGGTGTGTTGAGGATGGGTGTGTTGTAGGATGGGTGTGTTGAGGATGGGTGTGTTGAGGATGGGTGTGTTGTAGGATGGGTGTGTTGTAGGATGGGTGTGTTGTAGGATGGGTGTGTTGAGGACGGGTGTGTTGAGGATGGGTGTGTTGAGGATGGGTGTGTTGTAGGATGGGTGTGTTGAGGATGGGTGTGTTGAGGATGGGTGTGTTGTAGGATGGGTGTGTTGAGGATGGGTGTGTTGTAGGATGGGTGTGTTGAGGATGGGTGTGTTGTAGGATGGGTGTGTTGTGGGATGCAACGTTTATTCAAAGTGTATGTTAATTACGCACCATGGGGCCAAACTGTTCTTGGCCTTTGGGTGAGTTAGACTAGACCATGCTACTGATATTATTCTATACCAGCAGTATCATAAAGTGACATGTAACTGTTGTACATACTGTACTGTAGACAATGAATGTGTTCACTGAAAGATTCTAGACTCTAATGTTAATGTTAATTTTTATTTATAATGCGCCCCCCATCCAACTTTTACATCGGCCCGGGGCGCAGCCCGGGTAAAGGAACAGATAAAGACAAGGACAAGGACAAGGAACACAGAAAGCAAACAGACACAGACTACTTAAACGAACATCTCAAGGGATACAATTTACAACAAATAGGGAGTAGACTTAGGGAACATCATTGACGAAGAGGTGGGTTTTTAACTTGGCTCTAAAGGAGTCCAGAGTGGGGGCAGACTTGATGGCGGAAGGGAGCGCGTTCCACAGGGTCGGTGCTATCACCGCAAAGGCACGGTCACCCTTCCTCTTGAGGTTGGTGCGGGGGACCCTCAGGCTGAGTTGGGCGTCGGACCTGAGCCTGGGCCTTGAGGTGGAAGACAGGTCCAGGAGGTCCTTGATGTAGGGTGGGGCGAGACTGTTGAGAGCTTTGTAGACAAGGGTGCAGATCTTGAACTTCACTCTCTTCTTTACTGGGAGCCAGTGAAGGGAGATGAGGACAGGGGAGATGTGGTCCCTCATTTTAGTGCCTGACACCAGCCTGGCAGCGGCATTTTGGACTAGCTGCAGGCGGTAGATGGTCTTATCAGGAAGTCCAGAATAGAGTGAGTTGCAGTAGTCGAGCTAGATGAAAATTAGCATGAGGACGACCCTCCTCAGGTCACTGGGGGTGAGGAAGGACTTGATCTTGGCTATGATACGTAGTTGGTAGAAACATGACTTCACGACGGAGCTCACTTGTCGGTTAAGGTGAGCTCGGAGTCAAAGATGACACCGAGGTTCTTGACATGTGGTCTGACAAGGGTGGACAGGCTTCCCATGTTGGTGCTGAGCTGAGTGATGGCGGTGGTGTTGCCGATGAGGAGGATTTCCCCCTTGCTCTCATTCAGCTGTAGAAGTTCTGGGCCATCCTCTCCTTCACATCGTGGAGGCAGTCCATCAGGCGCATCAGATCGGCGGGGTGTCAGTGTTGATTGATAAGTAAAGCTGGATGTCGTCCGCATAGCAGTGGAAATGAGATCTGGTAGCGTTGAGGGATTAGACAGAGGGGGAGCATGTAGAGGGAGAACAAGATGGGGACCGAGGGATGGAGCCCTGAGGGACCCCACAGGTGAGGTTGGCTTGTCTGGAGGAGCTGTCTGCTATGTGGACGGCGTAGGTTCTATTGCTGAGGTAAGACTTGAACCAGGACAAGGCGGTGTCGGTGATGCCAACCTCCTGCTGGAGTCGATTAAAGAGGATGGCATGGTCTATGGTGTCAAAAGCTACGCTGAGGTCCAGGAGGACCAGGGCAGCACATTTCCTGGAGTCTGCGATGAGGAGGAGGTCGTTCCCAAACCTTTAAAAGTGCCGACTCAGTGCTGTGGCCAGGTCTGAAGCCAGACTGATACTTCTCCAGGATGTTGTTCTGTTGGAGGTAGGGCCATAGCTGGCTTAAGGACAGCCTTTTCCAGGAGCTTGGCCACGACTGGGAGCTTGGAGATTGGTCTGTAGTTACTGAGGTTGGAAGGGTCCAGGTTGGGTTTCTTAAGGAGAGGCTGTACCACTGCTTGTTTGAGGGTGGGCGGAACAATGCCAGTGGCCAGCGAGCTGTTGATTATTGAGAGGATGTGTGGCCCTACTGTGTCGAACTACCTCTTTGAGGAGGGGGGTAGGGATGGGGTCCAGAGGCGATGAGGCCGGCTTCAGTACAGCGGCCTCTTGGATAGGGCTGGTAGAGTGAAGGGACAGAAGCTGGAGAACGTGGATGAACATCCCAGTGTGTGGCTAAGTCCTTGGTGGAGTGCGGGATGTTTTTTTCTGATATTGGTGACTTTATCAGAAAAAAAGGATAAAATTCCTCGCACTTAGCCGGGGATGGATCCTGGATGACGGTAGGGGGGGGGTGAACAACGGTGTTGATCGTCCTGAATAACACTCTGGGGTTGTGTGAGTTAATGGAGATGAGAGTGGCAAAGTACTTAGCCCTTTCAGTCTTTACGACCTTCTGATAGGTCCTCTGCTTTTCCCTCAAAATCTCGAGTGAGATGGTCAGCCCGTCCTTTTTTCCACCTGCGTTCCGCCTGTCTCCACGCTCTTCTCTGAGCTCTGATGGTGTCGTTGAGCCAAGCCGTGACCCTGGGTTTTGGCTTTTTCAGGCTAAGCGGGGCTATCGAGTCGAGGATGGAGCGACAGGAGGTGTTGAACATGGAAGTGAGTTCCTCTGGTTCAGATGGTGCCTCCCCTGCCCTGGTGTTTTGGGCGGCCATGAAAGGCAGAGAAAACCTTGGGGCTGTCTGGGCGTTAATGCATCGAGAGAGGCGAGCAGAGGATTGGGTAGAGGGAGGGATGGACAGAGATGAGGTGAACAGAACTGCCTTATGGTCACAGTCAGCATGAGCCAGCATGGTCTCCACGTCACTGATGGGGATGTTGATTGAGAGGACCAGATCTAATGTGTGTCCTCCACTGTGGGTGGGGCCAGAAACAAGCTGAGTCAAACCAAATGACTCGATCAGGTCCAGGAATTCAGACTCGAAAGCCCGGGTGGGATTATCCACATGGATATTGAAATCCCCCATGATAAGCACCTTTGTTTATGGCTGGGAATGATTTCAGTAAGGAGATCAGAGAATTGGGATGTAAAATTCTTGGTTTCCTTAAAGGTCTTGCTGTCCGTCGGGCGGTAGATGATCATGATGAGGAGGGTTATGCCTACTTTCAGCAACTGAACCTCAAAGCTGGAATAAGTATGAACAGTTCAGCAGAGAACATGTGTATTTGTCCTTATATAGGCAGGCCACGCCCCCTCCCGTTTTACCGCGTCTCGGGATGCTGTGGTACTTCCAGCCAGCTGGGCAGAGTTCGTTTGAGAGAGGAATAATCCCCAGGAGTTTGCCACGTTTCTGTGATGAAAAAGAAAGAGAGATCTTGTTTGGATATAAAGTCATTCAGCACGGATGTTTTCTCCTTCACCGATCTGGCGTTCAGGAGTCCCCATCTTCACCACTTCACGAGTCACGGGCGAGGTAGGTGTCTCTACAGGCATGTGTTGATCTCGAGGCCGGGTGGGAGAAGAGGGGTGACGGCTCGGTATTGATGCGGGCTCGCTGTTTGCGTTTCACCGCTGATCCAGCCCGATGCCCTCGGCGTCTGCCTGCTCCTCTCCGGTGGTCCGTAGGGAATAGTGAAGGGAGCTGTCATGTTCGATGGGATTTCTCCTAATGAGGCACAGATGTCAAAGAGCTCTCTTCGGTCATATCTGTATATGATCGGGTTCGTTTGAAGAACACTCTGACATAGTAAAACGGTAGTAAAACGAACAGTAAAAACAATGACAGGTAGAAAGTGGCCGGCTGCTCTCGGCGTAGCGCCGCCATCTGTTATGTTGTTATGTAGGACTCTACATTTGCAATGGACCTATCGCTAAGCCACGCCCCAAAATAGAAATTGTCCAATCATATCACAGCAAAAGTCAGGACAGGCAGAAAACTCGTCTATTACTTGCTGTGGTAAATCAGAAATCTGAAATTTGCCAACTCCGCCATTGTAAGTCATTGAATGTCATTCAGTCACGGTCGGTCAGTCAGTCACTGTCAGTGAAGCGTTGTTTGTTTGTCAGAGTTCAACGGGTGGCGTGGCTTAGTGATAGGTCCATTGACAATGTGTATACATGTGTATAGTAGAGAAACGTGATACAGTACGCTTACGGACACACACTGGGCAAGACTCTCTGGATGCTGATTGGACAGCAGACATGTTGACCTCGTGTGGACAGTCACAGCTGCGGTTCTCTACAACAGCCACGCGTGAGTCATCTAGAGTTCCCTCCCCAGCCAGTGATAAGTCATCACATCTTAACAATACTAGCGTCTGTGTTCACTCTGGCAGCCAAAAGCCACTGCTGCACTCTTGGAGTGGGTGCTGGATTCCTACTGCAGAGGCATCGTGTTAGTACTGCATTTTTGATAATGGTGTTAGAGAGAGAGAGAGAGAGAGAGAGAGAGAGAGAGAGAGAGAGAGAGAGAGAGAGAGAGAGAGAGAGAGAGGAGAGAGAGAGAGAGAGAGAGAGAGAGAGAGAGAGAGAGAGAGAGAGAGAGAGAGAGAGAGAGAGAGAGAGAGAGAGAGAGAGAGAGAGAGAGAGAGAGAGAGAGAGAGAGAGAGAGGAGAGAGAGAGAGAGAGAGAGAGATGAGGAGCGTCTGGAGAGAGAGAGAGAGAGAGAGAGAGAGAGAGGAGAGAGAAGAGAGGAGAACTCTCTCTTCCTGATGGAGAGGAGAGAGAGAGAGAGAGAGAGAGAGCAGTGGCGCTAAACATTTTGGGTGGGGCACAGGTTATGGGGGCATGCTCCACGGGGGAAGAATATCAACTTTAAAATCTGGATTTACAGTCGATTTTTAGCATGAGAATAGCTCTACCCCCTGTACAGACCTCGCCATCCCCTCTACCCCCTCTGTACAGACCTCTTCATCCCCTCTACCCCCCTGTACAGACCTCTTCATCCCCTCTACCCCCCTGTACAGACCTCTTTATCCCCTCTACCCCCCTGTACAGACCTCTTCATCCCCCCTACCCCCCTGTACAGACCTCTTCATCCCCTCTAGTGAGTGTGTGAGTGTGTGAGTGTGTGAGTGTGTGAGGTGTGAGTGTGTGTGTGTGTGTGTGTGTGTGTGTGTGTGTGCGCGCGTGTGTGTGTGTGTGTGTGTGTGTGTGTGTGTGCGTGTGCTGAATACATAAACAAACAAGCTTAAAGACGACAAGTAGAAAACGTACCATGCTGACGATATTACTAAATGTTTGAAGTAGCTTTTATCTTAGCTGACTCTCTTACCTTCAGGTCGAGTTTGTGTATTCTGGCTTCGCAAAAACACCAACAGTAGCAGGCTAAACACAGCCGGTGCGGAGATTGCGACCACAAACGAAGTTTGACTTCGGTAATAGGTCCAGTTGTAATATCCTCAAGTTGGGAACAAAAGATGCCTCCTTCTAATCCATTTGTTCAATTTGTTTACAGAAAGAAATCCTCCTAAATCCTCGGTTATACGATTTTCCCATTACATCACATTACTAGCCGCCATAGCGATGGTAAAGCAGGTGAACGAAGCTACGCCGGACATGACATAAGCACGTACGATTCTTTGTGCATGTCCCAAAACCCCATAGACAATTGACCGAATGGCCTGAAGTTACCAAAATAGATTTTACATGCAAGTCTACGAGAACAGCCTAGTGCAATTTCGAGTAGACTGAAGTTGCCCCGAAAGGGGCGGGACTTGAAGCTGATTGGAACATACTCCACAGAACACTAGCTGATTGGACTATGATATACTCCACAGAACACTAGCTGATTGGACTATGATAATTCAGAAGCAACACTGTCTTGAAGTCATAGAAAAAAAAATCTCTCTCTTCTCCCTTTGGTGGGGCATTGCCCAATTGCCCCTAATGAACCAGCCTCCCCTGAGGAGAGAGAGAGAGAGAGAGAGAGAGAGAGAGAGAGAGAGAGAGAGAGAGAGAGATGACACCCCCCCCCACATACTGCTAAAGCACTTTAGATAGCTTTTCAGGGAAGCGTGTCTATGTGGACATAAGTTCTCTTCGAGGGAGTTCTAATGTGAACTCTTTCCAGGTCCAGAGAAACTGTAACCTAGTGATTTCCTGCCTAGACTCCTAGGCTTCAAACGTGGTGTCTGTTCAGGAAGATGATGACTAGTAAGACTGTGTCCAACATACTGTGGTTTCAGCAGTGGTGTTTTTTTTTTTCTTCTTCCTAAATGAAAGCTAAGGTTCACTGTCTTAAGTTGAATTATTTTATGTGCAAAAGATATTCACTGGATGACCCAGACTGTAGCGACCCAG